>NC_133449.1:224912018-225512018 GCF_048565385.1 Saimiri boliviensis
ACAATGGATGGTATTTCTTCTCTCACTCTCCTTCTATCTTCCCACCATTTAAAATCTCTAATATCTAATATTCCACTCTGTATGTTCATGTGTACCCATTGTTTAGCTCCCAAGTGAGAACATGTGGTTTTTGATTTTCATTTGTGAGTTATTTCACTAGGAAAAATGGCCGCAAACTCCATCCATGTTGCTGCAAAGACATAATTTCATTTTTTATGGCTGCATAGAATACCATGTTGTGTGTGTGTGTGTGTGTGTGTGTGTGTGTGTGTATGTGTGTGTGTGTAACCTATGTAAGCCACGTTTTGAATCTAATCACCCTCTGACAGACAGTTAGGTTGATTCCATGACTTTGCTGTTGTGAATAGTGTTGTGATGAACATAACAGGGCAGATGTCTTTTTGGTAAAATGATTTCCTTTGAGTAGATACCCAGTTATGAGATTGCTGGATCAAATGGTAGTTCTATCTTTGGCTCCTTAAGAAATCTAGATAGTGTCTTTCACAGACGTTGTACTAATTTACATTCACCAGTGTATAAGCATTCCTTATTCTCTGCATTCTCACCAACATCTGTTTTTTTATATTTTTTTAATAGTAGCCATTCTGACTGGTGTAAGATGTTATCTCATTGTGGTTTTAATTTGCATTTCTCTGATGATTAGTGGTATTGAGCATTTTTTCACATATTCATTACCTACTTGTATGTTTTCTTTAGAGATATGTCTGTTTATGTCCTTTGCTCGCTTTTTAATAGGTTTTCTTTTTCTTGTTGAGCTCTATTTACATTTGTTATATATTCTAGATGTCAGCCTTCTTTTAGATACATAGATTACAAACATTTTCTCCCATTCTGTAGGTCGTTGTTTACTCTGTTGATTATTTCTTTTTGCTTTGCAGAAGCTTTTTAGATTTTTTTAGATTGATTTCTATCATACACATGCTATTGTTTCTATAAATTTTACTAAATTATTTAATGTTTTAATTGAGCAGAATCTTGGAGAGCATTCTAGTTCAAATCAAATACTTTGCAGATGAAGAAATTTACATGTAATAATTGGTCAGTGTTAAATGTAATGGAGTGTTCAATACTGAGTAAACATATATACATTCATTCTAACACCACTTCTAGTAGATTAGTGTCATCCCCCTTTAATCGATGGGAATAGGAGAACTTCAGTGACTTTCTCAGAGCCACCTAGCTTACCAGCAATGATGCCCGGAAGGACCTTGGGAACTAAAGCCTAATTCACTGTTTTTTTTTTTTTTTTTTTAAGCCTAATTCACTGTTTTGCTTGGACTATGCATTTCCTACATAGATTAAAAACAGGCAGCTTTTAAATGCATCTTTTCAAACTGCACACAAAATATTTCTTGAATGTATGTTTTCTACTTGTAATTTGAATATTCACCCTGTTCACTCATACACTAGCCCAGCATTGTTCAATATAAATATAAATATACAAGTATACACAGATTGTTAGTAACATACCCAGGGCCATTACTAAGTGTTTGTCAACAATAGGTCTTAAAAAATGCCAAAGATTGTAGGTAGATTTTGGAGCAGATAATACTGCAAGAAGAACAATGCTGTAAATTTATTATCTCAAAATCCTGCTAAGAATCAAAATAGATGAAAATGTACAAACAACACAAATAAGAGCACACAATTTCCTGGAAACATCTGTTTTTGCTGACAAACATCTTTTTAATACCCCAGAAAGTTAATATACATGAAAATAATGGGGGTGGATGCTAGAGCTGAGAAGGGCTAGAGCTGTTTTGTCCAATGCAACAGTTATTGGCCGTGCATGGCTACTGATTACTTAAAATGTGGCTGGTCCAAATAAATATGCGCCATGAGTGTAAAATACACACTGGATCCCAAAGACTCAGTACCAAAGAAGTAAAATATACATTCATTTACATATTGGTTTTATCTTAAATGTCTATTTAAATAACTTAATTATATTGATCATTTGTTTAAAATATAAATAAATTGTTTTATTAAAACTAACTTTACATATCACTTCCTCTTTTTAATATGGCTACCAGAAAATTTAAAATTTTATGTGTATTTTACTTTATATTTTATTGACAATGCTGGGCTAGAGTATGAGTGAACAGGGTGAATATTCAAATTAGAAGTAGAAAACATATGTCCATGGAACATTTTGAGTGCAGATTTAGAAAATCCGTAGTGTAGGGCCCACTACTTTTTAAAAAGTTAGATAATAGTATACTATAATTTTAGTAATTATTTTTGTTATTTTAAGACTAAACTTTATTCATCTCTGTGGCTTGTCAAATAAATGGTTGGCCTATAGATTATATATACGCAAGCTTTAGAAGTTTAAATATAGTTATATGCATATGATTGTACTAAATCCTTTAAGTGGTTGCAAAACCATACTACAGATACTAATTTATTTCAATAGGATAACCATCTAGAGTGACTACTGGATATATCAAAGAATTCCCAACCTCACTAGGAAGTAAAGAAGTAGTAATTAAAATTGTATGAAGTAGCCTTTGGCACCAGTCAGTAAGTCAAGAAATAAAAGTTTAATTGTAAATATTAATGTTATTCTGGGCATTGATTGCTGGATACATTGTAAATTGGTTCAAATGTTCTAGTAGGATGGTTGATAATCAGCATAAGAATTTTAGGAATTTAATATAATAAATATAGAGCATAATATTGAGACATAAATACACTAAGCTATTTTACTTACTACAGTGGGTAAGAACACAAATCTCAGGGTGAGGATGCCTGGTTTAGACAACAAGATCTGTCAAATGCTACATGTGTATCTTTGAATTACTTATCTAACTTCTGTGCACCTCAGTTTCTTCATTTGTAGAAACAAAGAAAGAGTAGTATCTACCTCATAGAGCTGTTATAAGGATTAAACAAGTTAATATTGCTAAGGTTTCTGGAACAGTTCCTGGCATATAGTAAACTGTCTATCTATTTTTACGTTGATCAAAAGTATTTGCTAAGATATTTGCTATATATAATATTGCATGTAATATAGAAATCAAAAGTGAACATTTAAATGAATAAGGTATACCTATGCTGTGAAATAATATGCAGTCACCGAAATGATGTGAGCTCTATTTACTGACATGGAAGAGTGTTGCTGGTGTAGGATGAGAAAAAATTAGGTCATAGAACAACATGGTGTATAATATTATTCTACTTATGCATATTCATAGAAACAGGACTGGAAATATGTGAACATAATTCCATTTAAAATAGAATTTGTATTTTTATTTAAAAAATGCCAGATATAGGTGAAGGGGAGGAAGGCAGCAAATCACGCTGCCACGTGTGTATCTATGCAACAATCTTGCATGTTCTTCGCATATACCCCAAAACCTAAAATGCAAAAAAAAAAAAAAAAAAAAAAAACCACTACACTGGGAATTAAAAAAATGCCTGTTTTTCATTTTTCAAAAAGACCCTCAATTATGTTTGTCACCAAAAATGTATTTTAAAATATAACTCCCAAAACATTAGTTATTTTCTTCAATAATGAATGTGTGCTTCTTAAGTCAGCAGATGGTTAAGTGAATTACTACTGGTAGATTAGAGGGATAACTGGTTGATCTATTAATACTTACTAAATCAATTCACTACAATCCACCATAACCTCTAGCTCTAGGAAGAAGAAACAAGCTGATGTAGGTCAAGCAGGGCCAGAGAACACACGTGGAAGAGCTATTGTCAATTACACTCCTCTGGACCATGAACTTTACACAGCACAAGCCTGCAGAAAAATCTGATACACTGTTGCTTCAAGAAGTGCACTTGGGAAAGAAAGCTGTTATTCTTCATAAATAATTACAGCAAGACATGTTTTTAAATTTGGCAGTAGAGGTTAAGAATATTATTCAGTGCTTAAAAAGAATGTTACATTATATAGTAAAGAGAAGAGAAAAAGGGGCTGTAATTTAGTTGATATGTCAAGCTATATTTAGCAAGGTTCATTAGGATTATAGACTAGGGTTGTGTATTTAAGTAGCAATTATGCTTATTAAAATAATGATTGAATAAAATTCCTTATTTCTACAATCTAAGAGGCAATGAAATATGATTTTTATTTAACAAAGCATGAAAGAGGTTTCAAGTGTAACAATTCTAAACGAACACTAGATGTATGAATCTCGTACAAGTTGAGATGGTACATTAAATATTTTGGAAATATTATGATACTTATGCTTTCAGTAGACATTGAGGACCTTCTGTGTGTTGGTGAATTCTCTGGGTACCATGGCCAAAGAGAGAAACCGAACACATTGGAAAGTCATTAACATGTTTCCGTGTATGCACATTTGACCAAATAGACATGCATCTGAAATTCAGTTACTGTGTCAATAGGTGATGTGTTGTTTGTTTGGTTGTTTTTTTTTTTTTTTTTTTTTTTTTTTTTTGCCACAGAGGAACATAAAAGACAAAAAAGGATAATCAAGAGAAGATTTTAGATTTTGTAAAACCAAAATGAGATTCATTGAAGATTTTTGAATAAAGAAGCTTCGTAATTTAGGTTTTTAAAATAACTATTTTTAAAATATTGCACAGCATAGGTGGAAAAAGGAGAAGCAAGATGGGTACAGCAGGCCCTGTTAGTGCATCACCTGTATCCCTCAGGTCCCAGATTCTGGGATGCCCGGGAAGATATCCAGCTACCGTATCATTTCTATACTTAAAGGTTTTTCTCTGGAACAAGGAGAATGGAAATTAGAGGGAATTAACTCCCTATGGATCAGCCCTCAAGCAATGACTGCAGGGACTTGGTGACTAAATATCTTAGCTTGCTTGCTCCAAGTGGGTAAATTCTCTGAAATGTATTTACCACCTTTTCCAAAGTTTGCCTCAGTGGAATTCAACTCAAGTCACGCTCTGCAGTAGATTAATAATCACTCTTTACTGACTGTGTTTCCTCTCATGGACCATTTTTCTCCCTCACCATTGCTTTTCTTTACATTTTCCTCTGCTTCGCCGTTGCTTCCAGTGCCTGAGATTGAATCTAGACCATCTCTGGACTGTTACTGGGGAACCTGAATAAAACAGCAGCAGGAGATAAGGAGGGTGTTTATCTCATTCATTTAAAATGGTTAGTCCTTGCCTTCCAAGTCTTTGTAATAGGATACAGGCAAAAAAACAAAAAACAAACAAACAAAAAAAACTTCCGAACATATCTCATAAAGAAAAATAATTCAGTTAAATGGATACTGACTCCTTTCTACATGATAGAAACTATGATAGTTCCTGCAAGGGAAAAAACTGTGATATACTCCTCTACCCTCAAGGAAAATACAGCTTAATATTGGGAAAGAAAATCAGTATAATGGTTGTTATAAGATAGTTTGGCATATTATGTGAAATCAAATGCAAGAATTATTCCTATTAGATTTTAAACTTTAATGTAACTAGAATTTTTCTCCAAAATTGCCATATTAATCCCCACTTGTCTTGAGAAACTTAATAATCTGTATCTGGAATTATCAGAGAAAAGCCAAAATATAGTTATGTATATTTATGTTAAGATCAATAGAAAAGTCAGCTGAGTTTAATTATTATAATTAATGATATGGGCACAAAGCATTATAATAAAATTAAAAGCAAATTTTACTGGAAATGTCAATTAGGTATTCTCAAAAGGAGCACAGTATTTCTTGCCACTTACACATATTCAGTTTTTGTCCTCTGCTTCATGATACAAGGTTTGAAATTATTTAGAGCACTGTGAGATGAGTAACTATTCCAATGGAAGAACAGATAAAAATATAGCATCGTATTTGATGGGATGTGAATAGATTCACAGTTTTACTGTTTTTCCTTTTTATTCATATAATTAACTCTGCCTAGCACGGAACATGTGGATGAAAGGATACTATTACTATCTGTGGCCTCACCAAATATTAAAAATATTGTAACAATTTTATATCAAAATCTGGGTAGGACTTCAATCTGAAACTACCTGAGCCTTGGAATTTCTTTCTAAATCTCCATATCTCTTTGGTAATGAAGACAGGAAGTTCTGAACATTCATGATCAAGCTTACAACTTCTTCTATAGCAGAGACGTGCCTGCTTCTTTCCCAGGTTCGGTTCCAAGCCAAGGGTTAGGCTTTGCTAGAGTCCATAAGTTAGAGAGAAACCAGAGTCCACGGAGAGCAATCTCTATCTGATCTCTCCTGTAGACACATCAGAATAAATACATTTATAGCCATCATCCAGTATATGTGAGGTTTACCTTAATGTTTGGTATTAAGTACATAGATGAAAAAGTCAAGGCTTACCTGTGAAGTTTGAATCCCAGAGCTAGGAATTAGAAGGCTTAAGATATTATGGTAATTTCTCAGTGTGTTTTTATTAGTACTTGTTGCATGCAAGAGGCAGAAAAAAACCTAATTCAAACAAAAAAGGAATGCATTATTTTATGTAATTAAGATGATTCCGATTTCAAACACAGATGAATCCAGGAGCTTAAGTATTGACATCAGGACAGAGTCTTACTCCATCCCTTAGTTATGTGTTGGGTTCTTTCTCATACAGGCTCTCCTGGTATGGAAACATGATGATTATTGGTGGCTCTAGACATATTCCTTATTAGTTTCTAGTAGACAAAACTTTTTCTCTGAAGAGTTTCACAAAAATCCTACAATAAACATTACTGTTTCTGATGTCCTGGTTGCTTCATCTTGTCATCCCTGAGTTAACTCCAATAGCTATTTAAAATGGATAAAAGTTGAAAGCAGGGATTCCCCAAGGAACCTCTATTAAGAAGAAAAGAAATGGAAGTCCATCAGGAAAAACTAAAAATGTACACTGTACTCATCTACCTAAGGAGAATACTCAAGAAAGTATTATGATAATAAAAATTAAGTTTACAAGATCAGTTGTTTAAAAAAATAGATCGAGGGTTAGCCAACTATGTCCCTAGGGTCAGAACATCTCCCATAGTCTGTTTTCTAAATAAAGTTTTATTGGGGCACAGCCAAGCCCATTGTCTCATGTATCATCACTGGCTGCATTTGTGTTGTGATGGCAGAGCTAAGTAATATTGACAGAGACAATAAGAACCTCAAACCTAAAATGGTTATTATTTTAAATGTTTGGTGACTCCTAAAATAGAGATTTAAGGGAAAATAGTAGAAAGAAAGAAATGACTAAAAAAGTAAATGGAATTTGTGGAAGCATCAGTTTTTAAAACTACAGCAAAATAAATATTGTTCTTTTAAAGCCTGTGTCAGTAAGCAGTTTTCTTGAATCACCTGCTTCGGTAGTTTAGAAAACACTGGTGTGGTTGCATAGGGCTCTACTGAGTAAGAGTCTCCCATATGTTTATGTTGTTCAAACTGTACCTATTTTAGAAATTTTGAATTAGTTTTTACTAGCTTGAAATATAACCCTTTCTTTTTGTACTTGCCTTTGGCTATGTTTTAATTTTTTGAAAGTTTTGCAAAAACTTTCGTTAACCATGCTTGGTTAATTTTCTAGACCTTTAAAAAAAGCATTATCAAGATGCATAAATATACTTTTTCCTGGCATCTGTTCATCTATTCATATAAATTAAAAATGGAGCATAAGCAACCCACCTTGTGTTTTGCCCAAGTAGGGAGCAATTAATTACAATATGAACTTTTTTTAAGGGGACCCTACTAAATCATGTGGAGGAGAGCTCAGATATTTTGTTACACCATTTCTCAAAGTCAGCATCTAGCAAACATTGTATTTGGAGAGATATTGCTATGCTTTAATTCAATTCTTAAAAAAACTCAACCTAAGTCATAGCTTTTAGATTGGAAGAGTATCTGGCTTTTTGTATCATATTTTTAAAATTATTGCAGTTTATTTTTACCCACTATAAGCTAATTTAAGAGTAATGAGTACTTTGAAAAGAACAGTTGAGCAACTTTCCATCTTTCTTTGTGGAAAATAGTAAGTTCAGATGACATTTCCTTGGCAGAATATGCCTAGGATGTCTCGAATCAGTAGGGTTCTATCTTTCTATGGCAAGAGAACTAATGACATAGGTTACTTGATAATATAATTACAGAAGGATTTAAGTGGGTAAGTACATCTTCCATGGTGAAATGGGAGATGTTACAAAATACATTTATGCTGTAGAGCTTGTAGAATTACATCTGTGTAAGCCAACAAAATGAGCCATGGGAAAAGATGAGAGAATAAATTAGTCCCCAAATGTTTATTTGAAAATACATAAGCCTCCTAAGATACTTTGTGAGCAATTTGAAGACTTTTAAAAATTGAACCACAAGTTTGCTTTATGTGTAAGTGATCTAACTTACTAGTTGAAAGAGATAATTTTGAAGCAACATAAAATGTTTAAATCTAGACCTCTACCATTTGACACAGTACATGGTTTATTATTATCTAAGGCTTCTCTCTTTATTAGAAATGTAATGGAAATCACATGTTTAATTTTAAAATTTCTAGTAGCTACATTAAAAAACAACAAAAAAGGAATTGTTTGGATTAATTGTAATAATAAATTTTATTTAATCAAATATGTCTAAAGTATTCTCATTTAAATCTTTAACAGTATAAAAACATTAATGACATATATTACATTTTTGTTTTATTCTAAATATTTGTATTTTACATTAATGAACATTTAAATCTGCATGTTAAATTGTCATCAGAAATACTTTTATATCTAAATTTCATAAAGTTTCATTTGAAAAAGGAGATTACATACTCAAGTTGTTGCTAACATGCTTAAAATTCTTCTGATAGCTAAATTTAATATTATGTTTCTATTTAAATTAATTAAAAATTTAAAAATGCAATTTTAGTTTTTCATTCACACTTGTCATGATATACATGCTCAGCTACACATGACTAGTGGTGACCGTTGGACTGTGCAGTTGAAGGACATTAATAGTTACACAGGTCAAAGTTTTCAAATACTTGTATGTTATTTGCTTACAATAAAACACATGAAAAGGAATTGGTAAATTGTGCCAATTATAATTAATTATATAAATATAATTCTTCACACTAAAAATTGGCACATGTTCTGTGGGCATTTTGGATTTTTGCAAACTTTGTATCTATACTAGGTGCCTTTTCTCTAAGTACTAGCTCCTCTACAGCAGTTACAGAACCTTTGCTACCACTAAATGTGTGTTTTCAGAGATAGATGGGCTACAGTTTTTAAAAAGTAGAATTGTTTCCTTGAGAAAAAATTTCTCTGAAATGTGGTGTTCTCTTTCACCAAATATTAAAAATACTGTCACAATTTTATATCAAAATCTGGGTAGGACTTCAATCTGAAACTACCTGAGCCTTGGAATTTCTTTCTAAATCTCCATATCTCTTTGGTAATGAAGACAGGAAGTTCTGAACATTCGTGATCAACCTTACAACTTCTTCTATAGCAGAGACGTGCCTGCTTCTTTCCCAGGTTCGGTTCCAAGCCAAGGGTTAGGCTTTGCTAGAGTCCATGAGTTAGAGTGAAACCAGAGTCCACAGAGAGCAAACTCTATCTGATATCTCCTGTAGACACATCAGAATAAATACATTTATAGCCATCATCCAGTATATGTGAGGTTTACCTTAATGTTTGGTGAGGTTGTCTTTCTCATGTACCAATGTAAGAAGTTCTCATGGAGATATTACATCACTCAGTAATTCTCAGTTTTCCAAAATTAAGTTCTAGTATACCTCCTGCCCCAATGTGGATGAGCTGGCCCATCTTACAATAAATCAACTAGACAATTTATTTCTCCCCGAAAAGAAGTAATTCATTAATGACAAAGCATGAATGTCAGGAAACTATTTTTACTTCAGTTTAAATGGACTTAAAGACCTGATCCACTGTTACAAAAGTTTGGGGACATAGCCAAGAAGTTATGCCAAGCACATAAAAAAAAAAAAAGGTTGTAAATGTACTGAAGTCAGTGAGTATTAAATAAAAGAGAAACAAGTAATTTTAAACTACAGAATTTCAGCAGATGTAAGTTTCCTACTTAAAAAAAGGTATTAGAAGCCAAAGAAGGTGCATATCTCAAATCTTAGATGGTCCAAGTTTAAGTGACTTCTCAATACCCTTTTCAGTTTCTCTCTAAAGAAGACATATAACATAGGCACAAATATTTTATCATCCCTTGACTTTTATCCATTGAAAATTATGAATCCTAGTGCTGCTAAGAAGTACTATCAAAAATTGAAAGTAAACTTGATTACAATGGAGAGATAATTTATAAGTTTACTTTCGGCTCTGAAAGTTGAAAAGTCTCTGAAACAAGATGGAAACAACAAAAAATGAGTAATAAGTTTCCTGCAAACAGCTTGATTTTAAGTCAACATCTAACTTGAAACTGAAATGTAATACTGAGCAATCATAAAGGATAGATAATCCATCATATAAAGATTGACTTGCTGTTCTGTGTTCAAAGAAATAGATGAAACAAACATTTATTCAGTTCTGGGAAACCATAAATTTTATGGATAAAATTTCTTTCAAATAAAAGCAAGCAATTCAGCTCTCATGGCCAAAACAGGACACATGATGATTGTAAATCATCCCCATTTAATAATGAGGAGAAAAACTCAAGGATGGTATAAGGAAAAAAGCATGCATTAAGTTTTTTCTTTAATTTGTATAAATCTATGGGAGTACACATGTAATTGTATTACATGGTTATACTGTGTGGTTGTGAAGTCACAGCTTTCAGGGTATCCACTAATGGAATAATGCACATTATACCCATTAAGGAATTTCTCATCCTCTATTCCCTTCCATTCCCCCCACCTTTACAAATCTCCATTGTCTATCATTAAACATTCTACTAGGCTGCTGCAAATGTATTTGTCATTACTTTAATGGCAAAAACTGCAATTACTTTTGCACCAAACTAATATGTCCATGTATACTCATTACTTAACTCTTACTTGTGAGGACATGCAATATTTGTCTTTCTGTGCCTGACTTATTTTATTTAAAATAATGACTTCCAATTCCACTCACGTTTCTGCAAAAGACAAGACTTTATTCTTTTCCATGGCTGAAAAGTATTCTGTTTTGTATACATACCGTATTTTCTTTATCTAGTTATCCACTGATGGAAACTTATGTTGATTGCATATCTCTGCTGTTGTGAATAGTGTAATAAACATACAAATGCAGGTGTCTTTTAAAATATTTTTTAAATATTTAAAAATATTATTAAATATTAAATACTTATTAAATATATTTTTAAATATTATTTTCCTTTGGATAGAGACCCAGGAAAGGGTTAGTTGTATCAAATGGCAGGTCTATGGCCATAGCACACTGTGCCTGATCTCATCTGGTAAGTTATTTAACGTGTATTGAGCTTCTGGGAATAAAGAATATTTATTACAATAAGCTATAATACTTGCAATTATACTCCTAGTTAAAACATAGGGTCATTTGGGTGCATATATATTATATTTAGACAGTTAGGTTTTTGATATGAAATTTGACTGTACCAGTGGCACAGGGGACATTTTCAAATCTCCTCTACTAAGAGTTAAAGGGTTTAAAAAATAGTGGAAATGGGACAGATTTTCAGGCTTAACCTATTTTAGGTTAGATTAATTTGCTCTGTTAATCAACATTTTTCAGGGTCTAATCTCAAAAGGATTTGAGATGATTGTGTGAAAATCCTGACCTATGAAATAATAACATGGGCAATGAAAGCAGTTCAAACATTTAACAATAGTACACAGAAATATTTACGAAAACCTTATAGAAAGATTAGGAACATGTTTTATTGTGTATTAATCAGAAAAATTTTGTCTTTCCTTTTGTTTCTGTGGGGCTGAGCTCTATTTTGATTCTTGTAAATTCTTTCACTTACAATCAGGCATAGTTGGCTGATTATAAATGCTTCATTCAACTAGAATGTAGTCCCCAGAGCAAGAACTTTTCTGTCTTGTTGACTGTTCTATTCCTAGTCTAGAACCTTGCACACAGTAGAAGCTGATTCAGTGTTTTCGGAAGCATGTTGAATGCATATTATTATGTGCAAAATATTGAGTATTTGGAAAACAAAGTTCAGTGTATATTGCTCCATAAATATTTGTGATGCCTAATTTATCCAAAAATGGTGTTTTGGTACAAACCCTGATGAATCCGTCAGGCAAGATCAACATTATTCAGGGAATAAATACAAGTTGGAAAGGAAATATAGTTGGATGATTTGAGACCACAGACCTATGTTGGCGGAGTGATGAGGACAACTTTCTGTTATGTCTTCCCTGAGATGACTTTTGAACCAAGCCATGAAGGTAAAAGAGTTCACTTAATAGGGATGAAGTGGTGGTGGGAGGGGAGGAGTTTGGATGGGAGTTGAGGCATGTGTGCAACAAAGCCCTGTGGCAGGAGGAAATATGGTGCCTTTGAGCAACTGAATGAAAATTTCTGAAGCTGAGGAACAGACCTAACAGTCAGAAGAGCATTGAAATTTGATGGAGAATAGTGCAGGGGCCAAATTATTTGATCTTTATCTGACTGGCAATGGAAAGACCAGAGAGATTTTATGTTTCTATAATACCTTGAAGGTATGTGCAGGTGTGAGGGAACAATACAATGGTCATGCTAGTAAAATGGAAATGCTGTAGGCATTCTCGATGAATCTAAAAACTAGAAAAATGCGTTACTTGGTAATAGAGAGTTCTATTTTATATATATAGTACAAACATACATATAGTAAAGTTCTCTTTGTGAAATTCCATGAATAATAATAATAGCTACTCATTAAAATTCCCAGGCTTTGTTTTAATTATTACATGTGTCAACTGATTTAAGCCTCATATCCTCCAAATAAGAAAGGGATTATTATCATCCCCATTTTAGAGATAACTGAGGTACTGCAGGATTAAATAACTTTTCAAGGTAGCAGAGCTTATAACTGGCAGAGCTGCTCCCTTTGAGAGTCAGTACTCTGAGGCACTGAGTTTTTTCCTTGTTAATTTAAAAGTTGTTTACATCTATGAAGAACATGGTATAAATTTAGCAAGATTTGTTGTTCATAATATACTTAGAATCATATGTTCTTTTATTCACAGGCAGGAATAGCATCTATGCCATGATATTTGAATAACAAGGAAATAAAAGAAAGCAATAACAAAAAAATCCCTTAATAGTCCTGAATGTTATAAAATTTAATATTTTTCTATGTAAAAATTCATTACTATTGAAGTGTTTCTTCTATGTTAAAATTGTTTTTATTTTTGTGGCTGTGCTTTCTGTTCTCTTCTGTACTTGTAGAAATTGCAATTATTTAAAACAATTAGAACAAGAATGACATTCAATAATTAAGTATATTTTAAAAGATTAAGACTACTTATGAAACTGTGTCTAGGATAGCCTGCCCTTCATTTTCTGTCTTTTCTAAATTCTTACACTTATCTTCTAGTATCAGAGTTAGAGGTCACTCTACTTATAGGCGTCTTTAAAGTGTACTTTACAGAGCATGACCAGGTTTGTTTTAGAGTTAAGATTCATTACCATGTACATCAGACAGTAGCATGTAGGATTTTTCTAAAGGTAGTTGTTAAAAGCAGCATATACAATGTTTCAAAAATTAAAAAAATTCACTTATAGTATTTTAAAACACAGTATATCTCAGGGAATAAGTCATCCAACTATGTAAGTCGGTAGGGAACTATCCCTACACAAACTTCCGTAAGAGTTGAGCCAATGTATAAGCAGTGAGACAGTGGCCAGTGAAGGGGGAGAAACTAAATATAAAAAATATAGGATTATGGATAGAGTGCCTGAGAAGAGGTTAAAGGAGATGAAAGTCAGTACATTTTTTTTTAAAACAAAGTGGTAATGATGGTGCTGATAATACTGTCATTGTTTACATTGTGCACATTGTGTGTCAAGCTCTGTATTATATTTCTAAATGCATCCAATTCTTAGTACTGCCCTATGAAGTAGAGGCTGTCCTTATATTTACCCTGTTAGATTAAGAGTGATCAAGAGCACAGAGAAGTTAAGTAAATTTCTCAATGTCACACAGGTGAAGAGTGACAAAATGAAATTTAATTCCTGACTGCATGGCTCAAGAGTCTTAGTCCTTACTTTTTTCTATGATGATAAATGACATCTGGTACAGTATAGAAAAGTGAAGTCCTTGTTAATCGTTTTTACCATCTCCCCAGCACCAACCACAGAGCCCAGTACATAAAAGAGCGAGGGTGAACAGAAGGAAGTGGGGGGGATGAATAGTGAGCTGCAGATCTATCTACATTGTTTGCAGGACTCAGTGCAAAATGAAAAATTTGAGCTCCTTGTTAAAAACTGTTGAGATTTTTTAAATGGTGACAGCAAAGCATTTAGTCAAGTACAAGCCCTTTGAAAGTATGGGGGACCCTGTGTGACTTCACAGGTCTTATGTCCATATATCTGGACCTGGGGAGCTGCCTTAGCCTTGAAAAAGAGGCACAGTAATTTCTTTCCTAGAAAAGCTTTCAGTGGATTGTATGGTGCTTCTCAATTACTCACTTCCATATGAAAGTGAGAATTTCTGTTTCTCCACCCCAGAGATGTTGAGTTTTGTTACGAGGCTTATTTAACCAAACAATGTAAGCGACAGTATGTTAGTTCCTAGCCAAAGTCCCAGTGCAGTACTAGCTTCAACTTCCACTCTTTCGGTCATCAATCAGAAGAGCATTATCTGATAGCAAAAGGAAGGAAGGAGAGAGAGAGAGAGGGAGGCAGCTTCTCTTTCTGCTATAGATTGTTTGGGCTTGACCCAGGCTACAACTTGAGTTTATATCTGCTTCATGTATTCTTATCTTACATAGAGTGGTCCCCTCATAGCAAGTGACAGAAGTGCAGGAAGCCAGCCAATTGCACAAGCACATTTGAGGGTCCTTGCTCATATCACATCTGTTTGCATTCTATGGGCCAAAGCAAGTTAGAGGGCCAGCCATATTTAGGCAGGTGTGTGCTTCTTAAAGAATGGTCTCCTTCATCCTGGCCAACATGGTGAAACCCGGTCTCTACTAAAAATACAAAAATTAGCTGGATGTGATTGCGCAGGCCTGTAATCCCAGCTACTCAGTAGGCTGAGGCAGAAAATCACTTGAACCTGGGAGACAGAGGTTGCCGTGAGCCGAGATTGCACCATTACGCTCCAACCTGGTGGCAGAGTGAGATTCCGTGTTTCAAAAGAATGGTCTCCTTAGTCTTTCTCATATTCCCAGTGATAAGTCTAATTTCTAGTGGTGGTTTGTTATGGAGATTCTAGCCTAATTAGTATCATTAATAAAGATAATAAGGATTTAAAGTAGCATAAATCTAAAGTTAGCATTTTAGATGTATTTTTATGTCCAATTATTTAATCACTATGCATATATATCTGTGTGTATAGGTCAGTATTTAATAATAGTCATGAAACTTCAGAGAAACAGAAGCATGTCTTAAATAGAAAATAAAATGCACATTCTTGTATAGTTGCATGACTGATAACCTCAGATTTTATTATGGTACAATAAAAGGACAACCTCGTAGCTTTTGCATAGTGTTGCCTGTGATTATGATTTCTTATTCAACATGGAATTGAAGATTATAGTTCTTCAGTAAAAATGAAATATTCACACTATTAGAGAAGAAATCACTTTTCTCATTATGATTCATCATTTATCATGACGATAATGTTGCAGAAAATATTGAAGGTCAGCCTAATACAGTCATTTAGTCATAAATTTGTAGGTAATATAAAATAAACCCTATATGGTGCCAGAAAAGGGTTTTTATTCTTTGTTATATCTGAATCATATTCTATATATACGTGCTGTAGAGCCATGCACTGGGTGTGATTTTTTTTTTTAATCTGGTTTCAAAACAAGTCCCCTGGAGGAATATATATATATATATATATATATATATATATATATACACACACACACACATATATTAATTAATTGTAGTCACACTTGGATGACCACAATTTTTATTACTAGTTACCTATGTTCTCTGATTTGGGGATGTAGCTACAGTTTATAACAGGAAACTTCTAGCTCAGTAGTCTCCCCACTCCTTCTCTTCAGGCTTTCAGTTTTGGGACAGTTTTCATTAGCTTTTCACCAAAAGCAGACCAATGTGTGCCTATATGGAGCAAGTTCTTAAGATACAACAGATAAAGAGAGCCACCTCAAGATCTGGCTTTGTACCTTTCTACAAATTCTGACAATTCACCTTCTCTAAGAAGACAAAGTTCTGAGGGTGCACAGCTTGGTAATCAGAGGACTTTCCAATGAATTAGGAAGAGGCACCTCTTCAAAGTTTTATGTACAGACTCAGAACAGTGTTCGGGATGTGCTGGAAGAGCACAGGCTGGAATTTCATCCCACTTGGCTGCTTGACCTGTGCCCTTGCGCTGGGAACAACTTGTGCAGCTCTATAATATACATGTGGTTAGAATAACTGCCAGCCTAGGCAAGCCTTAGATTAGATTTTCAGTTTCACGTCCTACTAGATAAGTGACTTTAAGCAAGTTCCTTTAACTTTAAAAGATTTTTCTTTCTTAAAAATTTATTTCAGAATTGTGAGATAAGAGCTCACTTTGAGGAAGAAATGAGGAGATATATCTTTGGCATCTTATTTTGAAATTACATTTCATTATCTAAGACAAATAAACTTACCAGAAATTGTTATTTTATATTTAGCATTTTCTCAATTATTATTTGTAGATTAAATGTATCTTAGTTAAAGACACCACCATTTACCGTGTGGACAAAGCCTGAATTCATTATGGATCACCTTCTTCACCCTCTTTTTCCTTCCAGTCATTGCTAGTAAATACTGATGCCCCTTTCTAAACAATCTCTTATATTT
Organism: Saimiri boliviensis; assembly: GCF_048565385.1. Taxonomy (NCBI): domain Eukaryota; kingdom Metazoa; phylum Chordata; class Mammalia; order Primates; family Cebidae; genus Saimiri; species Saimiri boliviensis. The sequence goes on from NC_133449.1 coordinate 224,928,870, forward strand.
TACTGCTTTTCCATCAACACTCTCACTGCCTTGGGCCAGATTCACATGATTTCTTCCCTGAAGTATTGTAATTACTTCCCACTAATTCTGACTCATATTTCAGCCTCCTCTAATCCATTCTCCATACTGTCTCAATAATTATCTTTACACTGCAGATATTCCCTCTGCTAGAAGTCCTTCCATTACAGATCATAACTCACAAGAATCTAAGTCAAAAGTATCTTGTAAGGCTTCTCATGATCTGAGCCACATTCTTATTTAGGGCATGACTTAAAGTAGTTGTTTCACAAATGTTTTTGAATGAATAGTACTACTCAACACATGCAGAGCCTAGGTTAGGGCTTGCCTTCCAGTACAAATACATAACAAAATAAAAGGAGCAACAACTTGAGGGTAAAATGAATGATATGATAATTCTGATAAAACGAGAATGAACAGAAGAAAGGAAATTCCAGTGATAAGAGGTCAGGAGGAGGAATAGCCTGGAAAGCAGGGACAAACTAAAAGAACAGCATGGCTATGAAGCCCTTGTCTGGGAAGATGAAGGTGAAAATTTGTAGCAATGTGAAAAATTGTTAAGGAAGACAAACACATATTGAATGGACAAGAAAATTCAGACTAAAGCTTTTGAACATATGGTGGTTCTGCTAGGGAAAGTTATAAACAAAATCACAAACCAAAGACATAAGATTATAGGAAGTCATCACTGTGTAAACTAAGACCAGTAATGAAAATGTACATAAAGTGTTTAGTGAAATATGTTATCACTACCGAAAATTTGGAATTAGAAGGAAAATGGGATTCTTTTTAAAAAATAATATATGTCTTGTAATTACAATTGCATAATTACTAACAAAATGGAATAAGAAATAGTAAGGGATTTAAGAGACCTCTGATCCAAATTATTTTAAAATTTTATAGCACAAAACAGCACATAAACTAAATCCTCATCAGTGTAATTATTTATAATATATATATTTTTAAATGATATTTATTGAAAGAGGATTTATAAAGGTATGACTTTTGGAAGATATAAGAAAATAATATTTGAGGCAAAATATGAAAATAATATTTGAGACAAAAATGTAACTTTGAAGGCATCATTAAAATGTGATGAAATCTTTTCATGATGATACTTTAAGCTCAAATGAATGCATAAACAAGATTTGTTTTTGCTATTTTTGCCCAGCACATAAAATGCATTCAATAAATATCTAACAAATTCATCAATAGGTAGGTATCTCTGAAAGGGAGGATAAGAAATTGAAAGTCAAACACTGAAAAGTCATAATGAATCAAGGCAAATTGATAAAAATATTCTATATGGGGATGATTTGATTGAGTTTAAAGGAAGAGTAATTTGGTTTCTTGAATTTTTTAAAAAAAATTTTTCCTTTTTTTAGTTGCAGAATTTGAAGAATAAAATATTTCATCTCTTCCACATGGCCCCAATGTAAGGGCATCATTCTTACATAAAAAGATTCCAGATGAATGAAATTCATTGGTTACTGATGCCTACTTCTGTCCTTCTGGACAGCAAGACATATTTCATACAATTATTGCATGTTTTAAATTACGATCCTTGCTCTACTTCCCTAAGCACATAAAATGTTACATTGTTGATATCTTTGGTTTTTCTCTATTCCTTCAGGCAGCACTAAAATTCTTCCAAATAGGTATTTTGAATATAATAAATTACTTATTTTTATTGATTATATGCTTTAGGGGAAAATTTGACTCAATTATTTTGTCTATTAAGTATGCTGTAGTAAGAAATAGAACATACTCATATAATATTTATGGATATTATTCTACTTGATTATTAATTTTCTTTAATTTACTTTAAGTTTTTATAGTCTAATTAATGAAAAGTATATGCTTCCAAAGTTTAAAAAAATGAAAAACAAACATTAGTGTGAGATAATTTTATGCTCTAAAAAATATACCTGGTCTCCAATTTTTTATTACTTTTGACATAGAAATTTATCTTTCACTTCCAAGTAACTCTTCCATTATGTTTGTACTTTTGATCTTGTTAATTTCTTGTTTTTTCAGAAAACCATGAGTAATGACTTTATCATTTTTAATACTTCAGTTTCCCAGAAGTATTTTTAAGAATATTTTTCAGTCATATGTTAATAACCTTTCTTTTGTTATTCCCTAGGAAGCTTTGCTTCTTATTTGATTTATTTAATTTATTATTATCTCATTTATTATATATAAAGTTCGATGTTCTTATGCAAATCCTATTTTACTTAGCAGAATTCTAATGTTTTTAATTATTTCACTATTCGATTTTTGTGGTTTATAAATATATGTAATTATTAACCTTCAAATGTCTCTATAGAAACAGTACTTAGTAGTCTGACTCTAAAAATTATATTTGTCTTATAGTTCTTTATGAAAGGGTGGACATTTAAGAATTTTGCACAAGTTTTCTTTTATTTTATCTATATAGCTGTGTTATTAGCTTATCCCTTTGAAATTAAGCAAAAAGAATGTGTTAGTACATGTTTTTGTTATCTGAGATCATGATTAGTTTTTCATTTAAATCAGTTTTTATTCTTTTTTTTCCCTGCCAAAAACTACTAATGTCTCGCAATCTCAATTTCAAAAGGTGAATTATTTGAATTTTCAAGTGGGGACATATTATGATATTAAACAAATGAAATACACTTGTTGCTTTTTTTAAATTATTATAGTTCTAACTCTTTGTGATCAGCCATATTGTTTGCAACTTAAATTTAAGACACTGATTTGCTAAATCATAATCAGAAGTAAGAAGAAGTACTAAACCACACAATTGTAGTGTCAGCAGGAGTTTGGCTGCCAGCATAATGACAAACACCAGTAATACTAATACAACCACACATGTCCTGGGCCCTCCTTTCATGGGACTCTGTGTCTCTACTAGTTAAGATCCTGAAATGTCTTCCGCATACCTGAAAAGAATAGGAATTCTTTTAAATTCCTTAAAAAAACAAAAACCAGTTACTTGAGTTCATGAAATCTTGCACTGAAAGCAGTCTATGACTAGAACTTTATCTTGAAAGCTCTGAAATGATTTCCAGCTGAGTTAGGAAAATCAACCATGGCGGTGTTTAGTTCAAATTATCCCCATTGCCCAGGCTGGAGTGTGGTGGTACCATCACAGCTCACTGTGGCTTCTAACTTCTGAATTCAAATGATCCTTTTACCTCAGCCTCCTGAATAGATGTGACTACAAATGCGTGCCATCATGCATAGCTAATTTTTAATTTTGTTTTCCTTAGAGAGGGGTCTAACTATATTACCCAGGCTGGTCTCAAACTTCTAGCCTCAAGTGATCCTCCCACCTTAGATTCTCAAAGCATTGGGATTATAGGCATGAGCCACCATCCCTGGCCCACTTCATTTTTCTAGAATGAATCTGATATTAGATTTCAGACTGATCTTCCATCAGTCAGAAAATATCCTTTCATAATTGATTGGAGAAGCTTTCAGTGTGTTTTCTAAAGGGATGAATGCATCCTGCCTCACAACATAATTACCAAATTGCCCTTAACTCTAGGAATGAATAATTCAATAGTTCCTTCGGACCATATAATGCATTTACTTCTTTTTTCATGAAGCATTGATTGAGAATATATTGTTTTTGTTTTGAATATGTACATTGCTTTAAAAAGAACATAAATAAATAACCTCTGTACCAAAGTTGATCCCAGTATTAAACCTAAAAATAGAATACAGAGAAACATTTACCGAGTCTTATAAAAAATATTTTGAAGGTAAATCTCAGTGTATTAGTTTGTTCTCATGCTGCTGCGAAGAAATACCCAAGACTGGGTAATTTATAAAGGAAAGAGATTTAATTGACTCAGAGTTCCACAGGGCTGAGGAGGTCTCAGGGAAATTACAATCTTTGCGGAAGGGGAACCAAACACGTTTTTTTACACATAGTGGCAGGAATGAGAAGTGCAGAGCAAAGGCAGGGTAAAGTCCCTTATAAAACCAACAGATCTTCTGAGAACTCACTATCATGAGAAGAACAGGATGGTAATGGCCCCCATGATTCAATTTTCTCCCACCAGGTCCCTCCCACAACATATGGGGATTATGGGAATTACAGTTTAAGGTGAAATTTGGGTGGAACACAGCCAAATCATATCAGTCCACCCCTGGCCACTCTTCACATTTCAAAACACTGTCATGCCTTCCCAAGGGTCTCCCAAAGTCTTAATTCATTCCAGTATTAACTCAAAAGTCAGAGTCCAAAGTCTCATCTGAGATAAGGCAAGTCTCTTCTACCGATGAGCCTGTAAAGTCTATAGCAAGTTAGCTACTTTCTAAATACAATGAGGGTACAGATGTTGGGTAAATACACTCATTTCAAATAGGAGAAATTGGCCAAACCAAAGGGGCTACAGGCCCCATGCAAGTCAAAAATTCACTAGATCGAAAGGATCTCCTTTGACTCCATGTTTCACATAGAGGTCATGTTGATGCAGGAGGTGAGGTCTCATGGGCTTGGGCACTCAGTAAGGAAATAAAAGGGAATAAATGACAGAGAAGTTGCTGTAAGGAGTGGAGTGCCAACCTCTTCCGGATTCATTTTTCTGTGCCTCAATATTCTAAAAGCATAGAACTGACAGTATTCTCTAATGCATTTAGCTGAAGACAGCACTGCTTGCTTTCCAGAGGGGTGAGCTTGACTGCAGGCATCCTTGCACCCTGCAGGAACCTCCTTAGTGACCGTATCTACTTATAAGATAAGCAGAACTGCAGGCTGTATTATAAATAAAACAAAAACATATAGGGGATTTTATTGATCATTTATCTCTCTATTGTAAATATTGACTACATTTTCTTATAAGTTTGTATCTTCATCAAGGTAATGTTTTTATTGACTCTGCTCGAGCTAAGTGTTAGAAACCATCAATTAATCAGGATGACATTCCAAATATTTGTCCTTTTTAGTTATTCGTTCTGTGAATGGACATTACCAACTGTATACATATTCTAAATTTATTTTTTTTAAAGTTGTAAAATTTGATCTATAATTATACTAATTCTTCCATAATAATTGCATGGACTAACTTAATTTCATTTCTGTTTTTATTGTCACATAAATGAAAGCATGATGCACTCTTCCACATTTCTGAATTCCAATCATTACAGAATAGTTTTAGAGCTAAACCTTTTCTCTTTACACTGAAAGAGAAAGCAACCAGTTACTTCAGGATAAACTGGTAGTTTTCTAAAAGAAATGTTAGTTTCTGTTTGTCTTATTTATATTTCACATTTATTTGAAAGGAATTAGTTATTTGAGAGTTAATATTAGAACTTAATAACTATCTATAATATTTGTCTCTGGAAAATTACATGCTTATTTTCTAACAAATGACTTCAGATATTTAGTTATCTAGATATTTAAATTAAACATTTGAAAATCAATGTGATGGTAATTTGGTGCTTTCTGAAGTGGAATTTCTTCTGCATCTCTGAGTATTTTGTATAAATATTGGACAGGTTGCCTGATAATTCTTAATCTGTTTTTTCTTTTGTGCAAAGAGGATAATAGACCTTTCTTATTTTACAGTATTGTGAATACAATATGTGAAAATGCTTTGGAAAATGGTAATTATTATGTTTATCATTTTATTCATTATTATTATAAGAATTATAATTATTGTAATAAAAATGGTAAGTGGCAATTACTTAAAGAAATTACTAAATAATTTATATAGTGGAATGAAAAAGCAAAATAATACAAATAGTAACTTATTAATTTTGACATAGCAACAAAATATCAAACATAGTAAGAGAGACAAGCAGTACACACAACAGGTGGTATAATCAACAGGCTAACAGCCAAGAAAGTTGCATAAATTAATGATGTGGCACAGTGTCATTTGATGTAGCCAAATGAGCTATACAACTATGAGAATCTTTCATAACAAGTGCTGTGTAACAGGAACAGATTTATTCTGCATAGCAAGGCATCTAAAGAGCATATATCTTACATGCATAAAATTAGGAAATACAGTTAAATTTTTTATCTTGAAAAAATCTCAATATTACAGAAAAACATCAGCACACATTTAATGGAACTTGTCAAACTTTTACTTTACTTTTCCTGTTTTCCTGTCTTCCTTGTAGTATGGGATATTAATAATATTCGGCTATTAGATTTGGTATTAAGCTTTTCAAACCATGCAATTGCAATAGAAGATAAAAAATAATAGTCATTTTCTTTTTCATGCTTTTCTCCCTCAAAATGAGGGAAAAAAAAGGAAATAAATAGCAATCTTTTTGTTCTCAAAGGAGACATATAGTTTTGTATTTATTATATGAAAGAAATTGATAAAATGGGGGTTCTTGGCATAAAATCATTTAGTATTCAGATAGTGAAGTTTAAGTGGTGGAAGAGATTCAGGGCTGCTGTTCAGCGTTGGTAAGACTGATGGTTCTGTGGAAAAAAACAAAACAAAACAAACAAACAAAAACAAAAAACAAACAAAAAAATAAACTGTGGTTCATTTAGAGAATGAACTTTCTCTGAAGGGTCAAACAGACAGAAAAGTTGAAAGTTCCCTGAGGAAAATTTCAAGCGTTTGTAAAAAGCTTTACACGTATCTGCTGCTACTCTTTTCCCAACTGGAATAATCTTACAGAGGCAGCGAGAGGTAATGTGAACCGCTGACAGTTAGTTGAATTTTACCTCAGTTAGCAAACTGCACTTCTTTTACTGACGGGATGATATTAGGCATGTTACTTAAGCTAAATTCTGGTGTTCTTTGAACTGAAGAAATTTGCCATTTTCTGCATGGAAGCAGAGGCATGGTAAGGAGATAGCAAGGTGAACTTTGTATTTCTGTGGAACCATTTATATATATGAGGATACCCTCGGCATATAGGACCCTTCTATCCATTTCAGAAATACTTGATTCATGCTTTAGCAATCAAAAGTTACCTAAAGAATTATTGTTAGATCAATTATACCACTCAATGTGGACATACAAAGGTTTATTCGAATTGCTCATTCTATTACAGTAATAGTACATTTTTCTAGAGAACGTTGCAGCACAGATTTGCAGGGGTGGCAGGTAATAGTGATGGGAAGCATTTTTTGTATAGCCAGCATCTCCATGGCCTAAATGTTCCCGAAATTGAATGCACATGGATTGATTCCATCTTAAGGTACAGCTTTAAGAAACAATGTCTGTGTATAGAACTTCTAGTTATATAGAAGAGGATTGTGGGTAAAGGCTCAAATAATTAACTGCACACAACATGCTTATTTATTTATGTTTCAGAAAATTTTTTACGTTACCCAACTTTTTCTGAAAATCTCATTGGCTCCTTTCTTACCGTAATGAAGCAAAATAAAATAAAGTTAGAAAGAATGAAAGATAAATGCAATTCAACATATATCTAATTGAATTTTCTCAAAGAGAGAATATAGTAGGGGCATAAAATGTTTAAGATAAAAGTAGCTGAAATAGTTTCTAGAAATGATGAAAAGTTGGGACACGTTGTAAACAAAAGCAAGAAATGAATCTACATTTGAATATAGCATAGTGAAAATACAGAATGCTAGAGACAAAGAGATCTCACAGACAGAGGAAAAATACAGATGATTAACAATGGAATAAAGATGATATTTATGTCCAACTATTTTTTCCAGAAGTTTTTATTGTGGTAAAATATACATAACATAAAATTTAACATTCTAACCATTTTTAAGTGTATGGTTCAGTGGTATTAAATAATTTCATACTGCTTGTACAACCATGATCATAATCTACAGAATTATTTTCTTCTTGTATGATGGGAACTCCATCTTTATTAAATAATAATTTCCCCTTCACCCGCCAGCTCCTTGCAACTATCATTCTACTTTCTATCTCTATCATGCTGCAATCTAGAAAATTTTTAGATATACCCTGCTCTACTGCAAATCTTTTTCCCCAGCTCTTTGAAAAATAATTGACAAACAAAAATGTTAAATATTTAAGGCGTGTATTGTGATGCTTTCATATATGTATACATTGTGAAATACATTACTGCAATCAAGCTAATTAATATATCCAGCATCTCATATAGTTACCATTATTTTGTGGTGAGAACTCATAAGATCTACCATCTTAGCAAATTTCTAGTATATGATATATTATTAATTGTAGCCACATGATGTACACCAGATCCCTAGGTTTTCTTCATCCTGACTAACCAAAACTTTGTAACCACTGACTCACATCTCACCATGCCTTTTTGATTATTCCTACTGTTCAGTTTTTCAGTTTAGTGAATTCAGTTTTTAAAATGATTATGATTTTCCTTTTCAGAAATTCAATTTTATTCTCTTTCAAATATAACTGGCAATTTTTATAGTCATTTATGCCTTTTTCATGCTTTCAACTCCATCTTTGTTTGTCTGTTCAAAGAGATTAATGTAATTGTTTTATAATCTGTATATAGTGATTTTATTATGTCAACAGTCTTTGAAAATTTAATCTGCATTTTAAACCCTTTTAAAATATCTTATTTCTACACATGTGGTATTATTTTGTTTTTAAAATCAATGTTCTCTGGAGTTTCTTTTCTCCATGAGAACAATTAAAGTTGTGTATTTTATCTTTTCCCCATACAGAGAAGTTGGGCATTTACATCAGTGACACACTTGGGACACCAACTCCCCAAGACCGCTTTTCATTAACGTTTACGTTTGGAGTTATACAAGCTAGTGTGAATGGGGGTCCCTATGCTCTAGGAAAGGTGACTCATGATTAGGAATTCTTAGGGAGACAATTTATTTTTATTAATTTACCTCTTAGCATTGACTGATGAGACTAAGAGAGCCAGATTTCTTCCTTCTCCCATTGAGAGAACAGTCCTAATTCATCTCAGTTTTATATGAGGATAGGGCGTGGAAGTCTTGCCAGCATTCAGGAGGCAGTCTGCATCATTTTGTTAAGTGAGTAAATAAGTGCTTCTCAAAGAGAAGTTATTTCCCATATTAAATTTACTACTTCCGTAGTGCAATTAATATCTCACATGAACTTTGTGGGACACATTTAAACTATAGCATCAATGAAGTGGAATCATACAGTAACTTACTTTTTTATGACTAGCTTATTTCACTTAGCAAGATTTTCTCAAAGTTTATCTACATTTTAACATACTTTAGAATTTTCTTCCTTTTTAAGGCTGAATAATAATCCGTTGTATTTATATACCACATTTTGCTTACTCATTCATCCTGCAATGGACTGTTGTGATGCTTCTGAGTTTCAGCTATTGTGAATAATGCTGCTATGAGCAGGAGTGTACAAGTATGTCTTTGAGACCCTGCCTTCAATATTTTGGATATATTATAAGACATGGAATTAACAGATCATATGATAAATCTACTTTAAAGTTTTTGAGGAGCCACAATACTGTTTTCCACAGTGACAATACTACTTTGTATTCCCACCAAGAGCACATAGGTTTGCAGTTACTTCACATCCTCACCAATAATGTACTTTCTGTTCTGTTTTTTCTTATAATCATCCTAATAGTTATGACGTGATATCTCATTGAAGGTTTTAATTCACTTTTTTTCAGGGAGTAGTGTTGTTGAGCATAGTTTCATGTGTTTGTTCACCATTTGCATATCTTCTTTGGAGAAATGTCTATTCGGATCATTTGCTCATTTTAAAAATCAGATTATTAAATTTTTGCTGTTATTGCTATTGAGATTTAAGAATTCACTATACATTCTGGATATTAATTCCTTTTAGATATATGATTTACAAATATAGACTCCAATTCTGTGGTTAAAATTTTCTGCTAATAGAATCTTTTGATGTACAATTTAAAAAAATTCATGTAGTTCATTTTGTCCATTTTTTACTTTTGATGTCTATGCCTTTTATGTCATATCCAAGAAATCACTGCCAAATCCAATATTGTGAAGCTTTTTTACTAAGAGTTGTATGGTTTTAGGATTGATGTTTTCATCATCAAAGGTTGTTGAATTTTGTCAAATGCTTTTCTATATTAATTGAGATGATCATATATTCTTTTTTTCCTTTCATTCTGTTAATGTGGTACATTACATTTATTGATTGTTATTTGTTGAAATATCCTTGCATTTCAGGAATAAATTCCACTTGATCACAGTGTATAATTAATTTTATATGCTGCTGAATTCAGTTTGCTAGTATTTAGGATTTTCACAGTATTCACAAAAGATATTTGTCTTTTATGCTTTTTTCTTCTAGTTCCTTTGGTTTTGCTGTCAGGGTTAATGCTGGATCTATAGAATGAATTAAAAAATCTTTCTTTCTCTTCAATTTTTTTTTTTTTGAAAAGAATGAGAAGTATTGGTATTAGTTTATCTTTAAATGTTTGGTAGAATTCACTCACTGGTAAAAACAGGCTTTTTCTTTCCGTTTTTTTTTTTTTTTTTTTTTTTTTTTTCTTGAGATGGAGTTATGCTCTTGTTACCCAGTGTAAACTCAGCTCACCACAACTTCTCCCTCCTGGGTTCAAGTGATTCTCCTACCTCAGCTTCCCTAGTAGCTGGGATCCCAAGCGTGTGCTACCATGCCTAGCTAATTTTGTATTTTCAGTAGATACAGGGTTTCTTCATGATGCTCAGGCTGGTCTAGAACTCCTGACCTCAGGTGATCCACCTGCCTCAGCCTCGCAAAGTGCTAGGATTACTGGTGTGAGCCACTGTGCCTAGACTTTTTTTTTTTCTTTTTTAAATCAGGAGAATTTTGGCTATTGATTAAATCTTTTTGCTAATTAATAGATCTATTCAGATTCTTATTTCTTTGTCATTTAGTGATTACAGTGCTCATGCTTCAAAAATTCATCCATTTTATCTATCTAATTTGTCAATGTAGAATTATTAACTATAGTCTCATAGCTTTAATATTTCATAGAATTTGTAGTAATGTCCCCACTTCGATTTGGATTTTAATAATTTGACTTTTTTCTTAGTTTTTCTAGTGACAAGTTTATTACATTTGCTGATCTTTTCACAGAATCAACTTTTGTTTTATTAGTTTCTCTAGTGTTTCTAAGATCTATTTTGCTTATTTCTGCTATAGTCTTTACTATTTCCTGCTTTCTTCTAGCTTTGGATTTAATTTGATTTTTATTTTCTTGTTTCTTAAGTTGTAAAGTAAGATTGTTGATTGGAGATCTTCTTATTTTTAATATAAGTATTTGACAGTATACATTTGCCCTTTAGCACTATACTCACTGTGTTCCCCAAATTTTGGTGTGTGTTTTCATTATTACCCATATCTAAGTATTTTAAAATTTCCATTGTGGTTGGTTATTTTATCCATTGGTTGCTTAAAAATATGTTGTTTAATTTTCACGATTTTTTAAGAATTTCAGTTTTCCTCCTGTTACTGATTTTTAACTTCATTCCATGGTGGCTGGAGAAGATATGTTGTATTATCTCTGTCTTTATTAATCTATTGAGACTGATTTTTGCCTTAGCATGTGGTTTATCCTGAAAATGTCTCATGTGAATATGAGGAGAATATATACGCTGTTGCTGTTGGGTAGAATGTTCTGTATAGGTCTGTTAGACTTAGCTGGTGTATTTTGTTGATTAAACCCTTTGTTTTTTTACTTATCTTCTGTCTAGTTGTGCTATCTATTATTTAGTGTGGGGCACTGAAGTCTCTATTATTATAGAACTGTATATTTTTCCCTTCAAACTTTTTTTTCTTTATATGTCTTGATTGTCTGTTACTTGGTTTGCAAATGTTTATAATTATTATATTTTCTTCCTATATGAAAACTTATTATTAATATCTAATGTACTTTGGCTCTTATAACCTTTTTTACTTAAAGTATATTTTATCAGATATTTGTATATCCATCCCTGCTTTCTTTTAGTTAAAATGTGCATGGACTATCTTATTTTGTCCTCTTTCTCACAATCTATTTGTGTCTTTGGACTACAGTGAGTGTCTTGTAGGATCTCGTTTAGTTGGAACATTTTGTTAAAAACCATTTTTCAAATCTCTGCTTTTTAAGTAGAGGATTTAATCCATTTGCATTTTAAGTGATTACTGATAAAGAGGGATGTATTTCTGTGATTTTCTGTCTGTTTTCTTTATACCTTATAGCTTGTGTTCCATATTTCCTGCATTAATGTTTTCTTCTTCAGTTTATTTTTTTATATTGAAACATTTAATTCCTTTCTCATTTTCTTATGTGTATTTTCTACAGCTATTCTCTTTGGTTACTATAGGGGCTGAATTTTAATATACTAAACTTACAGTGCTCTAATTAGAACTTACACTAGCTTAACTTTGATCAACAAAAACTCTTATTTACAGTGTAGTCATCACTACTTTAGATGTTTGTCACAAAATTACATCTTAATACATTGTATGCCCCAAAACATACATTAATAATTCTTTAAATGCATTGCTCTCTTAAATTATGTATAAAGCAAACTGTTGAGTTACAAACCAAAGTTACAATAATGCTAGCTTTTATATTAATAGGTTAAAAATGTATTAATCTCTTAAATTATATGGAAATAAAGATTAAAGTTATAAATCATAGCTAAAATAACAGATTTTATAATTGCCTCTGTATTTATCTTCATTGAGATATTTATATCTCCATATGGCTTCAAGTTATCATCTTGTTTTATTTCATTTTACCCTGCAGGCTGTTGTGGGCAAGAAATCTTGCAGGGCAGGTCTAGTCCCAGTGAGGTCTCTCCACTTTTGTTGATCTGGGTATGTGTAAGTTTTTTTCTTTAGTTTTGAAAGATAGTATTGCTGGATACAGGATTCTTGATTAACATTTTTTCTTTTAGTATTTTGAATATATCATCCACTGCCTTCTGCTCTGTATAGTTTCTGATAAGAAATCTGCTGACTATCTTACTGAGGATCCATTCTATGTGATGAGATGCTTTTTGCTGCCTTAAAAGTTTTCTACTTGTCTTTTTCTTTTCAAAGTTTTATTATAATGTGTTTTGAAGTTATTCTCTTTGAATTCATTGTAATTGAAGTTCATCGACCTTTTGGATGTTTACATTCATGTCTGTTATCAAATTTGGGGAACTTTCAGTCATTATATCTTTAAATATTATTTCTGCCTTCATCTAGGTCTCTTACTTCTAAGATTTCCACAATGTGTAAGTTAATCTGCTTGATTGTGTTTCAAAGGTTCTGTTCACCTTTCTTACACATTTTTAAAATTTTATTCAGATTCACTTATTTTTATTGTCTTTTCCTCAACTTTGCTCACTCTTTTATCTGCCTACTCAACCCTGTCATTGGATACTTCTACTGAACTTTTCATTTCTGTTATTGTACTTTTCATCTCTAGAATTTCTTTTTGGCTCATTTTAGATTTCTCATCTCCTTTTTTAAAATAAATTATTTTCTTGACTCCATATCTTAAACATGCCATTTAGGATCTTTGAGGCAGTTGTCTTGAAGTCTTTGTCTAGAATGTCTGCCCCCAGGTCTTTTTCAAGGGCAGTTTCAGTTGCTATTTTCTTTTTTTGTTTTTGACTGAGTCTTATTTTTCTGCTTCCTTGAATATCTTCTGAAGATTGTTGAAACTGGACATTTGAATCTATGTAGTAAATTTGGAAATCACATTCCTCCCTTTTCAGGGTGTTTTGGTTTTCATTATTATATTATTATTATTATTTAATTTTCATGCTGTCTTTATAATAAGAATTAATTTGAAGTGCAAACTTAAGGTTTTCTCAGGTATTTTTTAAATATGTCTTTTCCTCAGGATACATGATCACTTTCTATTTTTCTCCACGTATGAAACTGCTTTTCAATGTCCTGGACTTCTATGTCTTGCTGCTAAAATGAGAAAAATAGAAAAAAATGAGAAATGAGGATGGATTGATGATGTTGTGTTCCTTGAAATTTTCTGAAAGTCACATCAACCCAAGAGGGATTTGTTGGCAACAGTGGGTAGGAGTGCAACAAATGGCTGCCCATCTTTTTTTCTGCACCTCTGTGGTCCGAAGCAGCAATTACTGACAGGAGTATAGATTCCTAATATTTGGAGGACAGGGTGCTTTGAGGGCACCCTGATATCCACAAGCTGTGTGCTTCTTCTAATCCCTGCACATTTTTCCTTCAGAAGGATGAGGCTTGAGAATGGGGAAATGCTATTGTGCTTAGAGCAGAAATTTACCATTGATGCTTTACCAGAATTTGCAAGCCTTTAATAGACTCAGTAATTCCAAAATAGTTGCATCAAACAGATTCTAGCAGGGCATTTGTTGTTTAGGTAGAGAGACCGTTTTTTCATGCTTCCTACTCCACCATCTAACGTTTTTATGGCAACAGATAATTCAACATCAACAGATGTACACTAGAGAAACTTCTAAATTACTTATTTGCGGAAGAAAAGAAGATGATCCTGTTAGGAAATTCTGCACAAAGGAATAGTGAACAAATAAAAAAGCAAACCTGTTGGAAAATATCACTATGATTTTATTTCATGACTACAATGTCGCTCAAACTTTGAAAAACAGTTCACCATATTAACATGTTAAAAAGAAATAACATCTAAAATAGTTGCAGAAAATCATTTAATAGCATGAAGTAATTATTTATAAACAAAATTCTCAGCACAAAGTAAAATCAAAGGGAATTCTTTGCTAAATCGATAAATATTCTCTACCAAAATCTTCAGGAAACCTTACACTCACAAGAAATGTTGCTGTTGCATGTATAAACTGCCCTAGCTTTTCTTCCTTTTTGTATCCCTGTGTGGCAGAAAGCTTTATGGCACTTCATTTGTTTGTCCGTTTTAGTCCTATATTTAATGTAAGATGGCTTGGAAGCAGAAAAGTGGTAGCAGTCTGAGGTGTGGACTGCTTTCCCTGCTTCTACTATCAGTATGGAGGAATGGATTTGCTCAGAGGCATTAAGTATCATATAATGTTCTAACATGGCATAGTAGGGAGTTGGAATGCCTAAATTCTAACTTAGCCTCAGATTAGCTATGAGATCTTCACTAAAAGTACAGTCTCAAACTGACATATCTGATCAATGAGGCCTGCTGACCAGGTTGTATTTAATACCCCTTTCCCTGGATGGGCTGGGGCTGGCTTCCATACTTCTCAAACCTCAGTGAATATACAGCTTTCTGGGGCTCCTGGGAAGCCAATAAAATGCAGATACTGTTTAATTGGATTTGGGATGCATCCTGACTTTCAGCCTTTCTAACAATCTTTTAGTGATGCCAATGCTGCTGGATCAAATATATTTAAGTAATACATTGTAACTAGCTATGTATTTTTTCTAAAGATGCTTTAGAATACTTCTCTCAATCAACATGCTTTATTGAACTTAAAAGGGATTCATCCTACAAGAAAATGACTTGCAGGCAACTTTTTAAAAAAGTATTAATAACAGTAAGTTCCTTTAATTAGCAGTGTATCTGTTTGATTTCACAGACACACTAAAATCAAGGAGGTATTATATTTTTTTTTAAACAAATTCTAGCATGACTGAAGATATCATGCTATCATAAGAAACAAATGGAAAACACTGGATTTGTAAGCATCAGATCTGGGTGCTAATCTCCTTTACAACTAATTGGATGTGATTGAAAATTTAGGTTACCTAAATCTGTCTTCATCTGAGGAATTAGGAGTTGAATAAGCTACATGCTTTCTCCAGATTGCTTTAGCTCTAAACTGATATGATTATAAAACTTTAATAATTATAAGAGTTTTGAGATAGCTTATAGATGACATTTCAAATAATTTATACATAAGCTAAGCAACAAAGTGAGGAGTTGAGTCTAGGCAATTATCTCAATTATTGAGAAACATAATGAGTATTTTCAATTGGATCATGGGTATTACATGCCTTAGTTCATAAAATTCACTGGAAATATATCTATTTGTCTTTTATTTTTTATAGTCATGACTGTAAGTTCCGTTAAACTAGAAGGATAACAAAATTTAAAATTGCAAAAGAAAAGCATTCATATATTGTGAACACTTAGTAACACCCATTGCCCTATTCCTACAACTAAAATAAAAAGAATAAAATTCAAAAGATATTTACATTTTCAATAGTTATTTGAGCTACTTAACATAATAGGACTAGCGTAATAATTTTCTTGATATTTCTTTGATTCCTGGGATTTATTCATTAAAAAATTGAATAAGCATACATATTTATTAACTTAGACATAGAATTTAACATTTGTTGTCTTCAAGACTTTGTAAAAGTTTATATGCTATAATACCCTATTTTGGAGAATTTAGAAAAATGATACTTTAAATATTTCACATAATAGAACAGGGGAGCTATAGCAGAAAGGATTAAATTATGACAATTTATCTTCAAAGTGTTTTGGAAGGAAGATTGATGTTCTTTCCTCCAAAGGTAAATTGGCCTAATAATTTTAGCATGATGAAATTTATGAAATCCAGGAAACCTTTTAACTTATATTTCTGTACATCTACATTAATAAAGTATTCTTCATAGCCTAAAATAGACTTTCTTTTGCATGCATTCATTTTATGAAACTCAAGTGCTAAATTGGAAAGGAAAAGGAATAAAGCGAATTGGGCATGAAGATAAAGCAGATGTTTCTGACACTGCAAAGACCTGGCAGACTGAGTCAAAGTCATGATGGGAGAGATTTGTCATTGGAGTTACTGCATGCTGTTCCTACCGCTTCCCCATGATCTGAGCCTATCCTGTGTGGAATGCCTCCTGATTCTCACTGTGGTTTTGCATTTCTTTCCTTTTTTTTTTTTTGAGACATAGTCTTACTGTTGTTGCCCAGGCTGGAGTGCAATGGCACAATCTCGCCTCATGGCAACCTCCGCCTCCCAGGTTCAAGAGATTCTCCTGCCTCAGCCTCCAGAGTAGCTGGAATTACAGGCGCATTCCACCACATCCGCTGAGTTTTATATTTTTAATGGAGATGGGATTTCGCCATGTTGGCCAGGCTGGTCTCAACTCCTGACCTCAGGTGATCCACCCATCTTGGCCTCCCAATGTGTTGGGATTACAGGTGTGAGCCACTGCACTGGCCGGTTTTGCATTTCTTTATCTACTACAATACCCCACAAAATGGTACCTGCTCTGTCCTCTCTATTTATAGCGTTAGTATATCTCTTCTAAGTATCTACAGTTTGACTGCAAACTCAGGATTACCTGGGAAATTTCAGAAATGCTGGTTCCTGGGGTCCTACCCACAGACATTGTGATTTAATTGGTCTGGGATGTGGCCTGGGCATTGGGATTTTTAACAGCTTTCCAGGTGACTAATGTGAAGTTGAAGGCCTCTGAAATGTACCAGGAAGTCTACTGGCTCTTTGGAATGACCACTTACTTAATATTCACAATACTCTTCTAGGTAGATATTACATTCCTTTGTAGAGAAAAAGAAGTGGAATATCAGGAAGAGTTAGTGACTAGCTTAATACCACTAGTACATGGTAACTACAGGATTCTATCCATGTTCTACATTATTGCATGTTTGCGCTTTTTCTTTACTGTAGAAGCAGGCTGAGTTTTGTGTTCTGTGACCCAGATTCTCAGCAAAGCCATAGTCGCTTTTCTGGCTGTATCAGATTTTTATTAAAACAATAATCTTCATATAAACTTAAAGAAACATTTACTTATGTACAAAACTAACTTTCTGCATCTATAATGGCTGGATGTCTTACGTTGTTTTTTCCCTTAATGTGATGTGGAGCTGCAGTGGTCCATTTGAATTTAAATTGCTGTGTTCTGTCTTTTAACCTGATCAACTATGCCAAGATTCTTATTTGATATTTTCTGCATTTTATGTAGTGATAAGAAATTTTCATCTGCTCTTACTTAATTTTAACTATGCATTTAAATATGTTGGATGTATTTTCAATACTGTGGGCCCTGTCACAAAACCCAGACCATTACTATGAGTAACTTACATAATTTTATGGCAGGACCAGAATGGCATTCAAAACACTTCTGACATTTGTTAAAATTACATTTAAAAATACATTTATTCAATGTATTCCAATATTACATTTGATAATTATGCTGAATTATGGATTTCCCACTCTTCCTCTTATATCCTAAAATTGCTGTTTATTTAAGTCATTTATTTGCTGAGGAAAGAGGCACCCTAAATTAAAAGAAGAGCACTTTGATGGATTATTTTATGTTCAGCTGACAAAAAGTGTAGTTTAATTATAAAAAAGATCCGTCTACCAAGAGTTAAAATGTGAAATAGAGAATACATGGCATAGTGGGAGGGAACATTGGTACCACTAGTTGGGAAGCTGTGTGTTATTCTGCAGCTAATATAAGTTAACACACTAAGTAACATATATGAAACCTAAAATGAAGCAAATGAAAATACACTGCTTACAAAAAATGTCTATAGTGGCATTATTTATATTAAAAAACTAGCAACAACCAAATGTCAGTGAGCCACAAAAAGAATATGTAAATTGGCATAGTCTTCAAGGAAATATAGAAATGAAGAAAAAACTACTTCATGCAATGATATTGATTAATCTCATGAACATAATCTTGGGTTAAAAAAAAAAAAAAAAACATATGTGATAGAATGCATTCAATTTACGTGAAATCCAGGAGCAGGCAAAAGTGATCTGTGATGATGGTAGTCAAAAGAGTAGTTATCTTTGAGGGTTGATAATTGACTGGGTAAGAGCACAGTAAAGCATTGTGGAGTGTGAGAAATGACTTACGTTTTGATGTGGGAGGTTCTAGAGGTACATCATAGGTGTGTACACATGGAGCTCCACATGCATGACTTGTGCACTTTACGGTACGAAAGTTATAATTCAACCAAAGTGGCATTGGGGTGTGTGTAATTATCTACAAGGACAGAGGCTCTGAGTGAGCAAGACTTTAGGATGAAGCAAATATTTGCATAAGGATAAAGAAAAAGAAAAATTAATTGCAACCTCAGAAGATTTAGAATTAGCACTCCAGATGGCCATGTCACTCATTATAGATGAAAAATTTATTTTTCAACACTTGCCTGTCATCTAGGGCATACTAGAATTAATTTTTAAGATTACTATTTTTTTCTGTGAATTATTTAAATGACTTAAAAATTGCAGTCTTAACAAAAAGGAAATGGAACATACTGTTCTTAGAATATATGGTTTTAACATAATGACAGCAAGGCTCAAAACTTACCAGTGCCCTAAGGTAACCTCCCCAACATGTAAAAATATTTTTGTTTTCTCTCACACTTTGTATAAATTACCGTCATTAAGCTGAGGATTTCTAATCTGACCTCATTATCATCATTAGCATTTCATGTAAGAGTAACTATTTATTAAATGCTACTTTGAGATAAAAATTATTTTCTAAAAGAATGTCTAGATTTCAAGGGTCAGTTATTTTCCTTGTCAAGAGAATGACTTCAGAGTATCATTTAAAAATGTGTGGTAGCTTTGTCAGAATTATTATTAATATTTCCTGAAAATTCTTCTGTCTAAATTGAGGTTTTCTATTTTGTATTTGTAGGACATCTCTAGAATTGAGGGGAAGCAGTGATAACACAAAGTAAAAGTGTAGATTTAAGAGACAGAGGAAAAAACATGTATCACTACCAAAGAAAGACAACATTGTTGGCTTAAGAAACAAACAAAACCCCTGGCAATTAATTTAAAAAATATAATAAAAGTTTTATTTTGGTGGAGAAGAGAAGATAAATGGGGAAATTCTGTCAGGAGATACTAATCTTCAACATAATTACGCCATAAGAGTTTGAGCTTTAAAGTTTAAAAAGTGTGCCTTCGCTATGTAGCACCAGACTCACAGCTCATGAGAAGAAACATAAGTACATTATACTGCGTTAAGTTCTGTGTCTTTTATATAAACTTTGAAAAGAAATTTGACCGTGTCGTTTAATATATCATGTAAAAATCTAATTAACTCATTGTCTTCGGTCCAAAATGAAGCAACTGAGTGATTGGTGATAGAATTTTCCCCACTTGCATGATCATACGTTTATATCAAATCTCCTAAGGAATCTTTGTTTGAAAAATATAATATACGTCTGTAAAAGGAAACCGATTAAATTTTAAAAATTATAATCACAAATGTGTCAGACCAATAGACTGATCTTTTCATACAAATGATATTATTTTAAAAATGTTTTTAGTTTTATACATAACATTATGACTCATCTGGTTCAGATAGATTACTGTTTTATAAAATTGAATCATTAAGAATTTACTGTCTGTCTTATGTTAACATTTCTAAAAATTATTGTCTGAAAAAGAGTACTAAATTTAATTTTGTACATGGCCAAGGAAATAACAATTCTTCCAAATGAAATTGAATTAATTTGAAATACAATAGACAGCATGTACCCATCATATAAAAGCCAATTACAATTAAGATGATCACTATTTTAAACTGCTGTGCAGCAGATTAGGAAAGTATTTGGGTAACTAGACACATTAGGAATATTCATATGCACATGTCACTGTAAGGTTTACAGTCTTTCCTGTAAACAATTATTGCTTCTCTCTTCCAGATTCTAGATACCAGTTATTACCTGCCTATTTGAATATCCTACAGGCCCTTCACACTCAGCATTTTCAAAACAAATGCTTTGTAATCTTTCCTCTTTATGCCCAAACTGGATAATTTATTATAAAGGCCAGAAATTAAGAAGACCTGTTAGCTACTAGGTCACATTGATTCCACATCTCTGATTTTGCTTAAATTCCTCTTCTTCTCTTTCCTATGTCCACTTCTCTCGCTCTGAGTTTTGTAGGTGATCCCTGAAATATCTCCTTGCCTGCAACTGGCTTTGTCCTCATTATTTTCTTTATACTGTTGGGTAAAATTATTGGTATAAAATATAGATCCAATCATGATTGCTTCATATTTTTTTATTGTGGAAAAGGATAATGCAGAAATCCTACGTTGATCTAGTTCTACGTGATCTGGCATCAAGCTACCCTTCTGATTTCAGTTTCTACCCTAATAACTATTTTCAAACCCAAATTTGCCTCCCCATCCTTCTAATTCATATTCTTCTCAAATTCTTCTATGGCTGGGTGCCTTAGAGACCGAACTTTCTTCCATACTTTCTTATGTGCCTTCTTCTCACTTCTCCTCCTGTATATTTTATATCGCTCTCTTGTACAGGCTGAAGCTAATTGTGGACTTTTATCAAGTTTGGCCTTGCTCCCTGCTTTTATTTCCTCTAATAACTCCCTCAGAGAGAGTTCATTTGCTCAAAGAGCTTCATTTCCACCTCTGTGCCTCTTGGATTTCTTTGGCCCAATGTATGCAGCCTACAGTTGCTGCCACAACCTTTCAAAATGTAATTTTTGACAAGTTATTTTTCTTTTCCCAGAAACTACTGTGACTTTTTTATTGTTCCTTGTTTTAGCAGTCGTCTAGTTTCTTTTTCCTAATTACTGCAGCTTATATCAAATTCCTGCAAATGACCTCTCTGTTTTTATTGGACTTCTTTATTTTTTTCTATTTTTGTGGGGCATCTTTATTTTCTCTTATTTAAATTACCTTAGCACCACAGTTCCTCATTCCATGTTGCTAATTTTCTTCACTGTGACTTTTTTTTTTGTCTTTGCATAGAACATTCTTCCCCAATTTCCATTAGCCTGCAGATTCCATTTAACTCAAAATGCAGATTATATTCACTTATTCCATGAAATATTCTTGGACTAATCCTACTTCTGTCCTATCACTCACTTTGGAATGATTTATTTGGAATGATTTATCTTTTATTTTCAGATGTGTACTTGCATTTCTTTTCATTCTTCAATTGTACTTCCCTAAACTAGATCATATATCTTTTGTGATAGCATCATTTATGTCTCTTGTGTCTCTAGCACCTTTTACACAAGAAATGGACATTTAGTTGGTAGTTGATGTTACTGAAAGAATATATGAATAATAGTTACATTTTATTGAGTACTTACTGCGTATCAAGTATTATGTGAAGCATTTTATATGAATCATTTTATGTAAGGCCCAGTGAGGCAAATGGCTTGTTTAAAGTCACATAGCTTGTGAATAGTGAAAGTTGGGTTTAAGGCCAGTACCCAAGCATAATCACCAGCTCAGTTTGGAAAGTGTGACTTTCTCTAAGATACAGCTGCTGATTAAATTATCTTAGGAAATGACTTATTCTGAGAACATGCTTTACAAATCTAAAAGTTTTGCTATCAATCTTCATATCACAAAATAATAAAATAAAGACACTGGGACAGAATTACTTTCACTAGAAATTGATTTGTGTTTGAAACTTGACTCATGATTTAGTACAAACCTGTTAAGCTCTAAAACTAACTGATACCGTCTGAACGGTGTTGGTCAAAAAATAGTGGTAGTTAATTTGCCTGTAGAATAGAATTCATCCACTTGCCAAAATCCCAGATCTCAAGGAAAATTCTATTTAGTTCATAGAAGGTGGAAAAAGAATCATCATTATTTATAACAATAATATTTACCAGTATAGTATCATTAATAAAGTGTGTCCTACTTTTCGAAGTATTGTGGACATTAAACCTCAATTTGTTCCTGTTTTTATAATTAACCAAATGTTTTGACTTTAAAGGAATACATACCAAATGCATTTTCAGGCTGGTCACAATTGTGATTGGTGTCCTGCATTTCGAGCCAGTGCTCAGCTTAAGCCAATGAATGCCCTTCTTACCTGGCAGTTGATTCTAATACTTCTTCATCAACAGTGAAAAAAGTATAGCTAGAAGGGCTCATTTGTGTCTGGATGCTATTCCTGGGATAATTTCTTGAGTATACTTTGATGATTTTGCATAAAAAATTAGAAACCTAGGCAGAATAGAACCCTCATCCCAAAAGGAGAGACTTTTGTTTTCCCTTAAGACTGAAGAGAAATTTGTTCATTCATAGAGCAGAGAATCTGGGGGACATGACATGAAAGTTAGGACAATTACACACAGTGTATCTTAAAGTTAATTTTTAACTGATAAGCAGGGAAACTCACAGCTTGGAATTGTGCAACATAGCACCAAATCAAACTCTGCTGAGAGCCTTAGAGAAACCTTGCTTCATTTAGCTAGCAGATTACCACCTATATCTGAAAAGGCTCCTGGGATCAATGGCAATAAAACTCACATGAGCCTTTGGGAGTGATTACACACAAACTGGTAAGAACTAAATTTTGTAGAATAAGTGACATACAAGGTAGTCCAAGAAACTAGTTGCACAGTGGTCCAAAGAAACCAGTTTTATCATGTGAGAGGAAGGAGGTGGTTAATATCTTTGTTCACATATGTACCCATGGGGAAATCCCTGGAATTTTTTTTTTTTTTTTTTTTTTTGAGATGCTATTTCATTCTTGTCACCCAGGCTGGAGTGCAATGGAGCGATCTCAGCTCACTGCAACTTCTGCCTCCCAGGTTCAAGTAATTCTCTTTGCCTCAGCCTCCAAGTAGCTGGGACTACAGGTGCGTGCCACCATGCGCATCTTAGTTTTCATATCTTTAATAGAGACCAGGTTTCACCATGTTAGCCAGGATAGTCTCAATCTCTTGACCATGTGATCCACCTGCCTCAGCCTCCCAAAATGCTGGGATTACAAGCATGAGCCATCACGCCCAGCCAGGCACTGGATAAAAAAAAAAAAATGTTAATAGCATTTAAATGTTACTTTTCTATAATAAAAGGGTAAAATCTGGATTATTTAATTACTGCTTAAGCCTTGGATTTGTTAATTCTAGATTTATTTTTATTTTTGGCTGCTAGATTTTATTTACCTTCTTATATGGAAGTTGATTTTATTCAGTTAGTTTACAAAAGATGTTCCAGATCAGTATCTAATGCAGTGGTTCACCCTCTCAAGAGCCTCATATTTACTAGTAGCTAAATAAATTACATTAAAATAATTATCTTCCTGTCTCTGGGATTATATTGATGAAGATTCTACTTACTTATTTTTATTGAGGGAGATCTTGATTTTTGTAGATTTCTAAAGTGTACTACCACATATGAAGCGAGGACTTTAGGTTTGTATTTTAAAAAGTAAAATTTTGCATCATACTCAAGATTTCCTGTTTTGAATCTGATTGTTGTATTTGTCTGCTTAGATTCTTTCACCTTGAGGTCACATTTTCAAAGGTTTAGTCATAAATATGTAAAACCAATTAATGGATTTCAATTAGGCTTATCCCAAGACAATATGCATCATTCATCGGATCCTTTATATGATATTCAAAACATAATTTCGCCTCACATAATTAATCGATCTTTGTAACAATATGTTCTAAAATTTGCCTTCAAACACTCATTCAGGATGCAAAGAACTAAACTTTTTTTCTCTGAAATTCTTGGGTCAACTCCATTAAAGCAAGAGAAGTGGAATAGAGGCTGCCAGTTCAAAACTACGAAATGAAAGCTGACATTCAGCATTTTGTGGTCTGTCATGCATATCAATTAAATGACAGAAATGCCCCAGATGTTCTTTTCCATAACACATTGAGAAAGTGCCATATTCCAACTCACACAATTTTAGTGCACCCTAGGTGACTTTGAGTTTGAAAACCCTAAGCTTGACATTCTTGTCAGTCCATTGACATATACCCCAAAATTTAATCAGGCATGTTGCATTGTGTTAAAACCAGATATTTTGTTACCAGTTCAGGTTTTACCTAGAAAACATCGCTGTTACTCAATGGTGATGATAGCCTATTGGATCAGCTATACTGTTTACTAAACCATCTACCTCTGTATACATATTATAGTAAGTAGCTTTCTCAAAAACTGTTTAAAGTCACAAATTGTTTAAATAAATTGTGGCTTGTGCACACCAATGAGTATATTACTCTGTGCTCATTAAAATATTATAAATTTATATAGATTTATATGGAAAGATTCTCACAATATATTGTAGAATGGAAAAGCTAGCTATAAAACAGTATATATGGCATGATCCGCTTTAACCCAAATACTCATAGACACACACACACACACACACACACACACACACACACACTCACAAACTGTTCAAGTTGATTCCTCCGGGAAGTGGAATTAAAGAGCTGGAAGAATAAAAGGGAATTCAAAATGTATATACTGTTCTGTACTGTTAGAAAATTAACTATAATGTTTAACCATTAACTTTTATAATTAAAAAGTATTCAATAAAAATGTAAAATATAATAATATAATGACTGTTTTCTATGTGTTCACATTGCTTTTAATCTCTGAATTCCTTGGGGAGTACAGGCTAGTACACATGAAATCAGAATGACTAATCCATGTAAATGACTAATCCATGAATGTAATTCAGTGTGTTGGCAGATTAGCAATTTGGAAAATGGAAAAAACAGAGAAGTCTACAGTACTGTACTTCAAAAGCTGTTATCATCATGTTTACGCATGGCTAGACTGCAGGTTAGGACAGCAAGGGGAGGATTAGCATTGCAGTTACAGGTACGGTGTTAGCGCTCGCGCTCGGTTCTTTAGTTCTATTAGTGTCTTACAGGCAAGTGGGATGCCATTACTGTGAAGCTAGGACGTAAGTGACAGAACGTGTATTCCAAATATGCTACAGCTATTTCTTAGCTATCACACATAGCAAAAAGAAGTTGGAGTGGATGACATCCTGGCCAAACAGTTAAGAAAGAAAGCAGAGAGTAAATACCTGAAACAAAATGGAAAATGACAACTTGGACAAAGGACAAGTGTACAGATCCACACTGATACTACACAAAGGATAGAACCAGTGACTCAGAGATATGTTCTAGATACAGCAAAGAATGAGATCCCAAGTGAGGTGAAATGAGTCTCTTTAGAACAGAAGCTACCTATCTATCCGACTTAGATTCAGTTTGGAGCTTCTGAACTAAATTGTAAACATTATGAAGACAATGAAAATCATGTAAGAAGCAATGAATGAAATATTTTCCTCTGTTTCTGCTAGATGATCTCAGTCTTCTCTATAAATTTTGAGAATTGTCCACATTTGACTTTGATTGAATACTTTAGTTTTTACTATTGTTTCCATGGGCTCGAAATCACCAGCAAGTAAGTCAATGACACTATCTGGAAAGAAAACATTTAATAAAGATAGATATAACAGGAAGCACTTTGGGAAATAATATTTCATGGACATTTTTGAGAAATTAAGAGAATAAATCCATGCCAAGCCTTATACAGGCTACAGAGGTTCCATTTAAAATAAAATAATTGAGATCGTCAATTTAAAAAAAGCATGTCTAGTTATTAATGTGCTAATGTAAGCTGCAGACAAAAAAGTACAACATTAAAATAGAACTGATAAAAGAATAAATTGAAAACTCCATGATTAATACTGAATATATCAGAGCATTACCAGTAAGGTTTATAATTATATTAAATGACTCATTTTTGAGACAGATATGTATAAGACATATTTTTCATATACATATATAATCAATACTCTTTATAAAGAAAAGTATTTGTATCAGTTTTTAACATTATTTTAATGTTGGCCTCTGCAACAACTTAAAGTCAGCAAAAGATGGATTTTAAGTTCCTGTGTCTCACAGGGTTTTGATAATATGATGAAAACTCTGGAAGTTCTAGTCAGGGAAAAAAAAAATCACAAAAATATAGACACTTGAACCTAGGTGAAGAAAT
Source organism: Saimiri boliviensis (assembly GCF_048565385.1). Lineage (NCBI taxonomy): Eukaryota > Metazoa > Chordata > Mammalia > Primates > Cebidae > Saimiri > Saimiri boliviensis. The sequence goes on from NC_133449.1 coordinate 224,955,497, forward strand.
ACTTAGAATTCCCATTTTCCCATTTCTTTTTTATCTTCCTCTTCTCTATTTACTTTGGGCCAGTCAATTGTAAGGAATTGCTGAGATATTCCTTGAAAGAAGAAGCAGGACTAATCACAAAAAGAAGTGCTTGAGTCTTAATGATTTTTAAAATTTATTTGATTAATGATTGCTATCCAGTCACAAGTCACAGTGGCCTGCAGCATGATACTGTGCAGCCATGGTTTCATTCTTTACTAAAAGTATGACAGGCTTTTGTCAAAATAAAGATAATTGTGATTTATATAATAAGATGGAGGATGACATATTTTAGCAAGAAGGATCTAATCATTCCTTTTCTGTATTTTGCCCGTGATAGCAAGCAAATACTAAAGCTTAAGAGAATAAGAATATACTCTGCTACATATGACTTGATTTAACAGGATTATTTTGAAATTGACAAGTCTAAAATTTGTCCTGTCATAATAACTATCTTTTATAGTTCATGCTGTTGAATTCATTTTGCTTCAGAGGTTTGCATTTGACTTTTTTAAACCTCTGATTCCATAGGATTCTATACAATTTCTTAAATATTTTATGAGATGTGTGTGTGTGCGTGCCTGTGTCTGTGTGTGTGTGCACATGTGTAATTGGCTTGGAGTCAGCATACCTAAATTCTAGGTCTAGTTTGACTTCTACTACTCATTCATGATGGTCTATACATGTTGCAATCTAATAATTGCATGACTCTAATTATGTTACATAACATCATCTATTTCCTTGTTTATGTATAAAGACATAGTTTACCTAGAAGTGTAGATTTGAGACAATTATAAATGGAAATACTATACCAGTTATTATTTACAGTCATTCTTAAGTAACAATATTTCTTAAGGATAAAATTCTGTTCTACTTGTTAGAATACGCATTTCACTTTCTAAATTATCATAGATAATTACATATTATAGATGTTCGATTTAGGAAATAAAATATGTTTAAGAGAATACAACATATCTAGTGTTGCTAAACGTTTTATAGATAAGATTGCAACATGATAATAGATGTGGTAGGCAGAATAATGGCTTCTCAAAAATTTACACATCTTTCCTAATGCAGAGAAACTGCAAATAGAGATCTCCTTTGTTAAAAGATACTTTTCAGGTGTCATTAATGTTAAGAGCCTTGAGATAAGACTAGCCTATAGTATCCAGGTGGACCCAATCTAATCACATGGGTATTTAAAAAAAGCAAAGAACTTTACCCAGCTGAATTCAATACATAGGAGGCGGGCACGTGATTATGGGAGAACAGTCAAAGAGATGCAAGTTTGCTAATGCAAGAAGGCCAAAAGCCAAGAAATTCAGGCAGCCTCCAGAAGATGGAAAAGGCATTAAAACACATTCTTCCCCCAGCCTCCATAAGGGAATGCAGCCCTGCTGACACCTTGATTTTAATGCAGTGAGTACTGTGTCAAATGTCAAGCCTATAGAATTGTAGTATAATAAATGTTTGTCATTAGCCACCAAGTTCGTGATAATTTGATATGATAGCAATAGAAAACCAATACTTGGGAAATGTTAGTAAATTCACACCAGAAACAGCAATTTTTTAAATATACGTATTTTATGTGGTAACACAGGGTTCAAATACGTTATGATATACGGAATGTTCCACATTTATTGGCTAATAATGACTGCTCTACAGGCAAACAAAAATCTTAATACTTACTAAGTGGCTAACTTATCAGATACATTCACCTCCTATTCGTTCTAAGATCTGAAATAGAAGTTATACATGCATATATACATACATGCAAAGGTCATTAAGTACATGAAAACAAATGCAATAACTAACTCCAATGAAACTTTGTACATATAAAAACTAGACTATCAAAAATGAAACTTTGTACATACAAAAACTAGACTAAATTGAGACTACTTAGAACACGACAAAATAATTACCATCACAAAAATGAAACAACTGAATATAAATTTATTTATATTTATGTTGAAACAGTGGGGGATCAATTTAAAAGAAATAAAAACATTTCCATTATGGGAGGGGAAAAAGATTATTTAAGGAGGTATAACTGCTCAGGCAGCTTTAATGACAGTATAACACTTTGCAGGGATATATAAGGAGTGGGAATTTCAGGGAGACTAGCATTCTCAGAGTTTTATACTTGCATTAATTAGTTATATATATCTTCAAGTAATAATGCATGTTGCTTAAAGAAAATATGAAAAAAAATATGCAGAGAGTCTTAATAGAGGGAACAGTCCCATTCTGCTCCTTAGGTACTTTCAATTTCACCTGCTTTTGCTCCTTCTTCTGATATTAGCCTATATCATTTTTTAAAAAATGTATATATACCACTATCTCTGAGCTCAACAACTTTGGGCATTGGATTCCTACTATGTTTAATGAGGATGATACCCGTTTTTGTAGTGCGTTCCCAGAGGCAGTCCTCTCTTACCTACACTGCATCATGTTCACAGAATATTCTGAACCAAATTGTTCTTTACAGTATTTTATTTCTCAGCACCAGCTCTTCAGTTTTATCTGCGGGTTATGCCTCCCTTCTTTGCTGGATATTAAGATTTTAGAGCCGTCAGTAAGTAGCTCAAAAATGAGGCTATGTGAGGTGCCCTAGAGAGGATGTAGTAAAGGAGGCTGAACCCTGCTGTACCCCAACCACAAAAGACAGAATCAGCATTTAATCAGACAAGAGAGGAACCCTGTGGATGGGTACCCAAGGGAACGGAGTGGTGTCAAGGATGGAGAGGATAATTTTGTTCAATCTGAGAGGAGGACATTGCTTTCACAATGTGGAGATTTTATGTGATTTCGGCAAGAGCAGTTTCCATGGAGTAATCTAACCAGTTGCCACATTTAAGTGGGTGAGAATGGAGACTGGTGACAAGTTTCTTTTTTGTTTTATTTTTATTTTTTACTTTATTTTATTAAGTTTCAGGATACATGTATAGGATGTGCTGGTTTGTTACATAGGTAAATGTGTGCCATAGTGGCTTACTGCACCTATCAACCCATCACCTGGGTATTAAGCCCGGTAGAAATTAGGTCTTTTTTCCTGATATTCTCTCCCAAGCCCCTGACAGGCCCCAGTGTGTGTTGTTCCCCTTCCTGTGTCCATGTCTTCTCATAGTTCAGCCCTCAATTAAAAGTAAGAACATGGGGTGTTTGGTTTCCTGTTCCTGCAGTAGTTTGTTGAGGTTAATGACTTCCAGCTTCATCCATGACCCTGCAAAGAATATGATTTCATTCCTTTTTATGTCTGCATAGCATTCCATGGTGTGTATGTGCCACATTTTCTTTATCCAGTTTATCATTGATGGACATTTTAGTTGATTCCATATCTTTGCTATTGTGAATAGTGCTGCAAGGAACATATGCATGCATGTATTTTTATAATAGAATGATTTCTGTTTTGGGGAGTATATACTCAGTAATGGGATTGCTAGGTCAGATGGTGTTTCTGGTTCTAAATCTTTGAAGAATTGCCACACTGTCTTCCACAATGGCTGAACTAATTCCTACCAACAGTGTAAAAGCATTCCTATTTTTGTGCAACCTCACCAACATCTGTTGTTTCTTGAATTTTTTTTTTAATAATTTTCAATATGACTGTCATGAGATGATATGTCTTGGTGGTTTTGATTTGCATTTCTCTGATGATCACTGTTGCTGAACTTTTTTTCATATTTGTTGGCTGCATATATGTCGTCTTTCGAGAAGTGTCTCTTCATGACCTTTACTCACTTTTAAATTTTTTTTTTTTTCTTGAAGATTTGCTTAAGTTCCTTGTAAATTCTGGATACTAGCTAGACCTTTGTCAGATGGATAGATTGTAAAATTTTCCCCCATTCTGTAGGTTGTTTGATTCCTCTGATGATAATTTCTTTTGCTCTAGTCAATACCATTCAGAACATAGGCACAGCAAAGATTTTATGATGAAGTCACCAAAAGCAATTCCAACAAAGCAAAAATTGACAAATGGGATCTAATTAAACTAAAGAGCTTCTGCACAAGTTTCCTTTAGGTATCTTGGTGTAAAACCTCAACCTAAACTTCTCTTCTGTTTCAAATTTAGGTAGCCTAAAAAATAATGTGTATACTTGTTTGATGAGCTTAAAAACACATTTTTTTCACAGTAATTAATAATTATTTTGTGTGCTTCAGATGCATGGTATAGTTTGGTTTTAATTTCAAAACATGTATTTAATGTTTGCTAAGTATGTGCCAGTCTTCTAGAACCTGTTGGAAATGCAGGATAGAACTGATTTATTCTAGAATATAACTTTTATTTACAAAATCACAAAATACCTATCTAAAATTCAATGTCGATACAACTGTCATAAGGCGCCTACTTAGCAAGTCTGAACTTTTCTCCCTGGAGCTCCAAGTACTACATAGAACAGGAAAGGAAGAGGAGTGTCCTGGGAGAGGAAAGAGGGAATATCTTTAATATCTTTTCTGTAGCAACCTGAGGCTTTTTAGAGTTGGAAGAAAGGAGATAACTGATGTATACAAATCACCTACTATGTGTCAGATACAAAGTTTGTTGCTTTGTGTAGTATACAATTATCTATGTAAAAAATAGAGATAGTAACTCTAATTATCACCATTTTGCCAATGAGGAAACAAAGGCTAGAAAAGATAAAGTGACTATACATTTGGTCAAAATACAAAGTGGTAGAACCAAACTCTGAGGGAAAAATCTAGTAACTTCTGTCACATCCCTGTAATAACCTGTAATCCCCTTCCTATATGATTGTTGACAACCTGAGTCACTGTTTATCAGATGAAAAAATGTCTTGGGGTATTCAAAAAGCTTTTATTAAAACACAGCAAATGTTGTGTGTGTATAACAGTTAAGCAACACAGAGAGATAATTCAACCCAAGTTTTTTTGTATATAAACAATTGCAATTAATACCAGTGTGCATTCTTATGTTGCAAGTTGTTTAGGAAAATCTTGTAGTTATATTTTTTAAAAGTAATATGTTTAAATTAGGGACCTCTATTCTTTGTTATTACTCATTACTATTTTTGAAATGAAGCAATGAACTCTGATTAGCTTTCAGATATTAGTCATTTTGCTTAGGAAAACTCAGTAAGTTTGCCTTTTACTCACTTTACAAATAAATTCTTGCTGAAGATTCAAAAATATCTAAATATAGTTTAATTTAGTCTTTCTGACAGGTATTGTTTAGTACTCCAGTTAGGATGATGGACTTTCCTGTTGCTTTGGTATATTGATAAATTTATTTTTAAGCATAAATACCATTGTCTGAAGTATTTGAGATTTTTTTGTGGTCATATTCCTAGTGCATAAATGTCATCTAACTTTATTTCAGGGTAGAAAATAACCTTTTTTCTAATGACATATTAATCTAATATAAGGGTTAACACACACATATTCACACCTACAGAATTGTTATTTTTAAAAGTTATGTATATAAAATATTTTTATTTAATTTCCTCTATATTATGATATATAGCATAGGAATAGAAAAAAGATTCTGAAATTTTCCATTCCTTATAACTGTTAAGTTTTCTGCCTTTTTCTTTTCTGGCTACTATTCTTATATTGAATTGCCTGCAAAACATCTATGGGAACAAAATAAATACTCCAGGAAGCTTGCACTTCACTGAAAAGTGTAAGTGATAAAATCAATTGTACTGTAATGTATATTGCATTCAGTTTACTGTCACACTTCTTTCCATTTTGCTATTGTTTCAAATGTAGTTGTTGTTGATGAAGTAGGGCTTCTTTGGTTAAGACACTAGAGTCAATCTATACCAGCAGTATAACTTGGGCAAGTGACTTATCTCTGTAACTCGTAAGATGAGAATCAGAAGGATGCTTAACTCATTTGTAAACATTATGCACATAAAGTGTTACCACAGCACCTAACACTTAGTAAGTTCTTAATAAGGATTAAACAATAAATGTTGGCTAATTTATTTCCTAACTGGGCAGTCTACATAACTCTTTATAATTCTTTCAAATAATACAAATCAATTTTGGTTTATTATTGTTATTTTTTAAATATAAAGAATCCTTTTAATTGGTATAATACTTGAGTGTGATATACATATACGATATACAAAAATACATGTATATATGTATTTTTACACATATGTGTGAATACATCTGCCAAAAAACTAAAATTTGTTAGTAAGTGTTCAAAATGTTTAATTTCTTATGAATATTTGTCTAGTATACCTGGCTAGTTGAAATTTTTAATGCATTTCCATTTGGTTGTTGACTTAATTCATTTTTAATTTAAACTTAAAAGTGAATACTTTTGAATCTTCAGCAGGGGATTAATTTGTAAAGTGAGTAAAAGGAAAACTTACTGAGTTTTTCTAAACAAAATGACTAATTTCTGAAAGCTAAAATTGCAGATTTATTGTAAAATTTTACTTAAAAGTAAGTTTGACTTTACTTACTTTTGAAAAAAAAAACTAAAATACTTCAGACAATGGTATTTATGCTTAAAAATAAATTTATCAATATACCAAAGCAACAGGAAAGTCCATCATGCTAACAGTGGAGTATTAAACAATGCCCATCATAAAGGCTAACTAAATTAAATGATATTTAGATACTTTTTGAATCTTCAGCAATAATTAATTTGTAAAGTGAGTAAAAGGCAAACTTACTGAGTTTTCCTAAACCGAATGACGAATTTTTGAAAGCTAAAAATCTCAGATTTACTGTAAAATTTTACTTTAAAGTAAGTTTGACTTACTTTTTTGGATGCTGTCATAGTTCATATATTTTATATAAACATTTTCAAGTATTTTAATGTCAGGATATATTCAAATCTTTAAAAAATAGGATACAATTATATCATTATCCTTTATCTTTTTATTTTCAACATTAACAATAAGCACTCATAGCATCTCTTCTGCCTTGGAGAGTTTGTATCATTGCTGTGGGTTGGACAATATGCTTCACAAATCCGTGCAATTCTCTGTTCTGTTTCTTCTGCACACAGCTGAGAGAACTAAACAAAAGTGCATTTATAAAAAGTGAATGCCTTTCTGGCTCCAGGACACTGTCTTATTCAGCATGAGATGGGTTCTGAAATTCTGAGCCCGTTGTAATATTTTATTCAGAAAACAAGCTCTAAATTTTTAATGTCATAATTTTGTGATTTAAAAATTATCATCAGTGTTACTGATATTTCTAATTATTGTTAGTAGGCACGTATGAGAGACAGTATGGTATAAAATCATATCAAACCTGATGTGTTAGTTGGCTGGAGTTGCTATGACAAAGTAGTATAGATGGGGTAGGTCAAAAAAAAAAAAAAAACAACAGAAATTTAGTTTCTTACCATTCTGAAGACTAGAAGTTTGAAACAGAGGTGCCATCAGGGTTGGTTGCTTCCGCAGTCTCTTTCTTTGGATCATAAAATGGCTGTCTTCTCTCTGTCTTCACATGGTCTCTTCTCTGTGTGTGTCTGTGTCCTACTCTCTTCTAGTGAGGGCCCACTCTAATAACTTCAATGTTACTCATTTACGTCTATAATACCCTATCTCTACATACAGTCACATTCGGAGGTGGTGGCTTGAAGACTTCAGCATATGTATTTTGGGGAACACAGTTTAGGCTAAAACACCTGAGCATCAGAATACAAAGTTTCTGATTCTTTTCTTTTTTCTAATAAGAGATATCTAAGAAATTGGCATTTATAGAATCATTTATTAAAGATATAATTTCTCTGAGGAGTGGGAATTCCTTTTTTAAAATTTCTCAACATGTTATTGGGGAACTGGTGATGTTTGGTTACATGAATAAATTCTTTATTGGTGATTTCTGAGATTTTGGTATAGCCTTTTATCCCTCACCAACCTTTCACCCTTTTCCCAAGTCCCCAAAGTCAATTGTCTCATTCTCATGCCTCTGTATCCTCATAGCTTAGCTCCCACTTACGAGTGAGAACATACAATGTTTGGTTTCCCATTTCCGAGTTACCACTTAGAATAATGGTCTCCAACCATCCAGGCTGCTGTGAATGGCATTATTTTGTTTCTTTGTATGACTGAGTACTATTCCATGCCATATATGTATAAATATATACCACAATTTTTCTATCCACTCATTGATTGATGGGCATTAGGGCTGGTTCCATATTTTTGGAATTGAAAATTGTGCTGCTATAAACATGTATTTGCAAGTATTATTTTCATATAATGACTTCTTTTCCTTTGGGTAGTTACTCATTAGTGGGTTTGCTGGATCAAATGGTAGCTCTACTTTTAGTTTTTTAAGGAGTCTCCACAGTTTTCTACGGTGGTTGTACTAGTTTACATTAGTAGTAGGAATTTCTTTTTTAAAAGTAATTTTAAATTATACAATCAATCCATGAATACAGTTTAAAAAAATTATTTCAAAAATGGTGAAAAGCAATACAATGTTCAGTGACTATTTCCAATCCCTCTTTCATCTCTGTTAAAAGTTTGATTTGTACTCTAGAAAAGCACTTTTCAGTAGAACCTTTTGTGGCAATGAAACATTCTGCCTTCAATGTGTATAATATGGTAGCCACTAGCTCCATGCCTGCTGACCATTTAAAATGTGGCTAGTGTGACTGAAGGATTGAATTTGTAATTGAATTTCATTTAACTTTAATTTAAATTTATATAGCCATTTGTGGCTTGTGCTACTGTATTGGGCGGTAGAGACATAGCACTGAGTTTTTGTTGTTTGTTTTCTTAACTGTATCTGGGCATGTCAATGGCACATAGGTTTTTATGTGTTGGAGTTGGAGCTACAAAAATATAATTTGATGCTCTGCATATTGTCTGCTACACTTTTGTTAAAGTTATTACTCTCTATATATCTAGGGTCTATAGTTATGTATGTATATCATGATGAATGTTCTTACTTCTTGGTTGATGATCACCTCTCGCTTATCATCTTTTTATCATTTTTTGTCTAAAAATCCATTTGATTTGATATTTACATTGCTTTTCTTTAAGTAAAATGTTTTGGCACATACAATACATACACCGTCATGTTATTTCCCATCTCTCAGGGTTGTTTTGCTTTCAATGTACCGTTTTAAAAGGGTATATACCTAGATTTTCAAAAATTCAATCTGATAACCTCTGTCTTAAAAAGTATGATTATTCGCTCGTTCGAACATGCTTTATATTCAGGCAAGCCTGAATATAATATATGCATGCATGTGTGTGTGTGTGAATATAGCTAAAATAAAATTAAATGTCCCAATATCATTTGGCTGACATTCTTGTGCCGATCATGAAAATCAATTTAGTAAGGAGAAATGGTAAGCCTTAATTGATTTAACTGACTCTAAACTTATCAGCTCTTTTCTCCCTTTAGTTTGATTCAATTTGACAAGCAGCTACTGGTAACTTGCTGGATTCTGTCAACTGACCTCACTTTTGAGTAGGCACTACCTTGCATTTTTTAATAGTACTGTATGTTGAAATTTTAAAGAAGGTTATCAAGATTATAATGTAAGCAACCTCTTTGGCTTAGTAGAGAATATTTTAGTTTAAATGTTGCAGTCAGACTAAAGCCAAAATCACAAATGTGCAGTGGCAGTGTGTTCAAGGGTTGAAACTGAGTCACTTGAAATAAAGTAGGGAAGGCAAAACTCTGCCTCTGCACTCTTAGGATGTTTGGCTAGGTTTGAGATTAAATTGACATAAGGCAGATTAATAAGAGGAAATTATACAGAGCTTATTTTACATGCACCTGGAAATCCCCAAAAGAAAATAAAGACCCAAAGAAGTGGCAAAAACCAGATGCTAATATAGTAGGTTGAACAAAGACTGGTGATAGTGGATAAGTAACTAAAATGTGTGGGTCAGCTAAGGAAGATAAAAGTTATTTTTATAACATCTGTTTAAACAGATACTTTTCAGCCTTGACTCACCATCTCTGGTAAGAAAAATATTTCTTTCTCCCTTGTATAGGGAAGAAAGAGAAGGTCAGACTCTTAATTTTCCTGCTATTTTTGAAGTGCCTTATGCCAAAGTGGCTAAATTTGAGATGGCATATTTTGCCAACATTCAATGGCAGAGACACTCAATATCTCAAGTATTAGAGATGATGTATGTCTAGATGGAATTTCCCTGGCACCAGAGTCTGAAATGGAGGTTTATGTGCAGGAAGAGGACTTAGAGGGAGTAAGGGCAGCAGCAATGGGAAGATGGGGAGGCTCACTGTGTGGTGGTTATGAAAGAGCTCTCACGTGGTGTCATGGAGAGCTCTGAAGCAAACATGGCTCTTTGAAATTGTCTGGCATTGAGACAAGGGAATTGTGCTTTTTTACCCCAGCATCAAGCAGGCCTTGGATGTAGCTGTCCCCAGGATGAGGTCGCTTTCTTGGCTAGGGGAATGAGTAGGGAGGAACTAATACGAGGTTTCAGGATCCAACACTCCTGGCTGGGAAAATAAATGTTTTGTTCCTGAAGTGGGAGCTTAGAGTCCCACTAAAGCATCCTCTGCAATCTGTTACTTAGAAGGCAGAAAGTGTATGTGTTTAATTCTTTTTATTAGGCAGTGGGATATTAAAATGATATTACTTAAGATTGACAGTCAGAATATTTCTGTGGAAGATACAGAATTTATTAAGGTTTTCATTTCTTTAACATATTTCAGTGCTTAAACAATTTCTTAACTTAAAAGTTGGAAGTATATGAAATTATTGGAAAAAACTTCAATAAGCCTATTCATTTCTGATAAACAAATGTCAAAAAAATACCCAGAGAGGTTAGCCAAAGGAATGGAAGGAGAGAAATGAATGAATGCTATCAATAAGGAAAGTGTCCTAAGAATCAGATGGCAGTCATTTCAGTTGCTAATGAAAAGTCAGGTAGGATATAGACTGAGGAATATCCACTAGATTCGCAGCCAAGTGGCTCAGGCTTCCTTTTCAGGTGAGGAACTGAGGACAGACTACAGCTTGCAAGCAGCGAAGTGACTGAATGAGTTATAAGGGAAGAAGTGTTGGTGACGATCTGAGCACTTATCAGTGCTGGCGGGAAATAACCTGTTAAGAGAAAATGGAAATAATGGGAACCCAGAGGTAAAATCTTTCCTTGTTGAGGAGTTGGGAAAGAGTAAGTTCTGGGAAGAAGGCACAGTGTATAAAACCCAAGCAGCTCTTTGTTTCCCAGATTAAGCTCTTTTGCGAATTTAGAGGAAGGGAAGGTTAAAAAACACTCTTATTATTAATGGGCGAGTTTAAGTAAGTTTTTTTTAGATAATGGCACAGAATGTATGTAACATTAACACTAAAAAGCCCAACTCACATTGTAGACTTACTCTTTTTATTTGTTTGTCTATATATTACCAGCTCCATTTAGAAATTTAGATGGGAACTACTGAATTTAGAAGTTTGTCTGGAAACAACAAAAACAAAAACATTTTTTAAATGTGCCATTCTAGGATAAGACAAGGATAGTCACAATCTCTAAGATTTGAGCTGCGTTTCTTACCTACACTATACATTACTTTCAGTTTTTTCATTTAATTTTTCAACTTTAATTCAACAAATATTCTAGAGCATCTATTTTATGTAGACCTGTTTCTGAGTAATGGGTATAGGAATAAAAAAACATCTCTTCTTGTGGGGATTAATTATAGTGGAGAAGAGAGACAATAAACCAGATATTTATGTAAAATGTGTAGTATGACATTTGGCGATCAGCGTTCTTAAGGAAGCCCAGGATTTGGGGTCAGGGCCACCTACAATTTTAAGTTGAGTAGTCAAGGGAAGCGCTTCTAAGAAGACAACTTCTTAGTAAAGACCTAAAGAAGATGAGGACTCTTTCTTGGAGCAAAAGCGTTCCAAACAGAGGAAAATGTTTAGATGGAAAGATCCTGAGATGCATGCATGGCTGAAGTGTTTGAGAAATGACAAGGGAGGCTATGGACTGTAGCAAACTGAGTAAGGGAGAGAAGAGGGAGAGATGAGGTTTAGTGAGGTGACAGGACGATATGAAGCCCTCTGAGTACAGTTGATATTTTCTTGGTAGATATTGGTCTAGTCTTAGTAGGTGGATGTTAGCATGAATTTCAATTGGTCAGGGCCTATGTTATACTCCCTGCTAAATTTTGGAATTTTATAATCACACTGAGAATGTTAACCAAAGGGAAAGCATAATCTGTCATGTTTTAACAAAATCACTCTTGCTGCATGTGGAGAAGATAGTGAAAGCATCAAAAATAAAAGCAAATAAATCAGTTACAAGGTTATTGCAGTCACCCGGCAAACGAGGATTATGGATTGAACTCGGGTGTTAGAAGCGTAGGGGTGAGAAATGGTCACATTCTGGATGTATTATGAAAGCAAAGGCGATATAAACTGCCCACAGAGAGTTTGTGGGTATAAGAGAAAGTGATGAGCCATGAATGCTTCTAAGGCTTTCAGCCAAAGCCACTGGAAGAATGAAGTTGACGTTCACTGCTGAGGAAGACAACAGGAAAAGTAGGTCTGGGGAAATGCTCAGGTGTGTGGACATGCAATATTTGAGAGGCAGTTTAGTCATCCCCGTGAGTTTGTAAGTATACATCTGGGGCTTTAGAAGATAAATCAAAAATGTTAAAGAGTCCTCAGTCTGTGGGTAGTATTTAAAGCCAGGAGACTATTTGAAGTCATGGAGGGAATGAGCGTAGGTTAAAAAGACAAGCGCAGGGACTGAGCCCTGGAGCATTCTAAAACTAAGAGTCAGAGAGGAAGAGGAAGAGCCTACTAAGAAGGGATGGCTAGAGAAGTAGGGGGAAATCAAAGAAAATGTGTATTGGAAACGAAGTAAAGAAAATGTTTCACAGAGTAGACTGTTCAACTCTGTCTAGCGCTGCTCATTGGCCAACGAAGATGAAGACTATGACTTCACAGCTGTATTTAGCTGCATTTTTTATTTCACAGAATTCATTTTCCCCTGTGACCATGTGAAAAGCAGACCTGTGTGTATGTCCTTCTATAGTATAGAAATTCTTGCATTTTAATCCCTAATGTTCATTAAGCTTGTGTAGTTTTGTTAATTTCAAAATTCAACCTGAATTCCAAATTGTATTAGCAATCATTCTGACAAATATTTAAATGCTGATTTGACTACAAATTGAATATTGCAAGTTACTCAGAACCTGAAAAGCAGTACTATTGTTTACTTCATTTTCTTTCAACTCAGTCCTGCTAACAATGATCTGGAGATATGCCACAGAGAAGACCAACACCTTTGGAAAGAAATACCCACATCTTATTTTCTTAATACTAAGTTCTCCTTTTAAAATAATTTCACATTTCTTATTACATCCAAAAATAAGCTCTCATTCTTGTATAAAGAATCTACATGGCACATTTTTCTTAAGAAATTAGATTATTATATACGTCTTATGAAAATAAGGTGAGTGGATAAATACAGCCTTAGTGCAATAGAACATATTCATCTATTATCCATTCAACAATATTAATTTTGGAAATAATCACCAACCCAAAGTCTCTATATCTCCCGTTATGTGGCTGCCTTCCTCTCTAATTGCCAGAAATATTTTCTGGTCACAAGCATCTCAGGTAGGGGATTGTTTTTTAAAAGAGCACCAGTACATTTTTATCTAAACCATGAAAGAGGTTTTTACTTACAAGCCTTTTGCATGAGCATTGCTGAAATACTGTGTGTGGCCCAAAGCCTGGGCAGAGTTCCTGAAGTTCAGCTTAAAAACTCAGTGGGGAGAACAGGTACATACAGGCTGCCTCTCTGGGAACCTTGAATACTGAACGGCTGAGGATCAGCCTAATTGATTCTAACCTGAGGTGCAGAGCCTTGTTTTATAAGGGCAAAAGAAAAAACGATGAGAGGAGAAATAATTGTATCTGAAACCTTCAGAAAGAACAAATAAACCCTGCCTTATTCCATTTATTCTATTGCCCCATTTTACCTAATAAATTATAAAGTATACAAAACGTAAAACTATAGCTCCCTTATTTAAAGACTCCAACTAAATATATAATGTGGTCAAAGTCTGGTGAAAGTTTAACAAAATAAAAAAGCAAGCACACCCAGAGTATATGGTAAATATATTGTCTTGATTCATAGTGTAACTGTCTACTAAATTCCTTCACTATAGGCTTGATAACACCTTAAGCACTGCATATCAGCCTGTACTACAAGATTTATTGCTGAATAGTCTTTTTTATACCTTAGAGAGTATTTTATTTATTTCATTTTCCATTAATAAATATTCTGCTCTTTCACGTGGACACCTATGTCTTTTTCTTCTAAAATAATGGCAGGCTCTATGACTCCCTACTCTCTTCCATCTAAAGATATAGAATGGAGCGAGTGTAACAAGCTAAAGCACACGTTGGTTTTTGTGAAAATGCATGCTATCACAAAATTAAAACATTTTAAAAATCTGTAACTGCAATCTACTGCCTATGCTATTCTCAGGAGAGTTTAGTGCACAAAGCCAAAGCTCAGGAATATTTATGCAGCCTGACTATAGAGTTCACAGTAAGCCTAGAGCTAAAGCAAGAATTTAAAGATACAGGATAAGAGTCTCATCTTAGGTGAATCCATGAAAAAAAATCCCATGGAATTATATAGGTTGAGATTCTGGCCGCCAGCAATAATATTCAAACAGGCAAAAGGAACTACACATATAATATAATTTCAATTCTGTGCTCTGCATGTTTCCCCATTTCCATGTAAAGCACTGGCATTGAAATTAATCAGTGCCACTGGATCCCACATGCCACTAACAGAACAGTCACCCTGACACTCCCTGTAAAGACTTTCTATCTGAAGCCTTCCACAGTCTGTCACTTCCCTTCATTAAATCCATGGTGAAAGCAGCCACCAGCACTGAAAGCGTAGCAGTGCATACCAAGTAGGACCAAATATCTTAGTAACTACATGTGAATTCATTTTCAGGAACACAGAAGCCCAAGTCTGACATAAGCTAATCTTTTTATTATGGGTTCCTTTCATGAATATATTTTGTCTTGGGTAAGTATGAACAACATTAATTGTATAATATTCTAAAGACAGTGTTTTGGTTCACTCAACTGGCCATTTATTACATATCTACTGCTCTTATACCTGCCAGACATCCTTCTAGACACGAGCAAAGCGGAACCCTCTAAGACACTGTTCCTGCTTTCTAACCACTAATGCTTCTTAAATATGAGATACTGTAGCCCCCAACTGGCTTCTGATGAGTAAATCTTATGTAAGCAAAGTAGCATTTGTAGGTTAGATAAATAATATTGTTCACACAAACATATGTAATATGGTTTACAGGCACACCTATCTCTGTTGGAATTAGAAAATTTAATTTACTTAATTAATGGTAGCATTTTTATCAGGAAGCTTTTACTTAGACTCAATGAGTATTAGAAGTGCTGTTCAGGTTATGTGAGTGTTCATGCTTTTTTGACACTTAAAAGGGGCCCGCTTATTCAAGAACATTAAAATTCACTATTATGCATATTCATGTATGTGATTCAAATACACTCTAATCATAGTGCTATTTAACACAGAATAACTACTTACACATGCCTTTAGAAACACTCTTATAGGTATTGACTTCTTGTGACAGATGTTTCTTTTGTTAAACTTCAACCCATCACAGAGCATTCTCTGGTACACAGAATGTCACTGAAAATGATAGTGTTTATAGATTTTTCCCTGTTGTTTTCTGGATGGTGAATGAGACTTAATGGCAAATAAAAATATATACCTTTTAGGAAGGAATGGGATAGAATTTTCTTTTTTATACTGAAAACAAAGATAGCTTTACAGCAATTTGCTGCAGTGTCTATTTCCATGTATGATCTTTGGTCTTTGAATTCCCCAAATCTTTTGTTTTTATTGCATCACTTTGAATTATGAGGTTAGGACAAAAGTATTTAAAGACTTTTTGAAATTAACATTATTATTATTCCAAGCAGAAACATTACTTAGTCAAATGCAACAAAAACACTCCTTTCCTTGGAAATATCAATATTATGAAATCGATTAAAGCCAATGATTGCAGCCAAGATTTTTTAAACAATGATGATGGCTTGTGTAGCATGCTAGGTGCTGTTGATAAAGTGAGGAAGAATGGGCCTTTGTCCTTAAAGATTTCATGGTCTTGAGCCACAGGGGATCAGTAAATAGGACAAGTGCAGGCGTATAGTAGCTATGCCACTAGGAGAAATGTCATGGGGTTTCTGGGTGGCATTACTGCCCCATTCATGAGTGTGGGGGGCAGGCAAAGAAGACAATTGAGACTTGGAAAGGTCAGTTAACAGTGAAGAGATAAAGACCAAAAGGAGCTGAAAGTAGAATAAACATATACATATAGAAAATGTACAGATATTGACTATGCATTTTGTTTTAAAAATAGGCAAATTAACCCAAATTGCTAATGAATGTGACAAATCACAGACATGCACATTAAAAAGACCTGCAGAGAAAATGAATAGTATGAGGGTGAAGATTCTTGGCAAAGGGAGTAACTGAAATAAAGAGGTGAGGTGTGATGATAGTGTTGAGAGAAGAGGTGGAAGGAAGTGAGGTCGTACCTACCAGGATGCTTTATGAGGCAGAATATGAAAAGGATTTGGTGATAGACTGAATTCTGGGAATGAGAGGAAGGGGTTCCTCTACCTGCTCCTGTATGACTGGATTAATGGTGTGCTTTTCACTGAAAAGTTTCAGGGGGTGATTTCAGGGAGCTTATGTTCAATTTTGAAGATAATAAATCTGTGATGTCATAGAGACATAAGACTTAAGATACCTAGTTGTAAAACAAAACAAAGAAAAAACGGAGGAAAAAGACTAGGAATATATGCTAGGACACAAGGGATATATGTAAAAGATTATTATTTTTTTTTCCAGAAGAGATAATGTATTACTGTAGTGTAATGGTGAGAGATTGAGGAAGATTTGTGAATTATAAGTAGTAGTGTTCAATATCGTTAGAAATGTGGACAGGGATTTGTGTGCTGTTCCAAATAATTGAGATGATTGTTGTAAACTCAGTGTTACACCACTGAAGGTTTTTCAGCTGTAGACTGATTTCATTTAAAATAGCCTTTGAAAGAAAACCTAGAGGCACACTTTGCTTTAAAAATAGAAGCTTTTAAAGACACCTCAGCAAATACACAGTTATCTTAGTTTTGTTATTAGGGAATAAAAGCAGAGTTAGGGTGAAGAAAATTGTGATTTTAAAAAGAGAGCAGTCAACCATAATCACAGCAGTTTCTGAGCCTAACTCATAAACATGAATAGTTAACTGATTTATAATTATTATAGTGATAATCACCATGATTTTATGATTATTGTATCATCAGCAGCCTTCTATTAAATACCAATATGGGATGGCCCAACTGGGAATAAACTGTAGCCTTGCTTAGTGGATATTTATAGTCAGCTCTTTTATATGTTTCTTATGCTCTATATCTGCTTCTACATATGAATACTGAACACACCAGTCCAATATAAACCTTATCAGCTTACCTTTTTCACAGTAACATTGGTTAAAAAGATAAAGAAATAGATGGAATTTGCGTATATCCTTTTATTTTTCCTACATAACATATGATTAGGTAATTCCAAGAACAAATTTAATGATAAAATATGATCAATCTGTACTAGTTTTTCTAAAAGTGTGCGAAACAGACTGAAGAAGAAATAACAGACAATTACTGAATATTAATATTATACACTTAACTACATATTTCAACTTCCTCAATGTAAACAAAAGAAAGCTGAACAGAAATCAGAGAAATGCAAACTAAAACAATGCATTGATATGATACTATACTCATTGATTCACAATGAGTAGAGAATTTAATGCACTGAGGTGGGAATATGAGTAGATACCACTGCTGGAAAAACAGTTTGAGAATAGTTTCGTAAATACACATTGTTTGATGTTGCTAGTTTATCTGTAGGTATATATCCAAAATAAATTTTTACACAATGTACAAAGAAAAATGTATTAAAATGTAATTACTAAAAACAGGAAAAAGTTCAATCCCAAATATCCATAAACAGGAGAATGAAGAAGTAAATTATGGTAGATTTATACAATAAAATGTATAAAGCAACTACAATGTATGAATTGAAGTTTTCTGGATAAACAGATGCATTTCAAAAACACTGTTACAGGAAAAAAAATACACAGAAGGAAAGTTGATAAAATACATAAAATTTACCAAGTAAAGTAGACCTCTAGATTTCTATGGATACATATTTATGTGATAAAAGTACAGATCATGCATTAATATTACAGATATAAAAAATTGTATTAGTGGCTTCTGAAAAAAGTGCAAGAGAAAAGAATGCAATAAAAGAGGGGTGCACAGAGACTTACAACTATGTCTTTAATGTTTTGTTTCTTCTTTTTATTGTACTTTAGGTTCTGGGGTACATGTGCAGATCATGCAGTATTGTTGCATAGGCACATGTATGACAATGTGGTTTGCTGCCTCCAAAATACGTAAAATAAAAGCTGAATATGCTGAAATTTGGCAGTTAGGTGGTAGATACATGGGTGTTCATTATACTATTCTTCATACTTCTTTGTATTCTTCAAGTATCTCATAATTTTAAATAATTATTTGGACTGCCTGGGGTTACAGTTTATTCCTAGCAGAGCCAGGAGTAGATTAGAGAGCTTCTGGTTGTCATAATCAGAAGAGAACAAGCTGGAGTCAAGAGTATACACACAACTACCCATGCAAAAAAAAGACAAAATATGTGCTTGCCACTTCCACACTGTGATCACAGATGTAACCCACAAACCATATTAATAGCTAACATTTTTAAAGCACTGATTAGATACTTTGCTGAGTGCTTTATGTGGATTATGGCATTAGGGTAAGATAGAAACATGAGTCAGATTTAAGTGAGATCTAAAATGTACTATAGTGGAGTGCCCATTACTGAAAGGGAATGTGGGTTGCAAAAAGATTCAAAAGGTAAATGAATAATGTGCTCGGGCTTGAAGTGATGTCAGACAGGATACAACCCACACTCCTCCATTTGTAGTCAAATTGTTTTTCTACTTTAAACTGATTCAGATGGTAGCCTATGAATAAAATACCAGAAATTTTGAAAGTCATATATAGAATTCTGTTGATCACAATACAGGTAAGAAATAGTCAGAATTGAATGAGAAACAAACTGGTAAGAAAAAGTAAGTGTATTAGATTTCAGAAAAGTTACAAGATTCCTTAAATAGGACGTGGAAAACTTGCAGTGGATAATAATAATGGTCGTTTATTGAACACTTAATATGTACCAACTACTGTTCTCAAGACTTTGTAAACATTAACCTATTTAATTTTCACAATGATCCTGTGAGTTAGATGCTAAGATTTTTATTTCCTTTTTTTTTTTTTTTTTTTTTGAGGCACAGCCTTGCTCTGTTGCCCAGGCTGTGATCTTCATTCACTGTAGCCTCAAAACTCTCGGGCTCAAGTGATCCTCCCACGTCAGCCCTCAGCCTCCTCAGTAGCTGGGACTATGGACGTGCACCACCATGCCTGACTATTTTCAAATTTTTTTGTAGATATGAAGTCTCACCATGTTCCCCAGGGTAGTCTAGAACTTCTGGGCACAAGCCATCGTCCTTCATCGGCTTCCCAAAGTGTTGGAATTTCAAGCATGAACCAGCGTGCCTGGCTTAGATTTTTCTCCTTTGCAGAAGTGATCACCAAAGTATAGATCTTATGTGATTTTTCCAAAGTTACAAAGCTAGTCTATGATAAGGACTCACATTCCTAACCACAGTGCAGTGCCGACAGTCATGATATGAAAAGGTGATTTAAAAAATATATTCACAGATAATGGCTCACAAGAAAGAAGTAAAGGCAATATCATAATGAGTAGCCATCGGAATACTGTCTGATAAGAAAAGCACACAGACAGGTAGAATAACTGTACAAGAAACACTGTAGAGATGCTGGATCATTAGAACATACTAGTAAAATAGTCCCCGTTGAACCAATGCTGCTAGAGATCATTATCTGATTTAATTGTATCATTTTCAAGGAGATGAAACTGAACGCAGTACCAGTCATGGCCTGAGGGTTGAAGGCCCCTGTTCTAAATGACACTCTTTCCTACTCAGTAAAGTTAAGGGAAGGGAAGAGAAGGGCAATGAGGAATATGATTCCTGGGGCATCACAAGGAAACAATTATTTGCTAGGCATTTTGTAGAAAGCAAAGATGTAGAAACATTACACTTTGCCTCTGTCTTACTCAGCCATTGCCCTTCGGTGATACAAGTCATGTGGGAAGAGTGAAAAGCAAATGTGGCCAAAGCGTCAAGCACCATAAAGCAAAGGAAATGTTCAGTTTTCAGTCTTCTGTGAAAACTGGACAGCATCAATTCATGAGCAATGGTACATTAAATAGCGGCAAAGAGACTCCAGGGATTAAGTACCGGGGTGTATCAGTCTACTGGCAATAAAGGAATGCTTATTTTAGTACAGAATTCCGGGGTGTCTGGAGAGAATGTGCAGCAGTAAAATGTTTAAACAATTTTGGAACGGAAGCTGGAAAAGCGAAAGTGTCAGCAGACGGGCAGAAGAAATATCGAAGCTTCTGCCCTGTGATTTCACTCTGAGAAGTGGGTCACAGTAGTAAAAAAAGGACAAGGAAGAGTGATAGTGAAGGGCAACACTCTGTTTGAGACCAAGGCATTCATTCAAATTTAGAACCTGAGAGGCAAGATAACAAACAGCAAAGTATTATTATCCAAAGTAAATAATAGCTATGACTGCAAATTAAAATGAAACAGTTTTGAGATATATAATTTATAGCATAATCTGTTCATAAAACTTCATCTATCTGGGGTTTAGCAAATACAGTGATCCTAATCTTGGTAAATACTATTGTGTACAAACCAAAAAATGTATAGGTAGAATGCAGATTACAGTATTTATGTTAATCTAGATGGCAGGACTCCCATAAGTAAATATAAGTAAACGGTTTTTAGCAAGCCATTGGGATGTTAAGAAAACTTCTCTAGGAGAGCACAGGATTTATTTTTATTGATTGGGCTTACTAATAGTTAAGACACTACTTTGATATGATTACCTACATATATTTGAATTATTCCTGCTTCCTGGAGGGAGTTGGACTTAATGACCTTTATAATATAGCAGCCTTTGAATAAATTTTCTTTCATGAAAAAGGATAAGGGAGGTAGTAAATTTATAGCCATTACACACCAGGAATTGTACCAGTTACTTTACATGCATTATGCTGGTATCCCATTTAAGTCTCCTAATCTAAATACAGAAAGAAAATTGAGGCATAAAGGGCTTTTCCCAAGGTAACAAGGTTCAAAGTAGTAAATATAAGGGGAGGGCATTAAAACAGATTGATATGGTGCCTAAAGCATTTATCCCATAAATTGCACCACACTCTCCATTGTGTGGTCTCAAGAACAGCAGGAAACATGAGTAGGGACGATCTTTAGCCATTCCCCGTCAGAAAAACCAAAGAGAACAGGAGGACACAGGTTGGGGAATCCTTGCTCCTCTGGGAGAGGAGTCAGCACATAAACAAAGGCAGTTCAGCAGGGAAAATGTTATGCATTAACAATCTGCACTATTCTTTTTCATTACATGGAGAAAAATTGTTGTTCTCAAGATTAGGTTAGAATCTAAGAAGAAACAGTGGACTCACACAAAATCTGTTATTATTTCCTTCATTCTATATCGGGGAGTGTCAGACATATTTTCTATACCTGATATTGGGCACATGGTAGGTCCTCAATAACTTGATTTGTGTTGCAAGAAGGAAAATGAGAAAATCAGAGTTTTTAGCTATTACCACAGTGTGTGGAACTTTGAGGAAGCATTTACTCATCTGACTCTGTATCAGTCAGAAAATTTTTGGATCTCTATTTCATGCCAGGTTTGATGCTAGAAAAACAAAAACTATTCTCTCTCTAGTTCATCCACTGTATTTAGTAACAGATGCCATGATTTGGAGGAATGAATGAAATGCACAGTGAAACACAAGAGAGAGTGAGACACACTCTGTAATGTTATGCTTTCATTCTTTTCCACATGTTGTTTGAAATGCTCTCCCCTTCCATTTACCATTGATTCATAAACTTTTATTCATCCTTAAAATCTTTCTTAGATATTCTCCTTTTTGTCTGTTTGCATCTAACTTTATATTTGTAAAATAGAGAAAAGATATTTACATAACCACTTTATTTGGGGAAAATACGCTACACACAGACAGGTTTCATGAGATTTCTAGTCACATGGATGGAGAGATTAAAAGGTTGAATCTTCAGGGATTGTATATTGGAGTTTACTACAACAAAAGGACATATATAATTTCCAATAATTACATTATCATGTGAATTAACTTTCAAAGAAAGGGGTTTGATTTCCTGTATTAAAAAGGATTTCTACATTAAAATAATCAATTTTTATTTGATTTCTGTTAGCTTATTTTTTTCAGAAAAATATATTTTACAAAGCCTCTATGTAAATGGTAGAAATATATAATATATATCTATGATAATTTGCTATTTCACTATGTGAGACCAAGGTAGGTGCTTAAAATATATGTTGAGTGAATGAATCAATGAAAAGCTATGATATACTGAACTCTATCTTATAAATGTTAGGCAGTAAACAGTATATTTCTTTACAATTTGTGCAGCTACACATTTGTGTGTATACTACAATTTGTGTAGCTATACAAGTGAAGATAAATGGTAATAGTTTTACAAATAAATGCAGTTCTTCATATAATATAAAGTAGCAAAGAATCAGTATGTTATTTGGGCTGCTATAACAAAATAATATAGACTGGGTGGCTTATAAGAAAACAGAAATTTATTTTTCACAGTTCTGGAGGCCCGAAGTCCAAGGTCAAAGTGTCCATAGATTTTGTGAATGTGAGGGTCTCCTTCCTCAGAAGCAGAGGCTCTCTTCTCAGTTAACCTCATGTAGCAGAAAGGGCAAGGTGGTTCCTGGGGTCTGACACTAATTGCAGCCTAAAAGCACCCCCTCTTAATACCATCACCTTCGGAGTTAAAATTTCAACATAAGAATATTGAGGGGACACAAACATTCCATTCATTGCAGTCAATAATTAAAATATTTAATTAAGCAAAATGTGACATAAGCTTTTTAACTTTTAAAATGGTTTACTTTACGTAGTAAGTTAGCATTTTAAAGACTACTGGTATTAAGGGGGGTAAGATTACAGAACAACAACATATGATTATTATGGGTAATATGTTTGAAAAGTTTAAATGGTTAAAAAGTCGCCTAATGTAGTTTATTTATTCTTTGAATGTGCTATATAGAACTACAAATACTTGACTTTAACATAAAGTCAGTAAGCATATCATCCGCCAGGCTCAGTGGCTCACACCTGTAATCCCAGCACTTTGGGAGGCCAAGGTGGGCAGATCATGAGGTCAGGGGTTTGAGACCAGCCTGACCAACATGACAAAACCCTGTCTCTACTAAAATATACAAAAAAATAATTAGCTGGGCATGGTGGCATGCACCTGTAATCCCAGCTACTCTGGAGGCTGAGACAGGTAAGAGAATTGCTTAAACCTGAGAGGCAGAAGTTACAGTGAGTCAAGATTACACCATCGCACTCCAGCCTGGGTGACAGAGCAAGACAGTCCATCCCAATTAAAAAAAAAGAAAAAGTATTATCATCAAAGCAATTACAAAGAGAAAATAAAGACATTGGTAATCTAAATCAACAGATCAGAAACCAAATGCTTGAAAGTTGACAGATTACAAAGTAAATGATTTAAAATTTACAGAAAAGCAATTAAAGAATTGTTAGAGATTAAGAACTGTATATGGGGAGAGTTAACTAACAGAACTGACAATGCTGAAAGCACATCTTGAATTTGTGATCAAAATTTACAATCATCTATAAAATGTACATATTTTTAAAAATTTGTCTGACTATAAATTTAGGCACGTTCTCATACCAGTCTTCTGAAACTGAATTGCAGCAAGAGGGCCATAGTTCTCATTTGGAGATTTTCTGTGTAATTTTAAGCAAACTGAAAGTTCTACATACAAATGCATGTGAATAAGCAGCCAACAAAAGAATGAGATAACATAGGATGAGATGGAAAAGAACAATCCATAAAGGGCCAGAAAGGTGTGTAGCAAGGAAAACAGTGGATGACTCCAGTGTGGCTTTAAAAGACTCGGGACAGTAAGAAAGTGAGATCCCAGCAACACAAGCAGAATATTTTCTGAATAGTCATGCAATGATAAATGTAAACTAGAAAATCTCCCTGCAGCAAATGAGTAAATCCAATGAACAGAAAAGTAGTTCAGTCTTTCCATAATGAGACCCTGAACTAGAGTTAATAGATCTTTGTGACAAGAAAAATGTTGATGCTCAGGATTTACTTTTGCATTTTACCTATCAGATCTTTGTTTTGTAGCATGCATTTCTCAAAATAATCCACTTCCTTCCTCTAGGGACTCAGTTAGTATGTTTGCCTAGTTGTTGCAATCCTTTCATATCTACTGGCTGTGAATAATGATGCTGCTTTAATCACTTATTTGAGCTACAAGTATTCTAGATTATCACCTCTTTAGATTACCTTAAGAATAAAGCTAAAGAACCCCCAGAGAGTTCTTTTAAGATCTAGCACAGATACCTCACACTAAAACCAATTCAGTTGGAAACAAGTGAAAAATATTCAGTGGAAATTCCATTTGTAAATGAGACAAACAAATGATAACTTATACATAATTGAGATTGATTGCTAAGAGAATGTTAATACATTTTATATAGCTACCTCTAATTTCCTTCTTGTGCTGGAAAAGAACAAGCTATTTTAAATAAGAGTGGTTTAGGTAAGAAATAAAAAAACTGGTACGAGATTTTTGTGATAATTATTTTTCACATTTGACAGTAAACGTGTTCTACAATATGCAAACTGGAAAATGGATTTTGCCGTATTGTCATATTTGTGGCTTAGCAGATAGAAGAAATAGTATTGGGCTTGACCCACTGAAACATGTTTCTAGTCACTCCTTGGCACTCTAGAGCCATGGTTTTTTCCAGCCTTAACAGAAGAATAACTATGGAGTAGGTGGTTTGGTACGGTAAAAACACCAACAAACTGACACTGATTTGGGGATCTGGAGAAGATTGCAATCCAAAAATGTGCCGCCACCTGACTGTGTGACTTGTCACTACATTTCTAGACCTTTTAAACATTATAAAGAGCAAAGATGAATAATACAGTCTCTGGGGTCCTTTTTGTCTCTGAAATTTTATGAATATGTTTTATACTAACTTGAAGGGACCACCATTTCAAGTAAAAATTAACATTTAAAAAATTTTTCCACATTTTACTAAAAGAAAAAATAATATTCTTAAAATAGATTTCATATGATAGTTTTATTTTTTCTAATGAATAGTAAAATAAATACATACATTTTTCAACTGCTTAAAGTCATTTCAATATTTGTGAAAATTGGTCTAGAATATTACTGGAAAATAGTGACCATAAAGAGGTTAAATGTTGAGGAGTAAAAATGATATTAAAATATACTAGGGCCTGGTGTGACATTAAGC
The DNA here is from genome assembly GCF_048565385.1 of Saimiri boliviensis. Lineage (NCBI taxonomy): Eukaryota > Metazoa > Chordata > Mammalia > Primates > Cebidae > Saimiri > Saimiri boliviensis. The sequence goes on from NC_133449.1 coordinate 224,981,095, forward strand.
CTGTAATCCTAGCACTTTTGGAAGCTAGGGTTGGAAGGTTACTTGACGCCAGGAGTTTAAGACCAGCCTGAGCATAGTGAGACCCTGTCTTTACAAAAAAATTTTAGAAATTAGCTAGGTGTGGTGGGCATGGCTGTAGTGCTAGCTACTTGGTAGACTGAGGAGGATCACTGGAGCCTGGAAGTTCTAAGCTGCAGTGAGCTATGAGTGCACCACTGCACTCCATTGTGGGTGACAGAGGAAGACTCTGTCTCTAAATAATAATAATAATAATAATAATAATAATAATAAAAGTAAAATAGGATGTTCAAATTCAAATAACACTTTTAAAATCAGAACTATAACAACTGGAGGAAAAGCAGATGGACATCACGAATAGAGCATACCATACAAAGATAGTGGAAAAATAGGTCAGTTCATCCTCACCTGTTGTCAAAATCTTGACAGAATATTGACAACAAGGCATAGATGTACACATTGGGAAGAATATTAACAAGCATTGGAGTTATAATAAAGAATTGTGCAAGCATTAAGCAGGATGGCCTAACCTCTTTTCATATTATAAAGGTACAGCAATACAAGGAGATAGATAGGTAGAACTATTTAGAGGCATGAAAGAATACAGCACCATGAAAAATAGACAAACCATGGTGCTAATGTCACCATGTGTGTGAGGAGTGTGGTAGAAACATTGATGAAGTGAAAATAGACATTAAAGGAGAGATTTACATGGAGAACTCTAAAACAAAAGATGTGTGGTTGAGAAATTTTAGGCCACTGTGGCAATGCTGTGTCTTACTATTCAAGCAGATTTCATGGGTTTATTTAAGACTTAAGTAACCTTATTTTATGTGTGAGTCATTTCAAAAATAATTTTATGAATATTAACATCTTTAATTCCCACCACCACCTAATCAGGCAGACACTTTTTACATGTGGGAGCAAAACACAAAGAGATTAAGTGACTTAAGTATGTGGGAAAGCTAGGTTTGAACCCAGGAGTTCAAGAGAGTTCATTATTAGCAGATTCATATTACTCTGCCTAAGGAGAGCAGAGCAATTGTTCTAAAGGAAATCCCTTTCTCTTTGGCAGAGTGATTGATTCAACAACTCAGGCTTAGGGCCATTAGTGCCCTAAAGAAGGGAATTGGATCTGGAATGTGCATTGTACATTGACGGCCAAAATGCAGTGAAGGAAAAATTTCCAATTCTTTTTGAAAAGAAATTTCCTTGCTCTCGCTAAGCATGCTTATTACTCTCTTAACTTCTGGATATCGTGGGGTTTGGAAGTGAATCTGTAATTACTGCTTTCATCTTTTTAGGCTTATATGAAAAGTGCCTCTAATTCTAACTAGGTACTGGAGACGAGCAAAGCTGAGAAAATGGTAGAGAAACAGAGGGTGAGACGCTGGCCACTCCCAAGCCGATACATTTCTGAAATAATACAAAAACACTGACACAATGTGGTAACCACACATTCCAGTTTCTTTAGAAATTATTAATCAAGACCTCTATCATGGCAGCTTCCAGAAAAAAATTAATTCATTCTTTTTTTTTTTACATTTGTGAAAATAATTAGGATTTTTATAGTGCTGTTTTAAAAATGTATTCGGATAACAATGACAACTTCTCTCCAAAGGTTCAAGTTCATGTTCTTTTGGATTTCAAAGCAACTGGCACCCTAGCATAGAATGTCAGATGGCTCAGTAAGCCCGGTGTTGAATTATACCATTTATGAGTTGTATTTATTGGGCAAAATTCTAAAAATCCTAATCCTCTTAAAACTACTTTCTCACTTGTGAAATGCTGATATTAATGCCAACCTCATGTTTATTTTGCTTATTAAATGAATTAAATGTATGTGTATGTATATACTTACATATATGTGTGTATATATATATATACATATATATATATATATATGTATGTATATATATATATATGGTTACTACATGTCCTTCCTGGTACATAGGAAATATTCAATAAATTCCTTATTAATATCAACAAATCTTTGAAAAATAAGTTAAAACCTTCTGACATTTGAAAAAGGACTTCAGCATATATTTTTATCCCTATGACAATTATGTAGAGGTTTGTGAGGTATTTATTATTACAATATTAATCATTTTTATCTTATATTTTAGGACAATGAAATTAAATAAATTATGTGGATTGGGACAAATTTACCTAGGTAGTAACTAGATTTTTAAATTCAAATTGATCTCGTAAGTTTCTAGATTTTTAAACGCTTATTTAAAAAATATATATATATTTAGATTCAAAAAATATAAATAATGGTATTTCCTTCTTCACATTAACAAATGAAGAAGTTACAAGAAAGCAGATGAAGGCTGACCTAGGTGTGAGCCTTGTTATTGCATACGCTTGCACGCCTCTTGAGCTTTTAACTCCACATTTTAAAACAATCTTTGTTAATAGTTTCAGATTTTCTTCTTGTAAAAGAACAAAACAAAACTTTTTAAAATTAAGCCAAGAAGAAGAAAAGCAACAAGAAAATCTTATGAGAAAATAGTGGTAACTATGTATCTAAAACAGAATCATTCCACAGTTGAGGATGTGGTCTGTAATTCCTTCAACTGCCATCAATTTATTCCATTCTGCCTGAGGAGTTTCTATATTGACCCTGGAAATGCTTCTAGATTTTATCATGACTATAAAGTTACTAAAATTGAATTTTATCCCCAATGGTATTGGATTGTAGCTGATTTAGTAATTAAGTAATTACTTGAAAAAGCATGAAACATAATTTCATTAATCAAAGTGAAAAACCTGATAAGGGCTTTTAAGTGAACATAAAAAATAGATTTTCTTTTCCAGAGGTAAAGTAAATTTCAGTAGCTTACAACATATCAGTGACTGGGGGCTTCATGGGGACAACCCAAGGCACATAAATCATTTATAAGCGATTCTCCCAACATCAGCATTAATTTTCCTTCTGTAATAGACTGTCTTCTTTATTTAAGTGACAGTTAGAGGGGCATTCTAATTTCACATTTAATTTCATATTACAATACTTAATAATGTGATATTTTCAAATAGAGTCAATTTTGTCTATTTCTCTTCTTATAGAAAGTCTCAGAAAAGATGAATTTTAAATTATTTAGATAAAATTTATAGCATAAATTGGGTAGACCAGGACTGTGTCATAAATTTGTGGTATAATTCACACAAATTAACCCTGAGCCATGAATCCAGTAGGAGCACAATAAATGTTCTTTGAATGAATGAGGGATGGATGAATGACTAGGGATTTTTTTTTTCAGATTTGGCTGTATGAGGAATCTAGACCATTATTTATGTTTCTATAACATTTTTATGTCTGCCTTCTCAGTGGATATCACTTCATTCTTTCTGCCAGGCTGTAGGCCAGAGAATAAGGAATTAAAGTTGAAAGTTACTTTTTATTAACTATTTTTTTAATCACAAAATGGTGATAATAGTAGCATTCATGTCATATGATTATTGTGACGATCATGTGAGATAATATCTTATAATGTGCTTTGAATGGTGCTTGCCATATGATTAGTTCTTAATGGTTAGTTAGCCTTTATGTTGTTGGTGTTTATATTATTATTAACTTTGAAAATTAAATAAAATTAAATACAAATTTCAACCTCTCAGTATACATATTAATGAAAATAAGAATTATACTAGAATTGAGTTATACATCAATTTTGTCTAAGAAGTATTATAAGTTGACACGAACCCCATGGTAAGGTAAGAAAATGGTATCAGCAAATTTGCTGATAGATATGTATATATCTTGAGGCTTATGAGTTTAACACCTACGATAAACCTAAATATTTCACATCTGCAGTGTATATATGATGAGAACATGCTGGGCTCCTGAAGATCCCACATTTAGTATTTGCTACATTAAGGAAACATTGAACATTCGTGACCCATCATGATACTCACTAACCTTTGTTTCTTTCAATTTAACCTTAGTAGTTATTGTTTCTGCTTCTACTTTGCGGCTAATTGGGTTTTTATATGTTGTGAATTTTTAAATTAATGTTTTTCTTATTACAAAAATTCAGTGCATATAACTGTAAAAAACATTACAAAATAAAGATAAACACATGAAGAATATAATATTTAAATATCCCTGTGACCTCACTATCTAGAGATAACTAACATTGCTATTTTTGTACATATCCTTCTAGAATTTTCTCTGGCTCACTTCAACTCTAGAGAGATTATAGAGCATACACTGCCTTTTCATTTAACAAATTTGGCAAGATCCAACAGCATTTGCATAGTGACTCCATCTTAACAAATTCTCATCATTTCCTGTAAAAAGTTACCCCAAACTCAAAGTGGAGGTCATTGGGGAGATTAGAGAAGAAGATGGCAGGCCAGGTTAACTTGGAGACCCTTTAGTGTCTACTGATATGTCTCTTTAGCTTCCTAGGCCTAGGTCTGGGATAATTGCCAACAGTTATATTAACTTTGGGGATTATGTTCAGAATAAAGCTCTAAGAGCCCCCAAATTTCTGTATCTTTTGGATTAGTTATGCAATAAAGTAGATCTAACTCTATTGTTTATTCCCAGATGATAAGAACTCAGAGCTCATCTTGTTAGAGCCAACCTTGCAAAATTACTATTGTGGAGAAACAGAAATCATATGTACATATTGCTTACACTAATATAAATTATTTTGGAGACAGTTCTAGCTGCAATGCCACCAACCATAATGAAAAGTGATATATAATTAGTCGTATTCTACATTGAGATAATATTTTTGAAAGGATGCTAGGCTGAATTAATAAACCTTTTTGATGATATGTCTATGTCTAAGGTTATGTTTCCTGTGCAAGTAAAAACGCACAGAGATGTTTGTACCAGGGTGATTGATTTATAATAGTTTATAACAGGAAAAAAAATGGAGGCTTCCTAAATGTCCGGTAATATAGAACTGCATGTAAATTTTGACATATTTATATTTTCAAATACCATATATTACCTGAAAAAAATGAAATGGCTATGTGCTGACAGTCTTTGAGACATATTGCAAAGCAAAAAACTTGGAAAGGAACAGTGTGCCATTTCTGTCCATTGATGTGAAAGAAACATAAAAGAAATTATGTATAAATTTTCAGAAAGGATACATAAGAAACAGCTAATAGTGGCTACATATGTGATGAGGAAACAAAAGAAGAGGATGTTTAAAGTTCATGTAGGATTTTTTAACTTTTTCAGGAAGGTATGTCTTTTTTATTAAAATAAATGAAAATAATTGATTAGAATGAATAGAGCTAAACAGAAAAAAGATTTGTGGAATATTAATTCAAGTTAGTAATGGGATGTAGGAAAATAGAGAATTGGTGCTTTCTGCTTTCCATATTGCCGCATTATCTGAACTGTTTACAGTGACCACACTATTTTTAGAATTAGAAAAATATGTTGAATTTTAAAATGGAACAGTACAAAATGGTGATTGATAGTATATGCTCCTGAATTGCACTGCCAGGGTTTAAATTTTTTGAATATAAGTGATTTTCTTAGTTTTTTCTAACAATAAAAGTGCTTGAATTATCAGAGATGCTCAGTGGAACAGAGGTGTTATTTTTATCTAAAAAGCTAAAGGAAAAACTTCATGTACAGAGCAGCTTTGTGTGAAACATTAATTAAAAGCTAATATTAATGCCAAATAAAGGTTAGCTGAAGGAAGTAGATCATATCATTAGAAATATTTATATATATATTTGAGACAGAGTCTTGCTTTGTCCCCCTAGCAGGACTCCAGTTGTGCGAGCTCAGCTCACTGCAACCTCCACCTTCCAGTTAAAGCCATTCTTCTGCCTCAGCCTCCTGAGTAGCTGGGATTACAAACGCATGCCACCACACCCAGCTAATATTAGTATTTTTAGTAGAGACAGGGTTTCACCATGTTGGCCAGGCTGATCTTGAACTACTGACATCATGATATGCTCTCCTTGACCTCCTAAAATTAGAAATACATTGATATCTATTCTGAGATTCTTACTGTATCATTTTAAATCTGTGTGCTTTTAAATTTTCCATGATTAACCACTTTACTCTCATGTGCAAACTGGCTATAATCTTATTTTTCTAAGTATAACATCAATTCAGAAAGGATTGCTATTTGCACAGAGAATGCATAGTTGACTTTGTTGCTTAAAGTATCATTCGCAACAGAAAAAAAAAGCTGTCATAAGCCATGTAGTCCAGAAGTTGCTTATTACTTTTGCTAATAGCTCTATATTTGAATGATTCACTTATGTATATCTGCCCTGAGACTGGATCATTATCAAAGGACAGTGAACTCTTTTTAGCCAAATTATTATTATTATTATTATTATTATTATTATTATTATAGACAGAGTCTCATTCCCTCACCCAGGCTGGAGTGCAGTGGCGCAGTCTCGGCTCACTGCAGCCTTCGCCTCCCAGGTTCAAGCAATTCTGTCTCAGCCTGTTGGGTAGCTGGGACTGCAGGTGCACACTGCCACATCTGGCTAATTTTTTTATGTTAGTAGAGACCGTGTTTCACAGTGTTGCCCAGGCTGCTCTCTAACTCCTGAGCTCAGGCAGTCTGCCTGCCTCAGCCTCCCAAAGTGCGAGGATTGCAAGTGTGAGCAACCAGGCCCAGCCTTTGGCCAAATTATTACTGAGATGTGCAACCTCAGGCTTCCAAACGCTCCATTTCTATCATTTTGTTATTTCATGTATTTTGTCATTTTTATGTGGTTGTTTAATGTCATCATCATCATCTTTCTTTTGGTAAGAGAGCACATACATAAATACATTCAAATGCATGTATAAAATCTCTTGCTCAGATACGTACTGAACCTGCTTTGGAACAAATACTGTCCAAGACTTATCACTGTCAACTCAAATTATGATTCATATGCTGTGGCCTTTAAAAAAAATTTCCAAGGAAGAGTGAAGTCATAGATGGGTTCCTTTTGTAATACTCAAATAAAACTCAGTACAGAACCAATATATCTGTATAGCATCTTTTTGCAATCTGGTATCTGCCCTAATATCATATGCCTGCCATTGCTTTTTAGAAACATTAAGGATTACCTTGAAATGATAGATTATCATACTAAGGGACATAGCCATGTCACTAACTGCAGACTGAAACCCAAAATTTTTCCCGTTTTCGCAAAAGGAAGATCACATATGCAAGTGATGAGAATACTAATGCACAAGGCCAAAGGTTTCCAAAAGATAAGAAGGATGGGCAATACACAACAATGTTAAATAATTGACCACAGGGTAGAGAATGAAGAGACCCTGAAGAAGGTGAAGAAATTGTAGAGTTGAAGGGAGAAAGTGAAGAAGAATAAAGACAAGGGAAACCATTCCAACACAGAGATTGCATTTCTGAAGCCATGTTGTTTGTATGTGAATACTACTTTTGGCATTTATTATTCTGTGTCTTTGGATGAATTATACCAATTCATAAAATTTATTTTTACCATAGGTAAAATGAGGTTTATCACATCAGAGAATTTTCTCCTAGGGATATTATGAAGCTTAAATGTGATAATACCCATAAAAAACTTAGTATAATTTTTGGTACATAGTGAAGGCACACAAAAAACTTAACTACTGATACTATAAAATAATAAAATATACTAACAAATAGGCTACTGAATGGAATGGAATAATATAAGGGTATAGGAAATTTGAGGATTTGTGAAAGTATATAATTTATGCCAGAAAAAAATTGGTCATGAAGAGTTTGTGTGATTTTAGACCTAAGGCTAGTTACAAGTAATAAGATTGTAGATAGAACAGGGTGGAAAAGAGGATTTATTTACAAGTGGTTCAAGATCTTTTTTATTTTCCAGCTCTGGGGGAATCAGAGGTATCCCCATTAGTTCCTTGCCAAGACAGTCATATCAAAACAGAGCTACATGGGACTTGAGACAGGAGATTCCCAAGGATTTAAACATTTGAAGCCCTGTACCTGAGAGGATACTAAGCTGCATGCATACCACCCCTTGAAAGTCACTGACAAAATTGCATAGAGAATTCAACCAATGAGAAAAGAGATAGACAGATAAGGTCAGAGCCTCTTCCATAGCAGAGATAAACCAGTGCTGGGTTCTGAGCTTTGGGTTACGGCTACGGAAAGCCCTCCTCTTTCGTGTTGGGGCTGGCTCAGGGTTTGGAAAAGATCTGAGGGGACCAAATCATTACAAAAATGAGGACAGAAAGGATACAGAGACTGAAAACCACTGAGGTCTCATGTTGTGTGACCCAGTGCAGTGAGACTATTGACAGAATAGAGGCAATGGGTTTTCAAATATATTCAGGTTCTTAAGAGTTGTCCCTTTCTGTGCTTAATGTCTTCTTTTCAGCAAGTCACATTTTATTTGGTAGCCCAGAGAGGTAATAAAGTCCCGATTCCTAAATATTTACCTGCTACTTAGTGTAAACACACTGATATTCTAAATAGAATTCCATTAAGGCATCTGTACCTCCTGAAGAAAGGGCACTTAGAGTTTCTCCTTACGATTAGGTTTTTCCCTATAAAGATGCAAATTGGAGTGTTAACAGCAATAATCTGACACCTGTTGAAAACCAAGAAGGTGGTAAAACACACATAATTTCTGACTTCCACTGAGTTAATTGCTCAGTTGTCTTTTCTTGTCAAGAACTCTCATACATTAAGGAAATGCATTGGCCATATAGCCATTAAATCTGAATAACAGATTCTACGTTTGTTAAAAGAATTAAAGAACTCATTTGTTCTCATGTTTATCAGTAAGCCTGTCTACAGAGGGGTGATCTATGTTTTTGCTCCCTAAGACTGTTGTGGCTGTGAATTGAAAGATTTACTTCATAGGATTTTAGAGATTCTTTGGAATTAAAACATACATCAACTCTTTTACAAGATGTTGTCTTCATGTGAAAACATTGTTTTAAAAGTATGTATGAAATCAGTCATTTTTTACAAAATTTCGTCAAGACCTAAACCTGACTTTTAAATTATGACTTCTATTCTAAAATTAACTAGCTGTCTCTTGGTTATTTTCAGTTGGAAGAGGCCCACTTTTAATGTTTGTGATGTGTCTATAATAGAGAAGCACATGCAGTCAGGTTTGATGACAGAGTTTATAATGTTTTGCAATGAGGTGACTTAAAACATCCTGGCAATAAATAGTTGGGGTTACAATGTAAGGTATAACTTCTCACAAGTACAAGATATCCATTTGGCTTTTACATGTTGTAATTTGAAACTAAGACATTCTACTGCTGTCTTAAATTATGACTTTTTAAACAAGATATAATTGAAGCACAAAATTAGGCTTTGCAATGTTTTTCTGTAATTTCAACATTACATATCCTTTCTGCCTGAAAAATTGATATAACGGTTTATCTAGTGATTAGCAAAATGTTCTGCTCTTCTTTTAGGTGACTTTGCTTAATACGTGATCAAGTTAACCAACTTGTGTTTGACTTGTTTTTCCTGGAGGTCATTTTTATATTGTGACTAACCAGACTTATGCTCAGAAAAGTCCGAATTCACAATCTAAGATCTAAATAAAAAGGTTCTGTGAAACTCCTCCAGCTGGACATGGCACTGAATTTCATCTTTTTTGTGGCACTTGATTGTTTTTATGAAGTCGATGTGAGTTTGTGTTCTTGACAGAGATTGATGGACTAACTGTTGCCATCATGATGTGCTGCATTATTTATATAGGGTGGCCAAATTCAGTCTTTTAGTTTGTCCTCTGCTGTCAACTGAAGAATTGCAATCTTCTCTGAAAGAACAATGTGCTGGTTTTGTAATTTTTGCATAATTATAAAAATATATAATCTAAAAGCATAAAATTCAGTAGGCTATATTGCACATTTTTCAACAAACATAAAGTGGTCAGGGTGTCACTCCTTTGCTAATGACCCTCACCACACCTGTCTGGTAACACCACCAGCCTGGATCCATCCTCTGCTGCCTACCTGCATTACCTCAGCTGTTGAGCTCTGAACGGATACATGGTGGGGTACATGTTGACATTATCAATTCTTGTCTGGGTCCTCAGTACTTTCCCTTCATCATTTTTCTATGTTTTCCCAGGCAACAGCCTTCTATTTACTGCAGGGGCATGTTACCGTCTATCCTTCTCAAACTTCTGATCCTATCACATTCTCAGCAATTTACCGTACAGAAAACATCAAACGGAACTTTTTCAATTTGTTTGTTTGTTTGTTTGGAGACAGAGTCTGGCTCTGCTCCCCAGGCTGGAGTGCAGATGGACAATCTCAGCTCACTGCAACCTCTGCCTCTTGGGTTCAAGGGATTCTCATGTGTCAGCCTCCTGAGTAGCTGGGACTACAGGTGTGTACCACCATGCCTGGCTAATTTTTGCATTTTTAGTAGAGACAGGGTTTTACCATGTTGGTCAGGCTGGTCTCGAACTCTTGGTCTCAAGTCATCTGCCCACTTCAGCTTCGCAAAGTGCTAGGATTACAGGTATGAGCCACCATTTGTGGCTGGAACCCCTTCAGTTTGTGTCATACAGCCTTAAACTTCTAGCCTTAAACTTCTTGGTACATCTTCCTCGAGTCAAAGTTGAATCCTTCCATACATACTCCAAGGCTCATTCATCATATTTTTACACATGCCCTGACTCTTCTGATTCATCTTTCTCTATTGTTATCTTTAACCTTTTCTTCCTAGGAGTTGCTTCTTATCAGTACCTACATTACCAGGTTTCTGCCATTTTAAATATATTTCCAAAATGTGTCCCACTAGATTTTTATATGTATTTGACTAACATTTATTGAGCCCCTTTTATGGCAGGAACTTCACTAAACTTGTAACCTGCATTATATCATTTAGTCTTTAACAATGACCATTTTTTCAGTACAGCAAACAATGATTTAGAAACAGAATAATTAGAACGTGTCAGAGTAGGATGCCAACTCTGGCCCCCCTGAATTTCTTAAATCACGGTTGTATATCCCACATGACGCACTGCCGTTCTTTCATCTAACTCTTGAAAGAATTGCATCATTACTTCTAATGCCCCCACCCCTTTGATTCTTTAACCTACTGGAGACTGGAACTGATGCCTACCACTCCTGTGGATGTGACTTCATCTAGGAACATCACCTTTTCTAAAGCAAGACAATACTTCTTAGCCCTTAGCTAAAAGCCCTCAGAACTATGCAACACTGGTGCTCATGCCGGTCTCCAATGGAAGGTCCCTTGTTGTCAGAATGCTTCTTGACTCACAGTTCTGGGTTTGGTGGCCCTCTCTTGTGCTTTCTTGGCCCTAACAAGCAGTGGTAGCTATTTGTCAACTTATTTGTGTCTTTCTGTGAGACTATCAGAACAGGAATTTGTCTATCATGGGCCCTATAATATGTACAGAAATTATGAATTTTAGTGGCATATAGATGGGCTTCAGCAAATCTTAACTAATGACTGAATGAATATTCTTTATAGGTAGAAATAATATAGTCAAAAATGCTTGGGGCCGGACACTTGGTGGCTCACACCTGCAATCCTAGCACTTTGGGAGGCCAAGGTGGGCAGATTGTCTGAGCTCAAGAGTTCAAGACCAGCCTGAACATGACAGTGCAACCCCATATCTACTAAACTACAAAAAATTAGCAGGACATAATGGCACATGCCTGTAATACCAGCTACTCAGGAGGCTGAGGCATGAGAATGGCTTAAACCTGAGATGTGAAGTTGCAGTGAGCCAAGATCATGCCACTGCACTCTAGCCTGGGTGGCAGAGTGAGATTTCGTCTCAAAAAAAACAAAAACAAAAACAAAAAACCACATACTTGGGAATTGTGGTTTATGGTTGAATCTCCTTAAAAAATTTTTGCTACTTATGTTTTAAAGATTACATGTTTGTAGGGAATGTATGTTAATATTAAATAGTAGCTATTCTATTCTCCCTAACATGGTGAGTGCCCTTATTTATGATTTGCCAATTGTAGCTTCCTATAAATGATTTTTTTTCTTAACTCATTTAATTAACAAAGAAAGCTAGTCACATAAATACTTTCCTCATTTGCCTTTCTCTCAATTAAAGGCAGAAAAGTACAAACTAACTTCCAAACTTCCTCTTTCCCTCCTTTTTTTTCTTCCTTGATTTCTCCTATTCCTTTGCCCTTCTTCTTTAAAAAAAAAATTGAGATCTTTGGATTGCTTTAAGAAAATGTGGAGGGCTGGGAACCACTCCCAGAGATTCTGATTTAACTGGACTAGGTATAAGGTATAAGATATTTGAAAAGTATCCCCCACCAGCCCTCACCATGATTTTAATGTGCAGAGAACCACTGGATTAGATCACTTTGAATGTCTCTTTCAATTCTAAAAACTGTATGTTCTGTTATTTTAAGGGACTCTCCAGAGTGTTTTAAACTACAAAATATGCAAAAAGATTTTTTTCAAAATGTTAGAGCCCAAAACATTTTTGTCTTTTTATCCAGTAGACCTTGATTGAAGCCTTATGTCATCAGCTGTGAAATTTAAACAGTCAACACTGAATAGCAGATTTTCTTCTAATTTTCTTCAGTCCAATATGTCCTTAGCATTTGAAACTCTAGCTAAAAAGAATAATGTCTTAAAAATAGTGAGGCAAACCTCTGGATAACATCTAAAAGATGTTCTGCTTTAAATTAGCATTAATGTGGTTTTGAGTGAGTCTAAGAGGTTTCTTTGTTCATTTATTTGATTTGTGTCTTCCATGGCTGTTTCTGGACTCTGAACACTGAGGTGGAGAAATGGATGGTCTAATGATGTACCAGTAAAATGGCAGATTCTATCAATGCAGATAAAATTATTCCTATTGACATTTGTATATTATTTCCTTCTCTACACTTCCAAATTGCAAGATGGTCTGCAATAATAACTAGGATTTATTTTAAAAGTACATATGAAGGTAAGAATTAGATTGCATCTTCTTAACAAATTTATTCGAAATTTAAATAGGCCACATTCATAAACTTTAATTTGTGAGAGAAGGCCTTAAATCAAAATCTATGCATCAAACTCATTAGAATGTTCAACAAGTGAAATATCAATATCCAACACAAATGGTCTCTAAAGAGGCACAAAAGCAAATTGTGAGGCTATTGTTGATTTTAAAAAACTGACATTTATTTAGTTCCCCACAATTTCACAAGCAGTAAGTCATAAGGATGCTAACATTTCCTGTGAGTTTTACCAATTCGATTACGAAAATTCTCATGAACTTGATCTAATTTAAACTAGAATTATCACCCACTTGTGTACTAGAGTTGGCTCAGTTTGTCAAATATTCTGTTTATAGGTTGATTTCAAACTCTAACTTCTACAATAGCAGGCAAAATCTTTATGTTCTTTCAGTTTTTAAGTGAAATGATAGTACAGTTCAATGGGAAAGCAGTAGATTGAAAATGAGGTTGTAAAGCACACAGCTGCATTGTCACAGTTGAGAAACATGAATTTAAATGGTCTCTTTTCCTTTTTACTTTTCCACGTGTAAGTATATATTGCAATATCCTTCACATTTAGTTTGTTGAGATATTGAAGAAATTAAATAATGTCTTGTGTTAGTAAGGTAACATGCTAGAGTGATATGTTACTACTTTTTTGCTTTTTCTTCTGCATCTGTATGCAAATTTATTTCCAGAAATAGAGAGAGGGCAGGGATGACGGTGCAGACACATTCTAGGTTGCTGCCAGAACTTTGAAAAGAACAGAGAAAATGAGAAAAATGCATTCATTTAAATAAGTTATTAAGATATTTATATAACTCTGTCAATCCATAAATATACTAGCAATACTATATAAATACATTAATATGTGAGAAAGAGTTCAACATGTAAATTCATAAGAACATTAGTCTGTAAATATTAGTACAATAGCGTATTTCCAGTAGATGTTTACTTCATATAAAGAATAAGCTTAGGCCGGGCGCGGTGGCTCAAGCCTGTAATCCCAGCACTTTGGGAGGCCGAGGCGGGTGGATCCCAAGGTCGAGAGATCGAGACCAACCTGGTCAACATGGTGAAACCCCGTCTCTACTAAAAATACAAAAAATTAGCTGGGCATGGTGGCACGTGCCTGTAATCCCAGCTACTCAGGAGGCTGAGGCAGGAGAACTGCCTGAACCCAGGAGGCGGAGGTTGCGGTGAGCCGAGATCGCGCCATTGCACTCCAGCCTGGGTAACAAGAGCAAAACTCCGTCTCAAAAAAAAAAAAAAAAAAAAAAGAATAAGCTTAATAGAAGTGCCCTTGATTACCAGGAGCATAGAGGATCAAATATTGGGCTTTAAATTATCAACCAGTTTCTATTCAAAATGTGTTGCTGGCAATAAACATTTATTGAGAATTTTCCCCTTGTCTTCTTTTCTGTTTCTGAAATGATCTCCGTCTTACTGATCATGAGGGCTGACCACTTGCTGTTCCCTATGCTTGGAATGCTCTTCCTTAGGCTTTAATATCACAGACTCTAGTTTATCCTTCAATTTTCAGCTCATGTGAAGGCCCCACTTCACTGTCTGTTGTAAATAATCAGTTTTATTTGCTGTTTATCTCGTCAGCCTGTTTTTCCCTCCTCCCATGGTTTTTATTAAAGTGAGGGTTAACTTATTTATTTGTGGCATATAAATATGTGATAAATGAATCAGTAGTTCTCTGATATGTGTACTGGAGACAAACACTAACATATAAAGAAAACTGAACACGCAAACTATCCAAGAGTTTAAGTATCAGTGAACAAAATCAGCTATCCTTTCTACTGGATTCTCAGTAATACCGGAATAGAATTTTCTTCTTTGTATGGCATGAGAAGTTGTATAATTATATACTAAGCTCACAGAAAATACACAACCAAAATCATAAAGGTACCTATTTTAGATTTTTAGGGTTTTTTTTTTTTTTTTTTTTTTTTTTTTTTTTTTTTTACCATTGTCTTTCTGCAGTGCTGCATGGTTATTATAGGTGTTCACACACTTCGCTATTGAGGTTAAAGGTCATGGATTGCAAATGGGTAATGAAGTGAAATAAGGTAGTGCCTAAATCATCTTGAACATGAGATAACTGGCCACAGGTAGGAGGTCAGTGAGAAGAATGAAGCCAACATTGATTTCATGCAGAATCACGTACTCCGATCACAACCTGGGAGAGTGGGTGGAAAGACCAGGCAAACAGGAAGTTAAATTTAGCCTGCAATGATTTCTCGCCCCTGGGAAAAATAATTGCTCTATTCTATTGCCAAAACGCAAATCGGCATCAGCTTAATTTGCCTGAATCTGCCATAAACTGCAGATGGAACCATAAAATATGGTTAGAATCAAATTAAACACATCTGTCCTAATCTAAAGCAGGTGAGGCCAGCCGGCCAAGAAACATCAAAATATAATGCTCTACAATATGCAGAAGTGTATTTTAGGAGCCTGCTGACAGTAGGAGAAAGAACCATGAAATCTTGTATTGCCCTGTTTTCCTTTCCTTAGCTTAACTTCTACTGCTTGCCATTGCAGTTTTAAAAGACTCTACCAACATATCCCCTGGGAAACGAACAGACAAAAATTATTGATTTAAAGTCTGGGAACCTATTGCATTTCAGTCAGAATTTCTTACCTGAGGTGATACTGCCTTAGAAAAATTGATATTACAGAGAATCAGAAGTCCCTACCGTGTATTTTAATTAGACATGAAATTCTAGCTGAGAGAGTTTGTTTTCACTTGAGGTATCAACCCACATCTGTAGTAACCACTGAGATTATGTCTGTATAGAGAACATCGTCTGAGATATGATGGTTTTGACCTAAGTAACCATATAACTCATTCAAATCAGACAGTTTTGAGAGTGAGAGGGGATTGTGGGCACCCATGGAGGTACACGGCTCTAAAACTTTTTTAGGAAAGAATGTGCTGTCCAGCTGCAAGGATGCAGTTAGCTGACAGTCTCCTCAGAACCTTCAGGACACTACTTGAACCTTAGGTCCTCACTCTAACTGGGCTGCTCTAGTGTCTGTCATTCCTGACCTAGCAGAATTCCTTCAAGGAATAATCTTTGTTCTGGATGTCCCTGTGTGATTGGCTAAGACTTTCTCAAATCTGCATGATAGACTGAGGCTCTTCCTGGCCAATCCTGCCCCGACTACCCCCACCATCATTTCTTTCAGTAATTTGTATTGATGTCAAACCTGTATCGCATGTTGAAGCTTTTCCTGCTAATTTCTGCTTCCTCCTCATTTTATCATTCACAGACATTACTTCTCAATAAATCTGTTACATGCTTAACTTCATCTTAGCATCTCCTTCTTGGAGAACCCATCTAATACAAACATGCCATTAATGATTATGTATACAGAAACAGCTTTTAAACAAAATCTATGGTAAATCTCTGGTATCTATGTTGTTGTTTGTCCTCTACTTTGTCCAAGATGAAAACATCTATTTCTGTTGCCATTGTCCACCCAACACAATTACAAGTGGGGCCCTTATTAATTTCAGAAAGACTTTGACATGGTAGACCCCAGTTTAATAAACTGAACATTTATACCAGGGCACAATGGGCCAAACATTAATTTCTTTTATTTTTTTGGAAGACTCTTAATATCGTTTTCCCATTTATTTGTTGGTGTGCCTAAGGACCTCTCCTCTCTTCATTTCTCTCTGGTCCCATCCCCTCCCCTCCCTTAATAGACTTTCACTGAAATGTAGTATTAGCATTCATACTTAACAACCCATGGTTAAGCAGAGGCTCTTTACTTCTACATCTACTTAGCATAATAGCCTAATCAGACATTTTTATTTTAGATCTTCCACAGACTTCTCAAAAACAATATTCCTTTAAAACTAAATTCATTATATTTCCTTATAAAGGATGCTTACTCAATCATCTAGGCAAGAGCTCTAGAAGTCAACCCAGATTTCTTGCTCTTCCTCAACCCCTAGATCAATTCGGTCAAAATGTCGTCTTGATTGTACCTTGTACATGTTGGCCAAATCTATTACCTCTTTTCTCCCTTTCAAAAGGTAGTATGTCAATGACTGAAATAAGATGAAAATTTTATAGTGTATTAGAAATGAGTTTCCACAAGCCAAAAAGAAGAACAAAAATTACAAGGATAAGAGAGAAAAACATGTCTGCTAAGCAGCAGCTGGCATCTATAAGATGTAATAGACTTTAAGAGATAGTCCTGTCTCATTTTGACCACAGAAGCATGATATGACTGGTACACATGCCTGGTAGAAAATTGACTAGATTAAGCATTGTTATCTAGAAAGGGCAGCACAGGTGAAATGAAAGGTTTCTTAAGGCACCAGAAACTCTCCATAATGATGGGATAATCGAAGGGACCTCATTTAGCCCTGGGTATATCAGGACTGTAGGCCCACCTCAGTTACTACTTGATGCAAGAACTTGGTTATAGGACAAAGTGAGATCTGAAAGAAGCGTTCTTGTTTTCAGATAAATATGTAAATATGAGACTTTTGCTTGAGAACTTATGGGATACTGCTCATGCCTTGCTTTTCTATTATACAAAAGTTTATCTGTGCCTTTACATTGATTATTCCACATAGGTGGGTGAGTCTTGATTTGGGAGGACTTTGTTTCTTGATTTATTACCTTGTATTTATTAACTAGATTTGATGTGAAGTGATGCCTGCTTTGATTTCCCTGTCTATAGCCACCTCTATGAAGGGTCAAGAGAATCTTTGTCATTTTTTTCTGGGACTACTTCAAAGATAAATGCATCTTCCTTTTCCCTCAGCCCGACCTCCTCCATATGATTCAACACATTGCTGCCTTAGTGACTGTTCCAAAGCACAAATGTGCTGCTATACTTTCCCATATTTCAAGTCCTTTTATGATTTTCCAATGCTTAAAGATAAACACCAAAATTTTTGGCACAGCTTACAAGATCTTGATTCATATGGCCTTCCTGCCTTTTGGACCTTATCATTTTCCATTTCTTATACATATTTATATTCTAGCTGCAGTACACTACCTGAAGTTTCTGGAATGAGACATAATCTTTTTCCTTTAAGTATGTTATTCCCTTTGCCTGGAACATTAAGCATATGTTCTCTCCTCTTCATCACCTGATAACACTGAATTTCCTTAAAAGTCTCCACAGTTTGGATCATGTATACCAATCACAGGTTACTACTGTGTAGTATAATTTTAATTGTTCCTGCATTTTTATCACTCGTACTAAGCTCCGTACTCTGTTATTTAGTTTGGTATATACTGCACTTACCTAAGTGCCTACCATGCAATAGGTATTCAAGGAATAGACGGACAGATAGACAATGTGCAATAAAGCCACACCCATGATTCTGTCTGGTGCCTGCTTTTTACTCCAGACTTAATCGATGCCACTCTGGGTATGTCAGGCTCCTCAGGGACATTCCTTAAGGTCTCTAGAAGCCCTTTTATTTAGCTGAGAAGATCTGTGAGGCTCCATCCCAAGTATGTGAAATGTTTGCACACAGAGACTTATAGCCACAGCCATGATTTGATATTTATGTTGGGGCCATGTCCTTCTGGCATTTGATAATTTAGCGCTTTGAGAGGTGGGAGTTTAGAAACAGTTGTGCTTTCTAACACAAGTCCTGGTCCTTGTATACTACTTCCCTTTACTTTCAAACTGATTGGTTGTTTATTTAGCTCATCTCTTTATTGTAGTACCTTATCATATGCAGGTAGTAAGAGCCAACGAATGCTTTAACGGTCTGTTTGGAAATCTCCTTACTCATCCAAAAGGTCATTGCATACATTTTCTGCTTCCCAAGCGACCTCAGCTATCAGCTTTGTCAATGACTACTTGCTACATAAAATGGGTAGCCATTTATCTAGCTTCCCATGGTCATCACTACTTTTCCACATAATGTCTGCCACCCATTGCCACAGCCAAGATCACATATTATGGGGTTTTGGTTATGGCATAACTTACTTCTCTGTAGCAGTTTCTCTCCTATACTTTCTCATTTCTTTCACCCATCTGAAGCAAGCTAGCCTGAATTCAATTCACGTGGCAATCTCAACACTCCAGGAGTGAAGTAGAAATCTTCAAGTGCTTTTCAAATCTCTGTTGCCTTCAAGTCTGTTAAGGACCTACTGGCCAAAGCAAGTCACATGGACAATCTCAGCTTCCAGGGATCCAGAATTAAACTCCCCTGCTTTAAAGAGTTAAAGAGTGAACTGTGTGGATATAGAGAGGGTATTTATTAGAGTTATTAATGGCACTATTCTCCTACAGATATTTAGGTAATGTTTTTTAACCAATTAGACAACACTCTCTTTATATATTATAAAGGAAGTTCAAACTGAACTAGTAGCTTTCAGAGCAGTGTCTGAATTATGCAGTTTAATTTTTACCATGTTGCATATTATTTTTTGAGTATATGGTTTGAAATGAGTCTTGCAAATATTATGTGTGAATCTTAATATTACCCTGACTTTTGACTGCCAAGGGATTATGTGTGGGAAAGTGAACTAGTGTGTTTCAATGCCCAAGACAAAAACCAAATGTCAATTTCTGTTTTTTTTTATAACTCAGGTGATATTTGTGATCCCAATCCATGTGAAAATGGAGGTACCTGTTTGCCAGGATTGGATGATGGTTCCTTTTCCTGTGAGTGTCCAGATGGCTTCACAGACCCCAACTGTTCTAGTGTTGTGGAGGTTGGTAAGTGCAAGATTTAAGCATTTCAGTAGTTATTTTTTTGTTTCCATGAATAACTGGCAGTTTGGCTGTGGTGCATTATAGAGATTATGTGTACATTACAAATCACCTTAGTTTTGTATAGGATTCTCAGTTTTATCATTTCCAGCTTATACTGAAATTATATTAATTGTGTTCTAAAACAAGTTTTAAAGTATTTTTAGTGACCAACACTAAATTTAAAGACACTACAAATAATACGTAAATATAACATTTCTTATATTTCTAATATTAGTATAATTTTAAAATTTGATTCCCAAATAATATACATAACTCCAAAGTTAATTTATTCAGGTTAAATTATCACTGTAAATAAAACAGAATGTTTTTAGGGACTTCTGATATCCATTAGCATTTTGTAGCTGTTCTAATCATTACTTTTCTTAGGTGACAAATGTATTTTGTATCTTTAAGAATATTAAGAAGGGGATATTCCAGATGCCATGCTCTTCAAAGTTTTCTCAGAAATTTGCTCTGCAAAAGTTAATGTGTCATCAAATACATTCAAATGTATTTTTTTGTTTTGTTTTGTTTTTTTTTTTTAATCTGCCAAGTATATATAGTTGTGGATTTAGGGTAACTTCTGTAATTTACAAATAGGTCCCCATTAAGGGAATAGCTATACTTAAAAAAAAATTAACACCATGAAAACTTGTGCAGAGATTTTCTCTCTGACTAGAGAGAGAAATAATTTTCAAACTTAATACCACAGGTAAGTTTGAAAAACTTTATGTTTTTTCACATCAGTGCCAAGAAGAGTACAAGATGGACTAGATCTGTTCAATACAGGAAAACCAAACATGCTTTGGATTAAAGATTTGTTGAACAGCATAAACCTTAGAAAAACAGGACACAGCAATAGTTTTGGGGAAATAATTTTGAAGAAGAAAAGTAACTGTGTCCGGGGATCTGTTTGAACTACTCATCACTGGGCCCAGTGCATCTAACCTAATACCTTATGCATAGTAAAATACAGTAACTGTTGGTTGAATGAAGGAAAGAATAATTTTAAAAAACCATTAACTTAACATTTAGTTACTGGATTTTAGTGTGCTTCATTTTTTAATGAATTTTCCTTATTTTTTATTTTGCATTATGAATATATCTTATCTGAAGAAGTTATTTATATTATTACTGAAAGGTACTTTGTTCATTTAACTTATCTTCAAAAATAATTATCTTTTAAGGCTTTTATTAACTCGCTGATATTTTAGAAGGTTTGACACAGTGCCACAGAAATAAAACCATTGTAACCACTTTGACCCAGGCTTCAAATATGTACAGTTGAGTTTCAGAGTTTAATGTAAGAATCATATCCTCAGGAAAGTCTGTATAACTGAAGAAAATTAGAGTCATAAATACTCCTAATGGGAATGTATGAATAGAATAAAATTTTAGTGCTGTATTTTAAGCCCAACAACCCCAAATTGGCAGGGCCTTCTATTTGAATAAGAGTATATAATGTTTTTGGCACTATTTGAAAGATCCAAATCTGGAATCGGAGAAACAAATGTATGTAAATGATTTAGAAATAAGTATCTTAGAAGAATTTTTAAGTAAATACATGTATACTTTTGGGTTATACTTTT
Organism: Saimiri boliviensis; assembly: GCF_048565385.1. Taxonomy (NCBI): domain Eukaryota; kingdom Metazoa; phylum Chordata; class Mammalia; order Primates; family Cebidae; genus Saimiri; species Saimiri boliviensis. The sequence continues at coordinate 225,002,380 of NC_133449.1, forward strand.
AAATATTAATTCAACATTCACCATTTTGTCAGAAGGCTGATACTATCGGCAGCAACACTTTGAAAAGTAAGCACACTGCCATATTCCACTTAATTCAGTGAGACTTTGGGAAGCAAATGCTTACAGAATGAAATTTGACTCAGATTGGTTGTTATATATTAGTAAGAATCTCTGATATTCAGAAATTGGATACTTATACTATATTATTTTAAGCTATATTATTAAATTATATGTTTTAAGCAACCTTCTTCTCTAGCTATATTCAGGAGATCTTGGAAGAAATATGTTTAGTTTGTATTTGCTTGATCATTTAGTATAGGATATTAGTTATACCAATTCTGTTTTCATGTACTCATGTTCTAACATGAAAATAATAAGAAACAACTTTCCTAAAGGCTTAAAGTGTTCATAGTTTCTTAAGTACAACTTTGCTATATTATGAAATAATTTTTTATAAAAGATCAGAAAATAATGAAAAATCAAACACAATTTTTATGTTAAATAGCTCTTTATGACAGAAACTTTACCTGACTTGCCTTTCTACTGCCTTTGTCTCAGCTTCATATTTTCTTGCATATGAAAGATGTGCAGAATATTGACTGAATACTAATACTTCGTAGTAATCCTTTCAATATCTAGCCTACCATGTGTCTTTTCATATTTTTAAAACTAATTATTGGAACTTAATATTTCAAACATTAGAACATTAAAGACCATCCTGTGTTTTCATTAAAAAAAAAAAAAAAAAGGCCAGGTGCAATGGCTCATACCTGTAATCTCAGCACTTTAGGAGGTTGAAGTGGGCAGATAATGAGGTCAGTTGTTCAAGATCAACCTGGCCAGCATAGTGAAACCCCATCTCTACTAAAAATACGAAAATTAGCTGGACATGGTGGCACATGCCTGTAATCCCAGCTACTAGACAGGCTGGTGCAGGAGAATCACTTGAACCTGGGAGACAGGTTGTAGTGAGCCAAGATTGTGCCACTGCACTCCAGCCTAGATGACAGAGCAAGATGCCATCTCAAAAAATAAATAAATAACAAACAAACAAATAAATAAATAAATACCCGGCTTGGCCAAGGCTTTTTTGTTATTGTTTTCCTGCTGTTGTCTAGCACCAATGCAGGAAATACAGAGTGTATTGGAATTAAAAAAACAAAACAAAACAAAACAAAAACAAAATACATGCAGGTATTTTGAGGTAATATCTTATTTATTTATTTATTTATTTGTATTATACTTTAACTTCTGGGGTGCATGTGCAGATTGTGCAGGTTTGTTAACATAGATATACACATTCCATGGTGGTGGTTTGCTGCATCCATCACCCCATTATCTACATTAGGTATTTCTCCTAATGCTATCCCTCCCCGATGCCCCTACCCCGCTGCTATTCCTCCCCTACCTCCCACCCTCGAGGCCCCAGTGTGTGGTGTTTCCCTCCCTGTGTCTATGTGTTCCCATTGTTCAACACCCACTTATGATTGAGAATATGAAGTGTTTGGATTTCAGACAAAAATTATTTGAGCTCTCACTATTCTGTAGAGATGTGTTTAAGTTTCCTTCTATTCATTTTGCACTATATGAATTTTGAGCCATATATATTATGAAATTCTAAATCTTATTTTTGATTTCCAAAGGAAAGAAAATAATCTTGTTTATATTTGCTTAGAAAAAGTTGTTTTTTGATCCCAGTTTTTAAAATCATGGTTACCCTGTTCATTCTATAGTCAGACATATACTCCTTTCACTGCAGTTCATCTGGAAAGGAGAATTTCAGATGCACGCACAGAGAAAAACATTCCATGATTTTATCTCAAACTTATGCAGTAGTTTTAAGTTATTGATACTTATTTCAAGAAATCCTCATCCAATTTTGTACTTTTATTCTTCCCTCACAAAGCATACAATATCGGATAAGTACAAAACACTTAACCACATCAATACTCACATCACTTGCATTCCTGTGTTATGTGGGATAGTTTGGCAAAATTGACATTCTCAGATTTGTGAACTTCATTCACTAGACAGCATTGCTTTTCTCTGGACATGTTTTGATATTTCTGTACACTGCATTCTCTCTCTCTCTCTCTCTCTCTCTCTCTCAATCTCTCTCTTCCTCTCTCTAACCCCACACACAGCTATTACACGTACACACCTACACAATTCAATGTGCTCAGCCTCTTAGAGTTATGAAGATTCACTCTGATAGCTGAAAATGGCAGTAGGAAAACTTCTCTTCAAACAAAGCAAAGAAAAGGCCCTTGTATTAAATCCCTGAATTTGAAGACATTAGCCAGATTAAGCAGTGTTTGCACAGATGTGCACTGAATGCCGTCTCCCTCTCCAGAGGATTTGTGGACAGACCACCATGTGGCTAAGCCCCAAATTGCTTCCCAGTTACTCACTCACATTCCTGGATGGCACTGTGTAATTGGGAGCTATATGATGACACATTCATTTCATGCAGAAGTTTTCTATTATCAGTATATATTATACAGTTCATAAATGGAAATTTTGAGAATTTTTAAATTGTACAAATTCTGTGGTATAATTCTCCTGTGTGTGCTATCAGAATAATCCAGTAAACTAGTAACAAGTATAAACTTTTGCAAATCAAATACAAAGCATATTAATGCAATCAAAAGAAAAAAGTGACCTTTTTTTAAAAAAAAATCTTAGTTTTTATTTATTTTTAAACAAATATTTATTGTTTACTAAGTAATAGTTACCTGAATGGTAGAGGTGCAATGATAAATAAGTTGCTGTTTAGTTGACGAGACAGGCAGATAGATAGATAGATGTGTGTTGTGATACAAGTACAAGGAACCATAAAAATATAAAGCAGATGCCCTGTCTTAAGCTACCTCTAAGGGAATGCATGCCAACCTGAAAAAGTGACATCCAGATATATAACTTCAATAATTTCAATCTATTGCAGACTAAAAAAAACAAAAAACAAAACCTATTTCAGACAGAGAAAATAGTGTAGAATAACCAGGAGATTAAAAAAATTATAAAGTCAAGAACTGAAAGAAGTTAAATGTGGCTAGAACTTAGAGAGAAGGGACATGGGGCCAGCACTGACTCTGAGGATGGTGACAAGTGGTAGATACTCTAGAGTTTGGTATGGTGTTTTTAAAAATTTGGATTTTTTTTACTAAGAACAGCAGAGAGGGTTTGTATTTCTGTTGGTGCAATGTGGAAACCAAATCATAGCAAAATATAGCAAGGGAACAATTTGAAGACAATTGGAGCTGATGAGGCCAGACTTGATAATCTTGGCTCAGGTCAGTGTGGTAACTAACGGGATGAAGAGGAGAGAGTCACTGGGTATTTAGAGGATACTGTAGACAATTATTGGTGATTTAAGGAGTATGAAGAAAAAGAGGTTGGGAGAAACAAAGAGTAAAGTAAGACATCCCCAGTTTCTGGCCTGAGCAACTGGGTATCGGTTACTGAGATATTGTAAATCGACAATACACAGGATTGGGAGGCAGAAAGAGGGTTCAGCGTTTCACATACTGAATTTGACAAATTTGATAGCCACTGCCTAAGAGTCCAAGCATAGATTTAGAAATCATAATTATATAGATAGTTATTAAAGCTTAGGGAATGGATGAGTCTGCCTAGAAGCAGGATAATAGTGAAGAATAGAAGACCTACACATGGAAAGAATCGAGGACTTAGAAATACAAACCAGTGAGAGGGCTATCAATATGTAAGTGATACGTAGAGTAAGTGAAATCTGTAAAGGAGCCTGAGAGGGAGTAGCCAGCTGGACGGAAAACCAGGAAAATGTGGAGCAGAGTAAGTTAAGGCTTAACAATGGCTCAAGGAGTGGGTAATCAGCAATGCCAAGGACCGTGGAGCAGTTAAGCAAGATAAGTGTTTACTTTGATTACATGTGATTTATGGATGACCTTGTTGATTTACAGATCATTGTGGAGAAAGAGCTTGACTGTGGCACATAGAAGAATTTGTCAAAAAAATTAAATGGCTAAAACAAACATTTGTCTATTTATTCATTTATTTGTTTATTCATTCCTCTATCAAATATTTGAGTATCAGTTATGTGCCACTGTTCCTGGTACTGAGGTTATAACAGTTAAAAATAGTCTTTGCCTTTATGAATCTCAAAGACTGAGGTGATGTTAGAAAGACTGAGAAATTAGTGTTTGAATGGAGAATAAAAATAAGATAAATCCTGAGTTAGGAAGTGAGATAAGTAGGGATATAGAGAGAGGATAGTAGCTGAAAGGGGAATTTGGTCCAAGGTAGGTTTTTATTTTAAGATGGAACACTGTAATGTCATTATATTAAGAAATGAAAATAAAACAGTGGGTGACTAAAAGTAAGCTATGTAAAACTACCCAGAAAAATTTCAATAATATTTTGCATACATGTAACCTCTTAAATATGTGTAAAATACTGTTAAAATGATCAAAGAATTTAACGTTGGAATTTGGTAGCAATATAAGATCCATCATCACTTTTGGGAAAAAATTAAAATTGCATGTATTATTGAAAGTAGGTCAGTACAGGATAATAGTCAGTACTGTATACTATTTTATTTAGAATTTTTCTTTTGTCTTCTCTGTAGTTGCATTGACTTCTGGCCAGGCTTCTCATTTACAAATACATATATGTGTGTGTGTGTGTGTGTGTGTGTGTGTGTGTGTGTGTGTGTACGTGTACGTATATGTATGTATATATATATATATATGCATATCCTGTAAAAAAAATATATATATATATATTCAGGAAAAGTTATTTTATTCTGTTTTATCTTCTCCTATCCTCTTCTACCTGCCTTATTCCATACAAACTTATTTCCCTTTGGTAATGATATTTTTATATCGAATTTAGATATAAATTTTTTAATATGAATTTAGATTCAATTAAATTTGTTACCCTTCTATCTTGAACTACTAATCTGTTCCTTTACTTTCATTTTATTGTGAAAAATTGAGCATATTTGTCCCAGAAAATAGAGACTGTCATACACATTAAAAAAAACTACTAATTGACTGTTTATTTCACTCTTTGAATAGCCATATTCATGTTTATCTTTCAGAAGGCGATCAGTATCAGAATATCAAGCAGTGTAATAGAGTCTTACTCTGTCTGAAAGACCTCTTGTTAGTGATCATGAAATATCAGAAAGTTAACGAGCCTTAAGTAGCTCTCTTGGGTGGTGTAGAGTTATTTTAGATTTCAAGACTTTGGTTACCAAATGAGGGGTTTGGTAAATTTCAGTTAAATTTTTTACATAGTAGATGAAATTGTGAGTAGTTTTCAGGGTATTTTTTCCCCTCTTTTCTTAAGCTTACTTCATAGACTCATGATTGAATCCATCCTCATAGAAATTACCGTAATGAGAGCTATGTTTCATGGACTAAACTACTTTCTCTAAAGCTGCTAGCCAATAGATGATGGTTAAGAAATTTTCCAGTCAACTGGAGTCAAACGGATTTATTTTCACAGTTACGTTTACTTACCTTTCTAATAATAAGAAAGGTCAAATATAAGTTCATACAAAAAAAATTATACAGTTAGGATGACACATAATAATTTAAGGGAAAGTTTTTGTACTAATTTTGCATATATTATAGAAAAGTTTTATGTGTTTTATATGTGTAAAAATTCTGAAATATGCCATATAAACTCATTAGCTTACTGATGTAAAATATTTCTCCTTTTAATAATGACAATGATCAGAATGTTAGTTTGCAATTCTAACCTGTAGCAAATATATCTTAACTTGGAGAAAGAAAAAAACGTATAACATCAAAGAACCTTAGATATTATTGAGTACCGAAAGCCACTCTTGCTCAAAGGAGAAAAGCCAGTTTGTAGTAAAGCATTTATTTGTAAGAAGAGACAGTGACCGTTTAAGAAATTGATTTATGCCGGGCGCGGTGGCTCAAGCCTGTAATCCCAGCACTTTGGGAGGCCAAGGCGAGTGGATCACCAGGTCAAGAGATCGAGACCATCCTGGTCAACATGGTGAAACCTCGTCTCTACTAAAAATACAAAAAGTTAGCTGGGCATGGTGGTGTGTGCCTGTAATCCCAGCTACTCAGGAGGCTGAGACAGGAGAATTGCCTGAACCCAGGAGGTGGAGGTTGCGGTGAGCCGAGATCGCGCCATTGCACTCCAGCCTGGGTAACAAGAGCAAAACTCCGTCTCAAAAAAAAAAAAAAAGAAAGAAAGAAATTGATTTATATCATTTAAACCACTGACCTTCCTTCTAGGAGTATGTCCTTCTTATTAATTAAGAATAACTACTTTTGTATTTGTATGTGTATCATTAAACTTTTACTGCCTCACAAATAATCACAAAGTTTAATGGATTTATTAATAAATAATCATACTATATCAAAAGTATGTGAGACAGCTAAGTGGATATTCTCCCCAGAACATCTTTTAGATCTTTGCTGCACTCATATCTGCATCTGCCGTTAGTTGGTTTGTTGACTGGTGCTGGACAGAAGATGGTTTACGATCTCTGCTATTACACAGTGGCTGCAGCAAAGGTCTCTTTGAAGGTCTCTTCAAAGGTCAGCAAAGGTCTCTTCAAAGAGTAGTAAGGAAGATTGAGTCCTAAAAAGCACTTTTCAAATCTTGGCTTGCCTCACAGTACCTAACAACACTTTTGAAGGGAGTATATGCAATTTCATATTACAAATGTGTGGATGCAAGAAGGGGAGGAGTTTGTGGTTAGTTTTACCATCTGCTGTGGAATGTTAGTTGCTTCTCTTTTTAATTTCGTTTTTGAAAAGTTTTATTGGCAAAGCAAAAAGTTGACAAACACGTAGATATGTTTGAAGACATTTCTTTTTATGTTTTATAAAAATATATGGCCAGGAATACAGAAATTCTAATCACAATGGTTTTAGCAAAAACTCTTCAATTATTATTTTTATAAGGAGTGAAAAGGAAAAACTTAGATTATTTTCTGTACATTTTAGGAAAAAAAAAAACTGAAAAAATAGGAAGGTGAAATTTGAAGGTAACATCAAATTGCCCTTTTAGTCATAACCTGAAATCACTTGTTATACTGCCAAAATGTATAATTCCATACATTTCTGAGAATTAAAATTACAAATTCAGAGTGATAGGCCACAGTGCCAAATTTAGCGTTAATCTCTGCAAAGATTTTATCTTCCAACTTTGCCTTTTCATGGAAAAGCAATCTACAGAAGACTCACGAAGCACTTGCAAGATACTATTTAAAACATACCCCAAATCATTACATTCTTTCATTCTGTTACTTGATTTCATCTTATTCATTGATTTTCAACATGAATCTATTTCTTTATTGTAGGCAATTATACCTACTGTTTATTTCCTTTAGATTAAGTTAATTGCACCACAAACTATGGTATCCAAATAGAGAAAGGCATTTAAAAAAAATTAACTTTTAAGCAATTATAAGAAGGTGTTGAAATTTTAACGTCAGGGAAATTGAGATGTTGGAGAATGAGCAAAATGTTCTTCTTATGATTACAATAGAAACAAGAAAGAAAAAAAAAAAAACAGTTCAGTTGCTGATGTCATTAACAGGAAAAAAGTGAACATGGTATAGAGTACTTTTCTAAGGTATAGCAAGATGAATTTATTTTATATTTTACATTCTATTTATTGGCTTTCTTCATTACAAAAGTAATATATGTATAAACTTGAGAACATACAAAACAAAAGAACTAAACAAAATGTATCATAATCTTAGGTTATATATACTCTCGGTCTTTTTTCTATGATTTATCTGTATCTGTTTATTTTTATATGTCCCTAAAGCTATATAGTCATATAAAGAATGAGAGCAATTTGATTTATACATAAAATTATTTACATTTGTGTTTAATGTGTATACATATGTGTGTATAGAACTTGTAATACACAGTTTATATTTCTTGATAGTCACATTTAGTTTTTTAACATAAGGATATAAAATTATTATCTTTCCATTTAATTAAAAATTATTTCCTGAAATTTTTCAAATAGCAGAGAATATTCTATCATTTTTTATCATTTATTTAATGAGGCCCTACTGTTGAACATTTAAGTAGTATACTGATTTCCTCTATTTTGAAGAATTTGATAGAATGTCTTCCAACTTAATTTTGTATATATTTGCCATTGTGACTAAATTCTTTAGACTAAATTCTTAAAAGTAAAGGGTTGGGATAAGAGTTTTTTGAGAGCTTTTTATATGATAAGAATTATATAGAAAAGGCTAAATAGTTTGTCATAATAGATTTATAATCAAGAGGAAGCTTAATGGACTTATGCCCACTTAATCATAGTAATATAGGTTTGGAGTTATTTGATTTTTGTAATAGGAAACGAAAAATACAAATGAAGAGTAAAAGAGAAGACTGTTATTCTATCCAATGTATTTTTTAAATAATATGATTATATCTCCTTTAATTTTCATTCAAACATATGATTACTATAGTAGGCCATAAAACATTTAAAAAGGGCAAACTAGAACTAGGTATATATAAAGAAGAGTTTAGTTAATAAAAACTACAAAGAAAGGGACATCCTCTAAAAATCAAGGTCAGTAAGAGAAGGAGTAGGCATTAATTCAAAGAAAGCTTACATAATATTTTAGAGCATCTACAGCAGCAGTCCCCAACCTCTTTGGTACCAGGGACGGGTTTCATGGAAGACAATTTTTCCAGAGAAGGTGGGTTGGCATTAGATTCTCACAAGGAGCACACAACCTACATCGCTTGCGTGTGCGGTTCACAAAAGTGTTTGTGTTCTTATGCGAATCTAATGCTGTTGCTGATCTGACAGCAGGCCGAACTCATGCAGTAATGCTTGCTTGCCTGCTGCTCACATCCTGCTGTGTGGCCTGGTTCCTAACAGCCCACAGACTAGCAGGACGCTTGATCTAGAGTATGGAACAGGCTTAGGATACGTAGATAAGAAAGCTTAAGAAGGTTAAATAGAGGTAGAAAATGCAAAAATAACTAATATTACTCTTATGGAAAGTAAAGGGCTAATGGATTAATAACACAGCCTTGGCTGTCATCTCTCTTTGTACTACTAGTAACACAGAAGATGGAATGAAGAGAAAGAGATGACACTTTAAGAATTCATTGAAAATAAGTGTTTTGCCCTTGTGTGGTGACTCATGCCTGCAATCCCAGCATTTTGGGAGACCAAGACAGGCGGATACTTAAGTTCAGGAGTTTAAGACCAACCTGACCAACATGGTAAACCTTTTATCTACTGAAAATACAAAAAAAAAAAAAAAACAGATGTGGTGGTGCACACCTGTAATCCTAGCTACTCAGGAGGCTGAAGCAATGAGAATTAATTGAACCTGGGAAACAGAGGTTGCAGTGAGCGAGATTGTGCCATTGTACACCAGCCTGGCCACAGAAAGAGACCGCTTCAAACTAACTAAATAAATAATAAATAAAAATAGAAATACATAAGAGTTTTGATAGGTTGGATTTATTTCTTGAAAATATTAGAGACTCCTTCTCTGGCATCTAATACAAATCTTATTGGTACCTCCTGTGTGCTAGAGTCATGCTGTTTGATATAAGGAATTACTAGAATAAAGCATAAGGGTTACTGAGATGAAACGGAGGCATGGGTTCTGTGTCAAGGAGCTTAAAGTAGATGTCATTGTTTGTGGAGCTTTATTTGGTCACCTTCCCTGAAGTCATAGGAAAGCTAGATGACACCTCAAGGTGACTTTGTACTGTAAGACCACTTACTGTTAACATGTATCAAAGTATTTATGTGAAGAAAATTCCATAATCCTTATTGCTTAAAGTATAGGGCTAACACATAATTTTTAAATGAGTTGTATAATGGGAGTAGATTTGTACTGAATCATTTCCAGATTGTATTTAATTTTGGCCTTTGAAAGTATAAAATTAACCAACCTATGATTTAAAATAGACAGCAATCAATATTTTTTGTAATCTTCTTTTTATTTTAATCAAGGTCTGGAAAGAAACACAGGGAGGGCAACATTTCCGTCTCTCAGCCGAAGGTAGAACCCCGTAAGGATATTTGTTTTCTTAAGTACTAATCCTTGGAAGACCTAGCAAATATCAAATAAGAATTAACACCTTTTTATACGTTGTGTTGATATAAACCCACAATGTCTTTATCTGGTAAGGTTTCATTCTGAAATCAAACAAGAAGTGCTTCACCCAAGTCGCAGGGAGTCATTGGGTACAGAACTCATTGTTGTTACTCACCTACACAAGGAGCGACAAACATTTTCAAGAACAAGACACATGCTATGTGTGTCAACTTAGCTCTCTTTTAACCAGTGACTTTGGCTCCTCAGGCAATAGATAAATTGGGGTGCATCACAGAACAACCTCTGGCTTCCAAGATTACATTTGATTACTATGGAGGTTTGATAAACTATGGAGGTCCAGCTGTATTACTTTCCACAATGCTTTCCTGACCCATAACTAATGTGGTAAAACTAATGTCTCAATGAGCCCTGCTGGTTATTAGGATGTCAGGTGATAAACATTTAAGTGTGTGAGCAGTTAGTCTTTTAATGCAGTTTATCAGTCTCCATAATGCGAAAGACAAAGACTATGTTCCTCACACTTTTCCGTTTAACGTTGCCTGTATGTTCAGAGTGCACCATTCACATATATACACACACATATACATATATATGCAAAATAACCGGGAAATAAACAAGTGAACTAACATCAATGTCAATGTTAAAGGTGAAGGTGGCTCTGTGACCCAGGTCATTGATTCCTGCTCAGTGGAAGAACAGGTGTTAAACCTGCAATTTTGTCCCATGCTTTTTCCACATTGCTATGCTTCTGTTGAAACTAAGCTGTGCCTGTTACACATACGGGGATGGATACTTTCAAACAATGAGACAACCTGAAGAAATAATAATAGTAATAATATTTCTTTTTGTTTGTTGGTTTGGATATTTTTTTTCCTTTGGAGATGGGGTCTCTGTGGCCCAGGCTGGAGTGCAATGATACAATCACACAATCACAACTCACTGCAGCCTAGATATCCCAGGCTCAAGTGATCCCCCCAACTCAGCCTCCCAAGTAGCTGGGACTACAGATACGCTCCCCCAAGCCTGGCTAATTTATCTACATTTTGTAGAGATGGGGTTTTGCCACATTGCCCAGGCTGGTCTTGAACTTCTGGGCTCAAGCAATCTGCCCACCTCAGCCTTCCAAATGTTGAGATTACAGGCATGAACCATAGTACCCAGCCAATAACAATACTTCCAATTCCAGTGTTTGTTATATGCTGAGCATGCACTACTCGAAATCTGTAGTGTGTAAATATCTGAAGGAACACATTATAGGACTGCGTCATGGGGATGTGGTTAAGAAACTAGCCAGGCTAAGGTGAAATCTTGGCCTTCTATTTGCTAAGTCTGTGACCTTGAGCAAGTTACTAAATCTCTCTCCACCTTGCTTTTCTTATCTGTAAAATTGGGGTAACAGTACCAACTTCAAAGGGCTTTTATGCATATTAAATTATTCAATATATGTAAGGATCTTAAAACAGTGTCTGGCTCATAAGTGCCACCCAGGAGTTACTAATAAAGTGATATAAATAATTAAACCTTATTTACAATTTTAAAGCTATGTGCAGAAATCAAGTATATAAGCCTCTATTCTTTCGTCATTTTAGTCATTAATAAAATTACTGAAATGTCTAGTAAGTACTGACCTATTATTTTTATGTCAGTTTTTTTTTTTCTGTTTGTGCATGAATATGCAAACTGGGGGCAATTTAGCTGTCAGCTTTTAATTTTTAAAAAAAATTTTTTCCTTCAACATATAGTTTGACAAGTCACCTCATTTCTCATGGGAAAAAGAGAGCCATCTATTATATTACATGAAATTTATGAGTAATGTAAGTAATGCTTGCATAATTAGGAATCAGTCCTTTAAGAATATAGCTTTCCTTATGCTTACAGCAAATAAGTTATGAATTGATTTTCTTTAAATTAAGATTGCAAAATGGGAATCCTGTAAAGGTATAATAAATACCAAGTTGGGATTTATGACAACATATTAATATTAGGTTCTTGGATATGATAGATCAACAATAAGCTCTTTGTGGCTTTGCATAAAGATAGTATCACAAGGAAAAAAGAACAACAGGATCTTCTACTTAACAAATGTGTATTGAGCCTTCATGGAAAGCTTATAATCTACCTTTTCTCTATGATCTGACAATAAAGGCTCTGCCTTTTAAATATCTAAATTTGAAAAGGATAAGGACAGGCATATCAGTAAGCATTATACAATACAGGAAATAATTAACATAAAAGGGGAACAAAGCGCAATGAGTATTAAGTGGGGAAAGATCACTTCCTGGCCTAGGAATCAGATTTTATGGTTGTGGTGGTTTTGAGATGGAAATTTAATTCCTCTGTAGAAATTATTAGATTGGAACATTTTAGGCAAATATAGAATGACAAAAAGTACAAAGATAGGAGACATGAAAACTTTCTAGAAGAATTAGCATTAGTGGCTGCTCAGGTTATAAGGTGTTTATGGGGAGGATTGAGAGCAAGACCAGGAACGTAACGTGGACCTATGCTGTATAGAGAAGTGGTCCCCGACTTTTTTGCTACCAGGCATCACTTTTGTGGAAGAAAATTTTTTCCACCGACCTTTGGTGGGGGAGTAGTTTCAGGATGAAACTGTTCCAACTCAGATCATCGGGCATTAGATTAAAGGGCCCACAACCTAGATAACCCGCATGCACAGCTCACAATAGGGTTCCTGCTCCTGTGAGAATCTAATGCTACTGCTGATCTGAGAGGAGGTGGGCTCAGGCTCATTTCCTGTTGTTCAGCCAGGTTTCTAACAGGCCATGACTGGCACAGGTTCCTGCCCCAGGGGAGTTGGGGACTCCCGATATAGAGCCTCTTTTCATCTCCTTGAACCAACATATAGCCTTCAATGTTGTTTTCAAAATTATCCCAGAAATAAGACTCTATAACTTCTCTTAATAATATATTATTGAAACATGTAATCATTATAAAAACAAAAGAACACAAAACTCCCATCCGAACAACATTTAAGTACTACCTCAGGCTTTTCTTTTGAGGATTAAGTTGTTTAAATTTTACTTTTTTTCTACTTCATTTTTATTCTGCCTCCAAGATACATTTATTTTTCGATTTATTAATTATTTTATTTTCGACAGGATTTGGTCTAATAGGTAGTTGATTTGGAAAGGGCTGAATGTGGCTCATTGACTGAAATTGATGCTAATTTTTAATCTAGAATTTCAAACCAGAAATTAGTGATTGAAAGAAACAACTGGAAAGTGTTAAAGCGGGTTTCCAGGAGAAACATGGAAAATTTCATGAGAATCTACAAAATATTTATATTTCCTACAAAACTAGGATGGACAGTTAGTTTTGGACACGAAGAAAATTGTTTCCATTAGAACAAATGTTTGGTTTTCCTGTCTGTGGACTTTAATCAACTACATGTGAAATATATGCAAACTAGATTCTTTGCTAGAGAGAAAGTGGAAGATTGAAAGTATATCTTAAAAGCTTTTCTTTGTTTCATAATTTTGCATTTTTTTCCCTTTGCAAATATACTTTTGACTAGGTTTGCATGCCAGTTATATTCTCCCTTGACTCAACCCCAGGAATGACCTCTTCTGACTAATCTTGCCTTTAGGCAGGAAGAATATTACCAGTCCCCATTACTCTAGGAATTGGACCATAAGATGTAGCTGAAGGAGGGCAGGAAAGAAAATTAATTCTTTACAATGTTGGATTGCTGTTTGTTATTAATTCTTTACAATGTTGGATTGCTGATTGTTATATAGCAGCCTAAACAAGACAGGTAATGTATTTTGTGCTAGTTAGATCACATCTGGAGTACTGTTTCCATTCTTGTTACTATATTTTAAAATACATTATCAAATTTGAGTTTATCAAGAGTGAGTCAACAAAAAAAATGATGACCAGGGAGCATATACCATAATATGTAAAATTAAGTAGGGATATTTATCCCAGTTAAGAAAACAATTACAATAGCTTTCAAATAGGTGAATGACTGGCATGTCAAAGAATGGGTCTCATGAGTGCATTGTTTTCCAGAGGCCAGCTCTGGGAGAGAGCTATGTCATGTTCCATGGTGAGGTTTTGAGTTCCCTGCCTCTAAAAGTTTTGAATGAGATATAGACTTTTGGTCAGCAGATTGGACCTATTAGAAGGGTAGAAATTAATAGTTTGCTTCAAAAATTGAAAATATTCTAACAGATAAGAAAAATGTGATGTAGACCCTCCCTGAGTAGACCTGTACCTTTATTGAATTTCATTGCCTTAAAGTTAGACCTGTCTACTTTTTTATCAGCTGAGTTCTTTAAAGACATTCCAATTAAGGGAAAACTTAGCCTAGGGAAACAAGTTTTGCAGATAGGAAAATTACATTGTCAGTGTCATATGATTAACACCTGAATATGGTTAAATTATTTTCCTTTAAAGAAGGTTCTAATGATTCTGAAAAGAAAACATTTAATTTTAGCTCCTATTGTAACAGGGAGAAAAAAAATCCTCTAAAGCAGTCATTAACTCACTGCTACATAAGGCAGGAGCACATTAGATTAGCTCTATGTAAGCAAGCAGAAATTGTGCTTTATCTCTTATAATGAGTGTACTTGGGATCAGTTCAAATTACATTAAAAGATAATTCCCCTTGACCAAAAAGACACATACGGATTTCACAGAAATATCTCATTTATCTTCAAGTTAGACCTGCCCACTGTTTTTTTTCTTCCCCCTTCATCTTTTGAATTTCAAAATATATTTTAATTAAGGCCAAATGTGTGGATCTGTATTTCGGGAACATATCATTTCCATGCCATCATAACATTTCTGAATTATTTTGAAATATAAGCAATAAAAAAAGGGAATGATATTTTACTAAAAGACCTCATAGATATTAAAATGGTAAAAAGCCATATTTGAAATAACTATAACCATGTGAAATACTTGATTGTGATGCAAACACACACACACACACACACACACACACACACAAAGTTTGCCAAGATTCTGCCATGAATTTTCTATCTTTAAATTCATCAGCATTTGTTTTTAAAAAGCATTGAAATTTTATATTATTTATATCTCAGAAGATACAGAATATTCAGTATTCAACCCCAATTATTGCTACCAGGATGGGGTGATGGGCAGGGAAACCAGTAACTGATCTAAGGCTGTATCCACCAGACACATAGATCAGTCATTTGTTTGTCTCTGTGTTTTGTGCTACTTAGACATGGGATGTTGGAAGTTTTACTATATGTCTGCTAATGGCAAATTTATTAGAGTAAGGGAGTAATCTTCACTGGACGATGGCAGAAATATAATATCATCCAATATATTTAAGAAGCATAGTACTTTTTAAAAAATAGGCTTATGGCATCAAAGAGGATTTTTTTAAATACAAAAAGCAAATATTTTATATTGTGTTTAGGATTATGAGCTTTGTTTATTTAATAAAAGTATTAGGTAATTTATTTTCTTGGTTTCTACCATAATTCAAATGAAATCTGATTATTCATTGAAACCTCATTTATAAAACAGAAATCCTGGAATTCATCTAAGTATTATTCACTAAAGCCTTAGTTAAACAAATTATGCCATATCCATTAAATAAAATATTATTCGGCATATGTTGTATAATCCTCTTTTTATTTATTATATCATAAATATATAATTAATTATTTTATATACTTGTGTATGTATTCTGATGTTAAATGAATTTACTTCACAATTCTGCTTGTGGTTAGTTTTTAGTTGGTAATTTAGGTGATTTAGTAATATACTTCTATTTTCTAATGCAAACCTTAACCCGTTGTACCAATGGATTTTTTTGCCAATGCTCTTAATCATTAAGTCTTGTCCAGCATTAACATTTTATGTGCAATGACTCTGTGGTTTTCTTAAGTGGATACTGTCACTGAGATTTGTGCCAGTATTGCTGATCTATTCATCACTTTATAGTTTTTTGTTCTTTTGGTTTTAACAGATTTGCTTTTTAGATTAGCTCATTTGTCCAGACTTATGGAAATGAACTGAGGTTGAAGTGAGTAGTCTCCCACACATAAATAAAGAAGAAATCCATAGAACATAAAGGAGCCTGAGAGTATCAGCTTCCTGTTGTCAGGTGCTGTGAAACAAAATAATGTGAATGCTGTGATCATCTGAAATTCATCTATGGTGATCTGGTAACCTCAGCTTCATGGCTTCTCTAGTGACATTAAACTGCATTGTCTTTGTAGAATTAATTAGTTCCCCTTGCCTATATTAAATTTTCAAAAAGATTATGAATTTATTAATTTTATTAAAAATGGATAAATCTGAGAAATCATTTATATTAACTTTGGATATGCTTTATTACTTACAAGTTCCTTCTTTTTATTTGCCTATGAATTTTCTTAGGATAACTTAGATTTAATTTTCAATCCTTATTTACTAAGCTAAGAAAAAAGATAAAAACAGTTTAAATTCACTTGCAAACTTCATTTTCTCATCTTAAAATTGGACAGCTTTTCAAAAATATTTACTCAGTACCAGTTATATACACTGTGCAAAATTAAAACATTTGCCCTCCAAGAAAGAATAATGTCCAGTTTGGGAAGCAGGGCTGGAAAACATTATGTATCATTCTGTTTAGAACTGGCTTTAGGTTATAGTTTCAAAGGTAGTAGGGGTAGAAGGGAGTATCTGGAGACTGAAATAAATACTAAGGAATTGAAGGTGATGAGACATGTATTCAGTTGACAAGGATAGCATGGGTTTGGATAGGGAGGAAGGGCACATTAATAAACAAAGGATATTTAAGGAAAATGGAATAGATACACAAAATATTGAATTGTAACTCCCTTTGTGATATCAAATCATCTAACTTAAAGATTTTTCACTACTTCCATTAAGTAATAGAATTTGCACTGATTATGTTCCCAAAGCCTCTTTAATAACAGCGAGGATATGAATGGAGGCTACTTGAGCCATATTACTTTCCAGCTTCCCAGTACTCTGGCTTACTTTTATAAAATGTGTGTTTTTGTTCAGTTTAGTTTTGTTTTTTACTTAGTGGCACACAACAAACCCAAAGCTTCCATGCATTTTTTGTTGTTGTTTTTCTCATTTACACCTCTTTCTAAAATGAGAGAATTACAAATGCACTGCTAATTGCTGTTAAGATGATTCACTGTATAAATACATTGTGAAACTCATGTAAACTATATCACTACTAAACATTAAAAGTGCATTTTGTGGTTCTATTTAATCTATTTAATTAATAAATCATAGTTTAATGCTTTCTGAGTTAGTTTAAAAATCACAGATTTAATTTTTTATGAGATAATCTAACAGTGTTTAGAGCAACCATTGTCTTTATAACAATTATTTCATTTCTCTCCTACCCAAAGAAAGAAAATCTGATTTCGAGAACCACATATAGTTATAGAATCTATATATAATTATGTATATATTTATATTATGAAACATATACAAAGATATAAGGCTTTCCTTGATGAGTTTAATAATATTACAAAATGAAGCAGCTAAACTTTATTTAATCCAACGGCTGTATTAAACATTTGTGCATCTTTTCTTTCAACAAATATTTATTCAGTTACTACAGTGTTCCTGACACTGTTTTAAAAACAATGGATGTAATGCTGAGTCAAAAAATGCTACAGCCATGCCCTCATGAAACTCCCAGTCTAATGGGAGAGACTAATAAAAACACAGTACATGTTTACATGCTAACTACGTATGTACAAGATTTTGTTTTATGTATTATGTAAATACTTCAGTAGATGCCATTCTCCAAATTTTGCACAAGAATCAAAATGCATGTAAAATGCTGAGCAAATGGAGATGTTTTGATTATCCAAGCATTTTCTATGCCAGCACAATGCTGCTCCTCACAGTGACCCCAATACTCTGCAGTTCTGAGACTGTAGAGTTGACCACATCATATCCTGTCTGAAATATTTAGCCAGGAAAAACTACTCATCTTTGTTATACTTTTCACAGGAAAGAAGTTAGTAATAGCAACCTTTAAGTCCGAAGTCATATTCAAATTGGGCCATTTGCCAAGAACAACAAATAAAGAATAAAACAAACACCAAATGAACCCATATCTCTGTCTCAATACTTCTGTGGATACTTCCAGAGGCAGCTCTGTATCCTACTTTAATGACTGAGTTTACAAATCTGAAATAATACTTGACCTTATTTTAGTAATCACACACACACACACACACACACACACACACACACACACACATTTAGAGCCTCCGGGTAGGCATAAATAATCAACCATAAATACTATGACTGCCATTTTTGCATCACTGAAGTTGAATAAAAACATTCTAAAATATCATCAGAATACAATAGGACATAGTTTTGTTACTTTGGTTATGGAAATAATTAATGACTAGATAATTTTATACTTGCAAGGCATATTTGGTCCATGTCTAACCAAATTTATGATATAGCCAATGAAAGGATCCATAAGTCACTATGAATTAACATTCTCATGTAAAATATATTATAATATACTATGAAACGTAGTTTTTACATTTCATAATGAGCTTTTCCTATTTGATGGTAAGCCACACTGGGTGTAAAATTGCTTTGAATGGATGTAATTTCCAAGTTATAAAAGTTTACTTAAAACACTAAAAACTAAAACAGACAAAAACAGAATATGTAAGAATTGTTGAAACCACACAAAGAGACTGGAATCTATCCAATGAAGAAATTTATGTGTCATAGTATCATGTTGTATCAGAGTAATATCCAGCCCACTGGGCTTGGGTAGTTGTACTTCACAATTGATACATGTGAAAAAAAAGAGAAAGAGAGTGGGGAAGAAATGAAGGAAGGGATGTCTGTGTGATGCCTTCCTATTCTCCCAAGCAACACCACACCTGAGAAACATGTACATTGGTGGAATGTCCTGCAAAAGAGCGACTAACTTAGAAATCGAGGAATAGGTTTATTGTATCAAAGCATGGTGGTTAGCTCCCTGGAAAAATAAAGCACTGAAATCTCAGCTTCCCACTGAAAGCACAGCCTGAGGCTGTGTGTACTTCTGGTCTCAACTGCCTCAGATAATTAATTTCTTACGCATTCTAATATATTTTTAAAAGGAACACCAAAACTGATTAGGATTGTAGCAGAATGCCATTTAGTACTAAATAACAAAAAGCTCAACTCAGATAATACACAGTATGTATTTTCCCTAGAACTAGAACCCAAAGGTAGGTCAGGATTCATGGTTGATATGATGTAGTGGCTCAACAATTATATCATCAATAATCTAATATCTTTGTTTTTGGACTATGCCTTTGAACAGGATCAGCTTTCTTCTAAATCTGGCTCCCATTATGGTTGCAAGTTGCATGTCAATGACTTCTGGGGCCACAGACCTGTGTCTACATCTAAAAGGGAGTGAAAGGAGGTTATTTCCAGACACTTTCTCAGAAGAGTGAGGAAGTCTGTTTTTTTTGTTTGTTTGTTTTTTTTTTCAAGAGCCTCTCTCCACCTAAATGCACACAAATATCTCCTTACATATCAGTGTCCCCAAATGGGTTATATACGTATACCCAGGCCAGTAACTGTGGCCAAGAAAAGGGAACAGATTTAGTTAGTTCTGATATGTAGACTTGTTATTAAATCCAAAGGGGATATCATCTTTCCCCAAAGCATTGATATAAGTATCCAATGAAATCTGAAGATGTTACAAGAAAACATTGTTGAAAGCTAGTGAAACAACCAGAATATCATTTGCAAAGGGTTTCCTGTAAGCCTACTGATTTACTGCTGGAGTTCTAACAATGGTACCCATAGTTCTTTCCCAGTGAAATAAACTTTGATGGGTTAGAGTCAGAATTCTCAATATTTAGTGTTCAAGGCGATTACCTACAGAGCTTATTAAAAATGCAAAATCCTGGACTAAAACCCAATATTCAAATTCAGTAGATATGGGGCATTTTAACAGACACCCAGAAAGAGTCTGTTATGGATGATAGGAAGATTACACTTTCTTAAATTCTATACATCTGATGTATTTTTTACTCTCTGCTTTCCTACCATCATTATAATTTCAGTGCATTCTTGTAAATGCTGACCAAGTGGAGCAATACACTTATTTGCTAGGTTGTTTATTTTGGGTTTTCTTGTTGCATGTGTTTACATTTCCAGAACTATATGTGCCGTAGACTCAGATTTTTATTTTAACTGCTAATTTTCTGACTTCTGAGAGGAAGAGAGAAGAGTCATTTGGGTAGCATGATAGTCATATCAAATGACTTCTATCATATCAAATGATAGAAGAGTCATTTGGGTAGCATGACTCAGATTTTTATTTTAATTGCTAATTTTCTGACTTCTGAGAGGAAGAGAGAAGAGTCATTTGGGTAGCATGATAGTAACTTCTGTGATACTTGTTTCACAGAAATGTCATTAAAAAGGCAACTAATGTTCACTTCAAGGTATATTTTTTACTCTGGGGCTCTAGTTGCCACCTGTTAATAGTTCATGATGTTCATTTATTCAGTAATGCAGTTAGCCTTTGTTACAGAGGTAACTAAAGCTGAATTATTACCAACACTAACCCTTGTGCATATGCATTTAAGAGCTTGAATAGTATGAATATTGGTTAATGACATTTACCCATACCAAGGAAGCACTGCTATGTAGATGTTGAATATAAAGAGAAATCTTTGCAAAGTTATATATCTGCCTGCTGTAATTCTACTATTTTATCACAAAGATACTTTTGGGTATTGCAAATTCAAGTGTAGATTGGTACATAGCTTGCCCTGTGGGATTTGCTTTTCAAAGGTTCTGATAGCTAGGACTCTTGTTAAATTTGGAATTGCCTTCATTTCAGTACTTGCTAGTTCCTTCCTAAAAATTCTCACTTATACCTACATAATGGAAGAGTAAAATCTTAGCAACTTCTAATCTTCCTTCCTTAGACATTACTTCTTCAGGGTGTTTTGTTTAACCAGTCGGGATCTCAGCTGCCCATGACTGTCCTTGGATTGTAAGGGACATGGAAAAGCTTCCAAAAAAGAACTCCATTTCTTGAAGGGATTTCTCTCCTCAGTCTCTATATCAATTTTTCTTTCTTTTCTCCTCCACATTTATGCTTAAATCCAGCTAACATTATTTAGGAACATAACCACTCCCATGACCCAATGCTTTAAATAGTACTGACTGAATTTCAATAAACTCTCTGCCATCTAGTTTTTGTCTTTAAGTAGAAATGGAATCAGCACTTTGTGAGAAAATAAGGTATAGCGGAAGGAGTTCGGTTTTAAAGTCACGCTGACATGAGCTCAAATTCAAATTGAACTCAGATAGTTCAGTCACTCTGAACCTCTGCATTTTCCTTTATCAAATGAAAAATACTTTCATCTCATTGGTTGCTTTGTGAATTTAATATAAGGATTTATTTTTCCTTTTGAATCTCTAGATTTTTGTTAACAATGACTCATCTAAGTCAGCACTTCTAAAAGCCCCTATGATATTTTCCAAAAAGGGAATTCCTGGGAGCTACCATTTTTTTTCCTCTCTGAACATGTGATGATATATTTTGGACATGATAAAGCGGCAAACAGCTTTTAAAATATTTATGTTCTCTGCGCTATGCATGCAACTGTGTTTGCTCTCTTCATTTCTTTACGTGCCAAGGAGGCGAGCCAAGCAGTGTGAGAGGAAAATACTGTCAGGACACAAAGTCAGCTTGTCTAACGTGTACTCTGCGCAGATGTAATCTTAACGGAAAAGAGTGGAGACCACTCCCTGGCTGCACAGTGATACCTTGATTAACCAAGCCGCTGGGAACAAAGTTCCTTTATAAGCAATTCAGCTGAATAAATTTTTATTTTAAAACTTCATGAATCAAGTGAAATAGTACTGGCTTGTGTCATCTAATTCAACGGTCATATTCTGAGTAAACTGCTCTTTCTCACAGAGCAGAAACACTTCACAGACTGTGTGCTGAAGTCTAAAGGTTGAAAGTATAAAGTAATAGGCAAAAATGTAAAGCTGCTTCAGACAAACTTTTTTTCACTCTTGTAATTGCTGTGCTCTGTCCTCCACATACACAGGGCAGTAAGTTACTGTCCTCGGAGTCTTGCCGCTCTCAAGCCTTCCTACCTCTTAAAACAGGAATCAACGTGATTCACATGTTTATTAGTTACAGTAATGTTATCTTATATATCAATAGAAAATAACACATTATAAAATATATCTTATATGATATTGCCTAGCAATACTTCAATCCTGGCTACAAGTTAATACCATGTAAAGACTCTGACTTAACTGGTTCTATGTGAAGCCCAGAATTTGGGATTCTAATATACTTACAAGGTTCCTAATCACTACCCAAGGATAAAATTATGTTTTCAGATTGTTGCTTCCTTTTTTATAATGTCTGTGTATATCCATGTGTGGGCTGCAGAATATGAGTCAGAACCACTGGGCTCACTCTTTCAAATGTAGATTCCTGTGTCCTTACCACAGAATCACCACTACTAAATGTTGAAGTGTGTGGTATATGTAAGTGTGTATGTCTTTGTGACACACACTCGTGTGTGTGTGTGAGAGAGAGAGAGAGACACACACACACACACAGAGAGAGAGAGAGAGAGAGAGAAACTGAAATCTTCATGTTAAAGAAAATTTCAAAGTGATTATGAGTCACTCTGAAGTTGAATTATTCCTTTCTCATAACTTCTAGCTCATGGAACACAATTTTTGACCATCAGCAATGACTTTTAATTCCTCTTTGCCAAATAGAAAATTGATGGTGGGGTAGCTCTATGTTATATACAATTCATATTTTTCAGCAATAATATTTATAATAATTTATACTCAAATTAACTAAGGTTAATCTTGTTTGCAAAGAAAAAAATCAAACAATTGAATGTTTTTCTCTAATAAATATTAATAGATATTTTAATGTATAGGAGCGTATATATTCTGATTTAATGAGAATACTCAATCTGTTATTAAATAATGACAAATTTGTAATGTCTACACAAAATCACAAGTCAGAGGCTTGTAGTTAGTGTTTGGAAATGTGAAATGTATGTATGCTCAATCTCAATCTCTCTCTTTCTCTCTCTTTCCCCACTTCTCCCTCCCTTCACTTTTACCCCACTCCATTTCCCCTCTTCCTCTTATCATAGCATCAGAAGAAGAAAAACCAACGTCAGCAGGTAAATTTCCTGTGTTATAAATATTATTCTTATTTAATGGCATGCCTTTAATAATAGAGACCCAACCTTTGGAAGAATATTTTTTCAGATTTCAACCAGAAAACTGGCACAGGTTTATTTATTTACTTTTGTATTTGCTGAGCCCACTATCCTGTGCCAGACTAAATGATGTTGGTTAAGAGTTTTGAATAAAAGGAGAAAAGTCTTGAAATGTACTAATACAGAGGAAAATACAACACAAAATAGCCCCTTGACATTAAAGAATAAGGAAAATTAGAAGATGAGAACATTGAGGAAAATACAGAAAAATAAGACAATGAGGAGAATGATAAAATTAAGAATAAAAAGGATGAAAATGGTAAAATAAACTTTCAGAAATACCTTTCATGAGAGAATACAGGACTATCACATACATAACTGGCATCAAACATCATATTCACTACGTTTAAGAGTAAAAAATATGTCTGGCTTACTAGTTTTGGTTTAAAAATGTAATTAAAACAATTATAATTTAATGACCCTGCAACTTGGTATCGTGGCTTAGTTTCTTTTCAGCTAATTAGCATTTATCAAATACAGGCTGTGGCCTGAGCCATGTGCAATGAAGAATGTAAATGGTAGAGATGGGATGGTATTTTCAACATGGTTCCAGGACAGTAGGACATGTCAAAGAGAAATGCCAGAGAGACTAAAGAGCAGACACAATTATAAGAATAAAATAGGAAGAAAAAGTTCACTTGGTTAATTAATAAAAGACCAGACTAACAGACCAACAACATCAGAAAAAAAATAGAGTCAAGCCCTGAGATGTAGGCAGTTAGTGGTTGGTCTGAATAGAAAAGACCACATCATTAGTTGGATTCCTTTTAGTAATTGAGGAAAGAAGTTAGGCCTGAGAGACAAGAGCAGGAAAGGGCTCCTGAAATTGATGGTCAGAATGGTGCTTGCTTATACGGAAGGAGGGAAAGTAGCCCGGTTACTGGGACTCAGATATAAGGTAAGGTCAGTTCAATTCATAGATCTAACTTATTTCAACTAGCCTGGCTTCGTGACTTCTAACGCCATGCAAAACTGGACAAGGATTTTACCTGTAGGAGTAAATTCAAAACACCAAAATTTCAGGGGAAGAAAAGAAAATAAATATCTTACACATTTCTTTGATAAATTCCAAGGATATATAAATGTCATGTTGCATGATTCATTATAACTATAACTGCCTTTAAAATGGAATCAGAATCAGACAAACTCTCAGTTGATGTTTTATTTTCATTATACTCTTGGGTTGTCTGTAACCTGATTTGAATAGAAACTCCTAACATTTTCTCCCATTCTAGACAGTATTGTAAGCCTATTTTAGGAGCAACCTAATCACGTGTCTCAATAGCAAACTCATCTGTGTTTGAGTTACCTCTGCCTACTTTCTGACTTCTCTTTGTCCTGATTTTGAAGCTTTGCTGTTGTTAGTATTGCCCAAAGACTCTGTCTATATTTCTTTCTATTGTTACATAATTTTTCAACATAGAGAACCCATATATTTGGCACATAATTCAGGCAATACAGAGCATTTACAGTTAAAAGTAAGGTTGCTATCTCTTTTAACCCTAGTCTCTTAGTTTTCTTCCTGAAAGGCAACCCCTATTAACTGTTTGAGTCCTCTTCCAGAAAAACTCCAGGCCTGTGTTGTCCAATAGGGTAGCCAGTAGCCACATGGGCTATTGAACACTCTACTGTTCCAAATTGAAATATAACATAAGTATAAAATGTACACTGGATTTCTTTTTCATTATTATTTTAACTTTTACTTTAGTTACAGGGGGCACAGGTGCAAGTTGGTTACATGAGTTTATTGCGTCTGGGTAGGGAGAATAGTATTCAATAGGTATTTTTTCAACCCACACCCCCTTTCTCCTCTCCACTCTCAGTAGTGTGCAGTGTCTGTTCTTCCCATGTTTATGTCTGTGCGTGCTCAATGTTTAGCTCCCACTCATAAATGAGAACATGCGGTATTTGGTTTCTTGATCCAGGATTAATTTTTGAATCATGGCCTCCAGCTCCACCCATGTTGCTATTAAGAACTTAATTTCATTCTTTTTCATGACTGTATACAATTCTGTCATTTGCATATACTACATTTTCTTTACCCAATCCACCATTAGCACCCAGTTTGATTTCATGTCTTTGGTATTGCGAATAGTGCAGCAATGAACTTATGAGTGCATGTGTCTTTTTGGTGTAATGAGCTATCTTCCTTTGAGTACATACTCAGTCATGAGATTGGTGGATCTTCTGGTAGCTCTGTTTTAAGTTCTTTGGGAAATCTCTGAACTGCCTTCTGTAGTGACTGAACTAGTTTACATTCCCACCAATAGTAAGTAATTGTTCTCTTTTCTCCTCAGCCTTGCCAACATCTGTTGTTTTTTGGCTTTTTAATAATATTTGTTTTGACTGTGTGAGATGGCATCTCATTGTGGGATTTGATTTCCATTTTTCTGTTTAGTGATGATGAGCGTTATTTTCATATGCTGTTAGCTTCTTGCCTATCTTCTTTCAAAAAGTGTCTGTCCATGTCCCTTGCCCATTTTTTTTTTTTACCGGGGTTGCTTTTGCTTTTTGGTTTGTTAAGTTCCTTATAGATTCTGGATGTTAGACTTCTCTGACTAGGACTTCCTCTGTCTGTATTTCTTAACTTTAATTGGACTTTCTCTTTAGGTGTCAGTCCTTGACAGCAGCCATCATATTCTAGCCCAATTCATTTTTGCTTCTCTCTGCTACCCACACCTTACTAAGTCACCTGCCAAGCAGTCTTGGTGCCATTGTGAAATTATTGTTTTGTATGAAGAAGAGTAATTGTAACCCGGTGTAAGCTATATTTAAGTATAATATAGCTATTTGTGTAATTTTCTTATTCTAAATCTATTTTCATCACTTCTCTGCTTACTAAGAAGGTCTTTTTGTGAAATGCAACTTAACATTTTTTCTTCAAATACTTATCTTACTCCAGAGCTATCTGCACACCATAGAATTTAAATTATGTTTTAAAAATACTTTCATTTCTAGATATGAGCAGATGTTTTGTTGTGATTTTAGCATAGACTTTTAAAATAGAACAAATGTACTCTTAAGGAATATTTAGCTACATAATTTCACATGTGGATTATATTAACATTGAGCAAATGTGTTGCTTACTACAGCAGACTCTCCTTTTGTATAAAAATCAGACAATGGGAAACAAATGTTTTCTTTTTAATTTAATCAAACTGTATAATAAAAAGAGTATATTAAAACATTTGGCAAAATATTATCAAATTTGCCGATAAATTTCATAAATGATATGAATACAAAAATTGGATTGAGATTTTTGAGTTCATTTTAGTATCACTTGCCCTGAATTTTTGCAACAGTTATTTTCTTAAAGGAATAGGTATTATCCTGTTCACTTATATTTTTCAGTAATACTTGTCAAATATATATCTTTAACTTAGAGGTACTGTTCACAACATATTTGTTTATTACAGCATTAATATTCTGCTTTCACTCTCATCTCGTGTCACCAATAGAATTGATGCAGAACGATATTTTCCAAGCTCAGATAAATTTTTATGGTTCCCTTTTAATTCATCTCTCTTTCCTGTTATTCCTCCATTTTATTTCAGTTATCAGTGAAATGAAATCTTTTGTTTGCCAGAAAAATTGTATGTTAATTCAGCTTTCACATGTTCCCATATCACATATTTACCAGGTTCATACTCTTCCAGATTGAACAGTGACTCCTTCAAATATATAATTTATTTAAATGAAATATTTTAATATTCTAATAGGAGATAAGCTACTTCTCAAAGTAAAGTAATAGAATAAATAATGAATAGATTTTTTTTTACTGCCAAACAGTCAAAGGCTCCTGATTAATATTTGTTAATGTATGATTTTTTAATTTTAAAATGATAATTTTTTGAACAAATCTATACATGATTTCTCTAAAAATGTAGGATTTTAATGAATATTACCACTCAATAATACTATTTAGTAAATATTTCTAATGTATTGGTATTATATGACAAATCTATGTTGCTTTAATTTCATAGGAACACAGAATTGGATTAATTATAATTCAATAGTTACGATACTTTCTGATTGTTTGGAACTATTTTTAAAGTAGATAATAGATGTTTATCTTCAATAACACATGAATGACAAAATTTAGGAAGACAAACAATAACTGAAAAATTAGGGAGACATTAGGTAACATTTTACTTATGTTAATAGTGCTACAAAATAATATGGATTTCTTTTACAATGGAATACAATTGATTTGCCTTATATTTTGAATTATTGTAAGACTGCATCATTAAAACAGATAAGTGATCCCTCCACTTTGTTCCCATGTAACTCAGATTATATTTAATAAAATAAATTTAAGACTGAAAATATACTTCAGAAAATCACATTCTGTCTTTGGTTATTTCTTCATGTATACCCACCTTCTTTTACTTGAACTTCTAAATTGCCTTGCAGATAGCAAGTGCTTAATCAGTGTTTTCAAATGCTGACTCCTAGAGGTGATACATAATGTATCATGTCTGCATTTCTAATAGTAGGCATGCCACCATTTATTGATTGTAAAGCATCTGCTTCTTAATCATTTTCAGGTCTGAATGCTCTGGTAGGCTGTATTAGCCTAAAATACCATCTTTTTAAATATATATATATATATATATATATATATATATATATATATATATATAATTATACTTTAGGTTCTGGGGTACACGGGCAGATCATGCAGGATTATTGCATAGATACATACATGGCAATGTCATTTGCTGCCTCTATCCCCCTGTCACCGATATCTGGCATTTTTCCCCATGTTATCCCTCCCCAACCTCGCTATTCCCTGCTGTCTCTCCCCTAGTCCCCCTAAGTAGACCCTAGTATGTGATGTTCCCCTCCCTGCATGCATGTGTTCTCGTTGTTCAACACCCACCTATGAGTGAGAACATGTGGTGTTTGATTTTCTGTTCTTGTGTAAGTTTGCTGAGAATGATGGTTTCCAGATTCATCCATGTCCCTACAAAGGACACTAACTCATCATTTTTTATGGCTGCATAGTATTCCATGGTGTATATGTGCCACATTTACCTTGTCTAGTCTATCATCAGTGAGCATTTGGGTTGGTTTCACGTCTTTGCTATTGTAAACAGTGCCACAATGAACATATGTGTGCATGTGTCTTTATGATAGAATGATTTATAATCCTTTGGATATATACCCACTAATGGGATTGCTAGATCAAATTGAATTTCTATTTCTAGATCCTTGAGAAGTCACCACACACTGTCTTCCACAATGGTTGAACTAATTTACACTCCCACCCACAGTGTAAAAGTGTTCCCATTTCTCCACATCCTCTCCAGCATCTGTTGTCTCCAGATTTTTTAATGATTGCCATTCTGATTGGCAAGAGATGGTATCTCAATGTGGTTTTGATTTGCATTTTCTAATGACCAGTGATAATGAGCATTTTTTTAATATGTTTATTGGCCTCATATATGTCCGCTTTTGAAAAGTGTCTGTTCATGTCCTTTGACCATTTCTGAATGGGTTTGCTTTTTTTCTTGTAAATCTGTTTTAGTTCTTTGTAAATTCTGGCTATTAGCCCTTTGTCTGATGGGTAGATTGCAAAAATTTTTTCCCATTCTTTTGGTTGCCAGTTCACTCTAATGATTATTTCTTTTGCTGTACAGAAGCTCTGGATTTTAATTAGATCCCATTTGTCTATTTTGGCTTTTGTAGCCAATGCTTTTGGTGTTTTA
Source organism: Saimiri boliviensis (assembly GCF_048565385.1). Taxonomy (NCBI): domain Eukaryota; kingdom Metazoa; phylum Chordata; class Mammalia; order Primates; family Cebidae; genus Saimiri; species Saimiri boliviensis. The sequence goes on from NC_133449.1 coordinate 225,031,467, forward strand.
TTCGTGAAGTCCTTGCCTATGCCTATGTCCTGCATGGTTTTGTCTATGTTTTCTTCTAGGGTTTTTATGGTGTTAGGCCTTATGTTTAAGTCTTTAATCCATCTGGAGTTCATTTTAGCATCAGGCGTTAGGAAGGGGTCTTTTGTAACATCTGAGTTATGAGGGCAGATTCACTTAATGTCTGCTTCTTTAGCTACCAGAAGCTTCTTTTTATTTATCCCACAGGAATCTTACATTCAGATTCCTTAAATAAACATCTTGCTTTATTTAGTATAAAAATACATCAATGAACTGTAGAGAAATTTCTTCAAGCTGAGCTGTATTTTAAGATCTAATTACAGACTAATGAGATTCACATTTTTAAAGCAGATACTGTACCTCAAAATGAGTCACCTTTAGAAGTGATATATTTAATCAGATTATATTGCTATTGCACAAATAATTTTTGGAAACTCTTTTTTGGAAATTTCCTTCTGAGTCTGTTTATGAGATTGCAACATCAATTGTTCTTTTGTAGTCTGTACTGTGATACTGTATTTATCTGACTTTGGCCTAATATATATGCCTTTAAAAACAAAGATTTGGAAATATTAAGAACTTGAGGGGGTATGAAATACAGATACATTTATGACTTTGAAATTAACAAGATTCATCTGAACATATGATATGTATTTTTGAAAGGCCAAATCAAATAACACCTTGTAATAAATTTGTCAGTGATTGCTTTCCTTATGTTGCACAAATCGAATATTCATTTAGCTTTTATTTAAGTTTCATAATACATATTTCACAAACTGATGATAACAATACTTATTTCTATGTCCTTTGGAAAAAATAAGACATATAAATTTAAATATTGACTGCTACAAATAAACTAATCTATAGAAAATATGATTTATTAACTATAAGGTATAGCAAATAGAGTTTATTCTCATAATTTCCTCCTTGCTTATATTTGGTCTTATTAGCTATAATTTTAGATTTTTAGAAATATCATTCATTCATCATATGGAAATCATTTACTCATTCCTCAAGGAAATCATTACAAGATTTAAAACAGACCTGGGTATCGAAATTAGTGAATGGGATCAAAGTCAGTTAGAAAATGACACAGTGGAGATCTTGTAGCTATACGATAAGTCAGTGGTTAAAATGAATTAAAACCATAACTTATTGTTTTGTTTATGTCACCTCAAATAAAAAACTTGCATTTTATTTTTTAAATTACTTTGTCATTTCTTAATACTATAAGTGGAACTGAGTTTGGATTTCTATAAAAGTAGCTATTAATATTAGATTAACTCATATAATACTGAAAACATTAAAAAAGGAACTTTCAGATATATGTAAATGATAAAAATATTTTGTTCTTTTTTTGTATAAATGTAAGGTACACAATACAATGTGTTAAATACATACATAGTGAAATGATTACTATAGTCAGACAAATTTATGTATCTATCACCTCTTCTTATCTTTTTGTGTGTTGGAAGAGTACTGACAATCTACTGTCTCAGAAAATTTGTATTATGTAGTACAATATTATTGCTATAGTACTTGTACTGTATATTAGATCTCTAGGCTTATTTATCCTACATAATAACTTTGTACTGTTTGACTTACATTTCCTCCATTCCTTATCCCCACCCCTAGTAACCACCATTCTACTCTATTTCTATGTATTCAAATTTTGGTTTTTTAGATTTCATATGTAAGTGAGATCATACAGTATTCTTTTTTCTGTGTCTGGCTTTTTAAACTTGGCATAATTCCTCCAGGTTCATCTACACTGTTACAAAGGGCAGAATTTCCCTCTTCTATAAGGCTGAATAATATTCCATTATATAAGTTTCATATACATTTATTAATCAATAGACACTCAGGTTGTTTAAAAGTTGGTTCCTGTGAATAATGCTGCAGTGAACATGGGAGTGCAGATATCCGTATGATATTATTTCATTTGGACATATACCCAGAAGAGGGATTGCTAGGTTATGTAGTCACTAGAGTTTTAATTTTTTTGAGAAACTTTCATACTATTTTCCATAATGGCTGTACCAGATTACATTCCCAAAAAAGTGTTCAAAGATTCCCTGGCCCCTTGTCCTATATAACATATAAAAATGAACTCAGATTGAAAACTTAAATATAAGCTCTGAAACTTCAACAACAACAACAAAAAAAAAATGAAGAGGAAAATCCCCATGGCTATGATTTTTTGGACGTGACAGCAAAAGATCAAATAGCAAAAGCAAAAATAAACAAGTGGGACTACATCAGTCTAAAAAGCTTCTTCACAGCAGAGGAAACAAGAAAATGAAATGGTAACCTGCAGATTTGTGAGAAGATATTTGTAAATTATCTATCTGGTAAGGGCTGAACATCCAAAGTATTTAGAGAACTCATATGAGCCAATAGCAAATAGATAAATAAACTAGTTCAAAAGTGGGCAAAAAACCTGAATGGGCATTTCTCCAAAGAAGACATGAAAATGGCCAGTAGTTGTATGATAATGTGCTCAACATCACTGAGTGAAATTCTAATGAAAACCATAATGAGATGGCACCTCACACGTTAGGATGACCATTATCAAAAAGATAATCCTTTTGACGATCATATTAAAACACCAAAATACCAAAGCCATATCGTTCTTCATATATTTATAAAGTTAAAAGTATTGTAACTTACTTAAATGTAAAGCTGTATATGTGACCTCTTATCAGTTGATTCCCACTGGTAGTGATGATAGAAGTCACTGGACATAATCCTTTATAAGATATTTATTATGAACTCTGTCCATAGCGATGAAGACAGTGGTGATTTGACATACCAGTGCATCCATACTTTCACCAGTTCCTTTTAATTTTTTAATATTTTAATTATTTGAATTACTAACTTTGCTATTGAAGAAGTACACCTTAGAGCAATACTGTTTTCATATACAAACATTAGCTAGCTCATATACAGAATATGAGCTAGCAGTAGTAAACAGTTGAAGCCATGGTTTTATACTAGCAAGTTAAAATTCATTTATGAAACATATATATATATATATATATATATATATATATATATAATGTATTATATATATATACACACACACAGAGGATGTATATATATATATGTATACACACAGGATTTGTGTATATATATATATATATATATATATATACACACACACACGATACAGAATGATTATTTTCTCTAACTTTTGAAATATTTTAGTTCTACAAAAACATCATTTCTGTGTATGGTGAATTTTTTATTTTCTTAACTATGCTACATATTTGTTTTAGATTTCTTTCTCATTTTCTTGTGAAGTTTAATTCTGCATGGCTGATTATGCTCAATTTATTCTATAACTTATGCATTTTGAAAATGTGATATTTTATCACATTATTTTCTAATGAACAAGAGTTGCTTATGCATTCTGATTTTAGGATTTTATTTCCTTGGGGTCTGAAATAGAACTTCACATTCTCATTTTTGTTTGCCTTATATTTGCTACAAACTTATCTTCTGTTCTGTACACAAATGCATATTTTCCTTCTAGTGCCTGGAGCAACTTTACTAATTGTTTTATCGAGTCTATTCTTGATCATAAATATACTCTAAGCAGGCTCAAATATTAAAACCTAATATATAAAAACAAAAAAATCTACAATATTTACAAATCAGAAAGAAGTAATTATTTGTTGATTTTCAAAGGAACAGGGGAAAAAAAAAATCACTGCTTCTAAAGACCTAGCTTTGGTCAGTTTACTAAGATATTAGTGGAAAGACCAAATAGTGCTTACTTTTCCTTTTTTAAAAACAAAATTAAACATCCTTTTTGATAGGTGTGTGATAGTGACTTTCAACTTTGAGAAAAATAATTGTAATTTAAATTCCTGTTATATGGATAGTTTTTTTTCATATTTTTACTAAAATAAACTTTGCTGTGGAACAAGATCATGAAACCAGTAGGGACTTTGGAAAATTGGGTCCTCCTTGTCTTTCTCTTTAGACAAGTTTAAGAATTAAACTATCACAGGAGTTAAAAATAATATCTTTATATCTTGCCATGTATATCTATGAATACAGTTCTTTAATCTATCATATTTCCCCCAAAGTGTAAAATTAGACTTGGCATAAACAAAAACATAAAATCTTATTGTTAAATAAAATTTAAATCTCTCACGGCACAACTTTAAAAACATTAATTTTCTGTTGCATATGCTAATTTCTAGCAATACACACATTCAAAAATAGTTATGTATTGTGACATGATTCTTTAGTTCTAGGTAACAGAAAATTCTGTTTAATATAGATTAAACAGTAAGGGATTTAATTGTCACACAGAGTTGAGAATGGTTGGCTCAATGACACTACTAAAAGTCTAATTTTTTATTTTCTTTTCCAATATTTCTGTTCTATCGTCTGTGGCAGAAAATTTATCTTTGTCTTAACACTGCTTTCTCCATGGCTGTAATGTATCTTCAAATAGCTACTATGGCCATATACATCCTTATGCATGACCAGAGAGGGCACAAAAATGTTTTGAAAGCAAGAGTCCTGAGATCACTCTGACTGGACAGACTTAGATCCCTTCTGTTTATATTGAGAAAGTCAGGCAATCAAGACTGTCCTGTAACACTAGGGTTCAGGGGTTCAGGGTGCCCTCAGCTCCCCTGAGAGGATGTTTCTCTAGGTTCTTGGTCTCCTGCCCTCTCAAGAATGAGAGAAAGGACCACAGCACAGTGCACAGGAAATGCTGGACTCAAAAGTGTTTGTAGAAAGTGATTTATTTAAAGAGAGAGAGAAAAAGGAGAAGGAGAGAGAAACAACTAACTCTCACACTGAGTGAGAGAATCCAGAAAGGTGGAATCAGGAGAGGAAAGCAGCTTCCACGAGAGTGGTAGGGACTAGAGACAGATGGAGTTTAGGAGGGGAAGACAGGTTTCCACGAGAGTGTGTGGAAGGGGACTCCAGAGGGAAAATCCAGGAGAGAGAAAGATGGCTTCCACAAAGGGAGTGTTCGTGGAAGGGGACCCAAACATGGAGTCTGAAGGGGTGAGGAAGAAGGGGATTTTTAACGTGGGAGGAACCCTCACCTTCTGTGAGACCCCTGGCCAATGAAAGGAGTTCCTAAGAACTTCCCCTTGAGTGATTGACTCTTAGTTTCTTCCCGCACCTGCAAAATTCAAACATAAACCATTAAATCTCCGTGATGGAGAGAGATGGGAGGGGGTCGTGGTGCTGGGAAATTCTTGCACTTAAAACTACCTGTGCTTGTGGACTCGGAAAGAGAACACCTTCGCTCAGTCCTATGGAGCATGAGATTGAGTTTAGCTTTCTTTGAAAATTATGTGCTATGTGACTAAGATGTGGGTACATGAACAAAATGAGGGTACTCCTTAAGAGCAGAATCAGAGAATTGCACACTAGGTCACCAATCCAATTGGAAATTATGGTTATAACATCTGTCTGTCATTTTAATTACCTTCATGGTTATTTTTCTATACTTTGGTATGTTTTTCATCCTATTTTATAGAAACTTCTATGAGACCCTGAAAATTTGATTATTAAGAACTAAATTTGATGTAGGTCTTAATAATACTAACGTTTATATTTATATGTGCATTGTCACACATTGTAACTTTTAAAGCCCTATTCACCATAGCCTTTATTTTTTTCCGTTCTGTATAAACATATTTTCATGCATGCCAAAACTGGATGTGCACTATCTGTACTGAACTGGTCTTTTCTTTCTTTTAATTTTTAATTTTAGTGGGTTCATAGTAGATGTATATATTCGTGGGGCATATGAGATATTTTCATACAGGTGTACAATGTGTAATAATCCCATCACAGAAAGTATGGTATCCATCTTCTCAGGCATTTACCCTGTGCATTAGAAATGATCCAATTATACTTTTTTAGTTTTTAGTTATTTTTAAATGTACGATAAATTATTGTTGACTGCAGTTACCCTGTTGTGCTATCCAATGCTAGATCTTATTTATTCTACTTACCTATTTTTTTTTAACTCAGTAACCATCCTGCTCCCCACCCCACTGCCCCCTTCACTACCCTTTTCAGCCTCTGATAACCATCATTCTACTCTCTATCTCTGTAAATAAGTGAGAATATACAAAGTTTATCTTTCTGTGCCCAGCTTATTTCATTTAACATAATGATCTCCAGTTCCATCCATGTTATTGCAAAAGATAGAATATCATTCTTTTTAATGACTGAATAGTATTATGTTGCCCATCTATACCGCATTTGAAAAATCCATTCATCTGTAGATGGACACTCAGTTTGCTTCCAAATCTTGGCTGTTGTGAATGGTGCTGCAGTAAACATGGGAGTGCAGCTGTCTCTTCCATACGCTGGTTTCTTTTCTTTTTGGTATATACCTAGCAGTGGGATTTCTGGATCCTATGGTAGTTCTATTTTAGTTTTTGGAGGAACCGCCAAATTGCTTTCCATAGTGTTTGTACTAATTACATTCTCACCAACAGTGTGTCATAGAAGGGTTCCCTTTCCTCTACACCCTCACTGGCATTTATTATTGCCTATATTTTGTAATTATGATTTTCGTTTCTCTGATGATCAATGCTATTGAGCACCTTTCCATAGACCCACTTGCCATTATCATTTGTCTCAGAATTTTTTAAAATTTCCTTCTTATTTTCTTCATTGGCCCACTAGTCATTCAGGAGCATTTTGTTTAATTTCCATGTATTTGTGTGGTTTCCAAAAATCCTCTCATTATTGACTTGTATGGTCTTGGAGAATATGCAGAATTCTCAAGATTACCAGGCAGAGACCCTTGTTCTCTTCGCCTACTTTCTCCCAAACAAATGGGACTCTCTCTCTATTCTGAGCTGCCTGGAGCTGGGGGAGGATGACACAAGCACCTCTGTGGCCACCACCACTGGGATAGCTCTGGTTCAGACCTGAAGCCAGCATAGCACTGTCTGGCTACCTCTATGATTGTTAAAAGCCTTAGGGCTCTACAATCAGCAGATGAGAAAGCCAGCGAGGCTTGTGTCCTTTGCTTCAGGGTGGCAAATTCCCTCCTGGTCCTGAGGTATTGTCTTCTGCTGTGCCTGAGCTGGCACAGAAGGAAGAAGACAAAGTCCTTCCGACTCTTTCCTCCCTTTTCCACACCCAGTGGACTCTCTCCTCATGGCCACCACTGTCCCAGGCTCACAGTAAGTAATGCCTGGCTATAGCCAATGTTCATTTGAGGGCCCAGGACCCTTCAGTCATGGACTTGTAGTGAGTGCTGCCAGTCCTGGGGCTCTCCCTGCAGAGCAGTGGTCTCCCTTTGTCCGAGTACAGGTCCAGAAACACTGCCCAAGAGCCCAGGCCTGCAACCGGACCCTCAGGAGCCTGCTTGGTGCTCTCCCAGCTGTGGCTGGGCTGCTACCTAAGCTGATTTTTGGTGCTTATGAAGGTGCTTTGCTGTGTGGATGGTTGTTCGATTTGGTGTTCTTGCAGGGAGGACAATTGGTGGAGGCTTCTATTCAGCCACCTCACTCTGCCTCCACTCTCGATCGTTTCTTTTTAAACTTTAATGATTGGTTTCTATAGGAACAACTAAATCTACTCTGCCTTATTTCTGAGGAACTGCTGACTATAATCCTTCTCTCTCATATTTTAAAAAATGACAAAATTGTTAAACTGCATTACCGAGAACATTCCTAAGAGTATAAAATACTGTCATTAGTTAGGTTAGCTTGATAATATCTTGTTAGAAATAAAAATGACATACAACCAAAACATAATAATTTAATATTTGAAATAAGTAGAGAATAACCATTCAAATGTAGTCAAATTTTTAAGCTTGGGAAAAGAATATGTGACTTACTGTTTGTTTATATGTTGCTGCAGCATTAAAAATTCAACTTTTTGAAACTTCAGTATAATGTTGAAAGATAGTTCTAAAGACATAAATCAAATTTTGATTAAATGTCTTTTGAAATTTTATGATTTTCTTTATATTTTGACTTATTAATACTTAGATTTTGTGGTGTTGACCTTTAGAATGCTAGGAGAAAAGCCAAAAATTAAACCCAAGGTAATATCAAGCACTGAAAAACATCAAAGTTAAAAAATAATAAAGATGCCATTATTATAAGTAATAAAACTATATAAATGGAAAATAATATTTTAAAAAAAAAGAGTTTATCTCTCAGGGTTCTCCAGTTTTCCAAAGAAACAGAACCAAAAGGATGTGTGTGTGTGTGTGTGTGTGTGTGTGTGTGTGTGTAATAGATAGATGGGTAGGTAGATTTATTTTCAGGAATTGGCTTATGTGACTGAGTGCTGTCAAGTCTAAAATGCGTAGGACAAAGAGTCTGGAAATTCAGGGAGCATTTTTATGTTACCTTCTTGAGGATCCTCTTCTTAGGGAAATCAGTGTTTGCTCTTAAAGAGGCCTTCAACTGACTGGATGAGCCTAACTATACTATCAAAGGTAATCTTTTTACTTAAAGTCAACTGATCGTAGATGTTAATCACGTCTATAAAGTATGTTGGTAACAATATCCAGACTAGTATTTGACCAAGCAGTTGGGCACCATCGCCTAGTCAAATTGACATGTAAAATTTAACTATCACAGAGAATCAGAAAAAATATGAACACAAACTATTTACTAAAGAATCCATTTCACAGAAAATAGCTTGAACATTATTTCCAATGTTTAATCATAATTAATATGGCTCCTATCTGTACAGACTTAGACTTAGATTTCTTTCATTCCTAGTCCTCCCTGCATTAGCTGGATTAATCGTTAAGGCCATCTCCATTTTCCTGAGTCATTTTTTTTTTTATTGACTGTCCTTGGATTTACTCCAATTTTAAATCTTATGAGAGTATCAAGAGGTATTTACTTACTATTATGGAGATTTCTTGGCTCAAGGAAGACGTTAAACTTTCTGGATAGGATGGACAGGACAAAATGCCATGGGTCTTTAGTTCTGAACATTTAAGTGCTTTTGTCTTCTGATAAATGGCTGTCTACTGCCTATGAAGTATTTTCCTTCTACAAGTTGACTTTTCCTCCTCTGTAAAATGGGACAATAGCAGCACCCACCTTAGAGGTTTGCTGTAGAGATTGCACTCAGCAATACGTGTAAAGGGCTCACCACAGTGTTGTTCCTCCTATAATCGGGACTGCACAGGAAATCTAAGCTGTTATTTTACTTTCATTATTCTGCTTGCTGTTTGCCATATTGGTATTGTGATTTTGATTATGATTTTTTTATTCAGTTAATATGCATAGGCCTCTATGTATTTTATTTAATTTTCACAATGAAGAAATGCTACCAAATATGCATATATATAAATTAAAGAGAATACTGAATTTTAAAACATGTGAAGAAATATATACAATATTACATAATAAACAAGTAACAGAATCAGGATGCAAGTTTAAGCTTCTCTGGAAAAACTTGTGCTTATCTTACAGCAGCAAACTGAGCTTTTTAATTCACTTATAAAGAGTTTTAAATGTCATATAGTCTTGTAATTGTGAAAGTTATATAGAGTTATTCAACTTTTGTTATGCATATATTATAAATTTGTACACCATAATGTGTGCAAAACTTTATATATTATTTTAAATGCCTATCTGATCACTACAGCTATTTATGAATCACATAAACATTGTGGAAAATAATAAAATAGGAAATGAAAATCTCCCTGACTGCCTTCATCCATTTTACACACTTGCATTAAAAATATATATATATTCTGCCTTAATCTAGCTCCTCTTACAGGCTTCATATCAATGGCTCAAGACAACATCATTAAGGTCTACCTGGATGACACCCACTCTCTAAATCTAGTCCACCAGGTCTTTTTAGCTTCATTTCAAAATATATCTGCAATATAATCGGACAGTCCAAGGCAGCATCTTCTCACTCATGGATTTGCTAGTAGTCTAGGCCTCTCTTCAGTCTCTTCTCAAAAGAGCCAGCAGCCTGATCCTTTTACAAGGCTGTGAGCTCCCATCCCTCTTTTGCCCAAGCCCTCTAGTATTTTTCATCTGGCCCTACGTTAAAATTAAGATAGAAACTGGATATATTTTGCAACCTCCTCCATTATCTTTCTGGTTTTTCTTTCTACTCCTCTCACCTTGTCCTTCCTTTTCTATAAGCAACCCCAAACACAAGCCCTGGACACATTCTTGTCATAGGGAGGGCTTTGCATTCATAGACGGGTTGCTTGATAGGCTTTTCTTGCATGTATCTGCGTGACTCCTCAGCCACATCCTTCATGTCTTCACAGGAAGCTGCATTCTCAGAGAGGTCTTCCTTTGTCTCTAAAAAGTTCACACATTCTCCACTTTGTCAATCTTTTGCCTGCATATTTTTAATATATTTTTAAAATATCCACCCATTCTACTTACGTAGCTTATTTATTTCTGTCCACGGTAAATATAAACTCCTAAGGACTGGCATATTCTTTGTCTATTTTGTTCACGACTGAATCCTCACCTTCTAGAACAAGTGTTTAATAGATGGTAGATGCTTCATAAATATTTGCTGCATGATCAAATTAATGAATAAGTTAAGCCATACAGATTTTGTTCTGACTTTATTGCACTATTAATTCAAGAACACACATAGGACTGGATGCGGTGGCTCAAATCTGTAATTCTAGCACTTTGGGAGGCTGAGGTGGGCAGATTACCTGAGCTCAGGAGTTTGAGACCAGCCTGGGCAACACAGTGAAAGCTCGTCTCTACTAAAATACAAAAAATTAGTGGGGCATGGCGGCGTGCACCTGTAGTCCCAGATACTCAGGAGGCTGAGGCAGGAGAATTCCTTGAACCCAGGAGGCAGAGGTTGCAGTGAGCTGAGCTGACACCACTGCACATCAGCCTGGGCAAGAGTGAGATCCGGTGTCTGGGAAAAAAAATGATACAAAGAGAGGGGTGATGATAGATATATTTCCCAATTGAAGAAATAAATAAAGGAGAATCTCTAATTTGATAAGAATATTATTGAAGCTGTAAATTACAGTTAACTCTCCTTGTCCATGAGTTTCACATCTATGAATTCGAGCAACCTGATATTGAAAATATTTGAACAAAAAAGGCAGTAAAAAAAATATAGCAATAAAAACTACAAATAAAGAACAATATAGCATATCAACTATTTACATTGGATTGGGTGTTAGAAGTTACCTAGAGATGATGTAAAGTATGGAGGGATATACTATTTGTGAATGTTATGCTATTTTATGTAAGGTACTTGAACATCTGAGGATTTTGATCTTTCTGAGGGTTCCTGGAATCATCCCCCACAAATACTGAGTGACAACGTATGATTTAAATTTCTTAGCAGAAAAAAATCCATTATATTGATCTTTGTTTTTCTGCTTTTGTTGCAGTAGAAGGAAATTACTTTTGCTTAGTAATTTCTTCAGTGTGGTGTTGTAATAATGCCAGTGATTTAGCCATTGTTAGTAATTACTGGCAGGAAACCGCAGCAGTGATTTTAAGACATCTCAAATATGATAGTCACCATCATCTAGTGCTGAGTGTGGGTAAAAGAGTGGGAGGAGTTAAGGGAGGCAGTGCCTCAGAGGACAGCCCTGGTCACGCAGCGGGCAGGGTAGGTCTGCAAACCCACTCGGCTTCCTAAGTTTAAAGTCCACAGGAAATTAGGAAAGGACCTGCAATTTCTTTATACAATAACTTCCTCATTATTGCATTGTTATTCATGTCTCATTAAGATGACAGACATCTTCAAGTAATTTTCAAGATTACATGGTCAGTAGAATTTTTTAAGTCTTTAAGTAACATATTTAAAAATGAAATAAAATATACCTGGGTATAGTATTCTTGTGAAATACCTTTTTTATTAAAGAAAATATATTTATTTGAAGCAGATCTTCAACTGCTAGACTTCAGTACGATTTAGATATGTTTCATACCTATTCAGCTATTTTTTCTTTCTCTAGACATAAATCTAAGAAAATATCTAGGGGTTTAATCCAGTTTTTAGAATATTACAACATTAATGGTTGCTTTTAAAGCTTACTAGAAGCTCTTGAAATAGAATGAACTATATAGTTCTCAATAATAAAAGCAAAGAATTAAAACCACTCTACAGATTAGCTAATAGTTTTTGCCAAAGCTTGAGATGTTCTTTAAAGAACATTATGATACCTAAGACTGAGGACCTTTGAAAGTATTTCATTCCATAATTTAGTGTTTAAATGTGTTGGGAGGAATTGTGCAAGTACTCAGCTACTAAGAAAAACAAAACTAAAATAAGACAGATTAGAAACAGAATGGTTAGGGAATTTTTTTTCCAGAAATATTCAGCATTTTGCATCTTTGCCTATGTTAGAACAATAAGTTAGTTATACTAAGTCTTATTTACAAGATTGTCAAAAACACACTGAAAACATACTGATCAATCTTAAGTTATTACAGTGTGATAATCACCAGCCTGATATTCTTTAGCTAGAATGCTTGAACAAGTTGTCATACTTTTAAAATTTCTGAGAATTTATAGAGCTGTTGGAAGAGGAAGATTAGCATATTTTTAAGTAACTTGAATTTTCAGACTGTGATTAAAACCTGTGCCTGGTTTTAATGTTCCATCACATCCATGCTGCTTCTCTCTAGGAGGCAGGGCAGTCTCCTCTATTCCAGGTCACATATGTTGTGCTCATTCTCACCTCAAAGCTTTAATCCAGGCTTGTCTGTCTAAAGCGTGCTTCCCTTTCCCTTTCAGATCTCCAAAATATATCCAGCCTTTTACACACCTCTCAGGTCTCAGATCTTCTGCTTCCTGTAACCCACATTGATTTCTCACTTTCCAAATATCACTTGTGTATCTGTTAGGAATTTTTTCTGTGGTAGGTAACTAAAAAATGACTGGGAAAAGTTTCATTCTCTGTGAGATCTCAGAATCTTCACTAATTTCTTCCAAGTAAATCATATTTCTGTGGGGATATGAAAGAAGGAATAGAACAGAGGTTTGAGAAGTGATAATTTTTATCCCTAAAGGGATTTGAATTCCTTTATTATGTACCGAATGCTCTTGGAATTGTTTCTTCACCTGTAATAGGAACTCATTCTTAACTGGACTCATCCTTCCATTGCATTTCCAGCAATGCTGAAGACAGAATCAGATCAATACCTGTGTAGTATCAATAAATAAATATCCATACAAATACCATCATGTTCTTTGGGATCATACAGCAATAGAGAGTGAGAGAGCAAAGGGGAAGGGAGGTGGAAAGAGAGAGGGGAAGAGAGAGCACAATCAAAAGAGCATGGTGGTTTCAATTACACAAAATATGGAAACTTTGTTGTAGGATCTTTATGTAGGAACCATATCTTCTTGAATTGGTGCTAATTACAGTCATATCAGTCACATTTCCTGGTTTATATCATCCCCTAATCATTTTGACTGTCTACAGCTGTATTCGTTTCCCTGAGGCTGCTCTAACAAATTACCACAACCTCTGTAGCTTAAAACAACACTCATTTAATTCACACGGTTCTGCAGGCTAGAAGTCTGAAATCAAGGTGTAAGATAAAACATGCTCTCTCTGAGGGCTCTAGAGGAGAATTTTTCCTTGTCTCTTTCAGATTGTGTTGGCTGTGGGTATTCCTTGACTTTATTCACTTGTGGCCACTTCACTGCAATTTCTGCCTCACCTTCTCCACTTTTGTCTGTGTCTTTTCTCCTGTTTCTCAGAAGGACACTTGTTATTAGATTTAGGGTCCACCTGGGTAATCTAGGATGATCCCATCTCAAGATCCTTACCTTAGTTTGTTTGTTTTGCTGTAAAGGAATACCTGAGGCTGGGTAATTTATAAAGAGGTTTATTTGGCTCACAGTTCTGCAGGATGTACAGGAAGTAGAATGCTGACATCTGCATCTAGTAAGAGCCTCAGACTGCTTCCATTCATGGTGACAGGCAGAGAGGAGCAGGCATTACATGGTGAGAAAGGAGGTGAGAAAGAGGAGGAGGTGCTAGTCTCATTTCAACAACCAGTTATCCCAAGTATGAAGAGTGAGAACTCACTTCTGCACACCAATCCATTCATGAGGGCTCTGCTTCCACATCCCAGATATCTTCCACCAGGCCTCACCTCAACTCTAGAAATCAATTTTAACATGAGAGTTGGCATGGTTTAACCAACCATATCTAAACCACCGATGTCCTTAAATTAAGTACATCTGTAATGCGATTGTTTTCAAGTAATGTAATATTCACAGGTTCCAGGGATTTTGACATGAATATATTTTGGTGAGGAGAGGGGCACCATCCAACCTACTGTAATAGTGACAGTTGATTTACTAAATAAATGTACAATGAACTAGGTTGGCCATGCCAAAAAATTTTTAAGTAAATCAACATATTATGAAATGAAATATTCATAACGATAGTGGAATATTTATTTTTGCAGCTCTCATATTTGGCATTTCTGGATGGAAAAGTGGGTGGTTATAAAAATGATGAAATCATAGTCTATTCAATGAAAAAGGATAGATACCCATACATAAAGCCTATAGGTATTTTCAAAGCCTCAGCCAATACAGTTCAGTAAGGATGGGGCTAACTTATGATCTCAGTGGAACGTCTGTTTTCTAAGAAGTTTGTTATGGGTAAAAATTTAGGTAGCAAATATAATTTACATTACTTTAAACTTATATATGCTTACAAGTTTTTTTTTATTCTGGAGAGAGGAAAAACAGATAAGCAATATTTTAAGCACATTATAAGATCATTCCTTTTAATTGTAAAGAAACAAAAGTGATATTCACAAATTTATTCTTAAACATTTTAACATAGTCTTATAATTACTTGATGTTATACAGTTTGTCCAACTTTAATTCTAGATTTATTTCTTTATAAAAGCAATAAAATACACAAAGAGTGAGATTACAAAAAACTAAAACACATTTATTTTATCCAGTCAATTTATTTAGGATAACACAGCGTCACAAAACATAAAATTAAACCTTACTTCATTTTCATTTCAGTATTATCAGCTATTAGCAGGTAAAATCAACTCATTATAGATTATCCATTTTGAATGAAAAACAAATATTTACACTAGTAGATTAAAAACAATGCTTTGTCCAAATTCATTTTGGGAGCCAAAGTTTAATTTTGCTATCATGAATACATGAACTTTTAAAAAATTTCTATTTAAAATTTTGTTTTAATGCTAATTTTAACCTATAAAACTTGTTAAGTGAATATATTTTTTATACTTTGAAAATTTTCTTTAAAGAGGAGAGTGATAAAGCGTGAATTAGAATGTGCTTAGACACGAGTCTAAGCTCTTTCCAGATTCAGGTTACAAGAGCCAAGTGTCTCAGTGTGATACAGAAATGACCCCTGGGAAATCATCATGTTTAGTAACTTAATGGATAGAACAGAAAATACCAGTAGATTGCTGTGAAAAATGTGTCAAGAAAACATTTTTACAGATTTTTTTCATTTTATTTACCAGTAAACTGGATACTCAATAAATTCATGTATTTCTATTGCTCAGTGTTACAGTACTGCCAACTTTTCTAACCCATTATTGATGTAAGTTGAGAATAGCCTTACTGTTCACCATCTGTCATGAACGAGTCAAGTTTTTCAAGTGAACACAGCTTACTTACATGACTTTAAATACTTTGGCTATTACACATTTTATATTACTTTTGTGATAGAGATACAGAGTCTTTCACAATGACACATCTGATATCATTGTTTTTCTGGCTTCTTATCACATTACTGTCCCTCATTATTATTGCTGTTGTTGTTGTTATTTGAATGTTTCTAGTTTATTTAATGTATTTTAGGGGTGTCTAAAATCCTTCATGAAAAAAGGGGTTACAAACCTTTGTAATGATGTATATATATTTATATAGGTACAAACATATATATATATTATATATATATAATATATATATATGTTTGTATATATAATATATATATGCCTAATTACAAAATTACCATTTATTTTAGCCTGGTACAGTTGCTACCACCTGTAATCCCAGCACTTTTGAAGGCCTAGGTGGGAGGATCACTTGGGCCCTGGGTTTTGAGACTAGCTTGGGCAACAAGGTGAGACCCTGTCTCTACAAAAAAAGTACAGAAATCAGCCGGGGCATAGTGGCGTGTGCCTGTAGTCCCAGCTACTTGGGAGGCTGAATCTGGAGATGGTTTGAGCCTGGGAGGTCAAAGCTGTGGTGAGCTGTGATTGCATCACTGCACTCCAGCCTGGGTGACAGAGCAAGACTGTATTTCAAAAAGAAAAAAAAAGATTACTATTTTAGTTATCGAGGCTGCTTACTGGAAACATTACATTTAAAAATTATACAAAAGCAACATTTCATTTTCAGGTAATGCAGCCTTCTTTTTTTAATATTGGTCTTGAACCAATTAACTTATGCTTGTAAATGGGCATAATAGAAAATTATAAGAGCTATTTTGAGATTACTAATATGTTACTTCAAAGTAGAAGAGAAGCAGTCATAAGGAGTCTGCTGAATACCTGAATTAATTGGAACTCAAGCAAAGAAGAGGGGACAGGTTGTACGTATACCTAGATATGGAAAATAATTGGATAATGACTAATAATGGGAGTTTGATAAACATGAAAACTTAAAAATATAATTTTTAAAAACTGAAATAATATTTTAATTAAATAAAGAATAGGCTGAATATCAATGACATGGAACTATATTATAAAAATGATCCTGATGGCAGAAATTCAGTTTTACTTTTATTCTACATTTGATGACAATAAAGAAAAAGTAAATAATATCCATATTAATTATAATCAGAGTAGACAATGTTCAGAATATTTTAATTTTAAAATTGGCCTTGTCCTATATGGTTAGTTTTGAGGGATATACAGTGGACATTATTTCCTGAAGAATATAAAAGTAAATTTGACTAACATATAAATGCATAGTTTTTGCTTGGAAACCGGTAACAACTTTCTAATAAAGAATTTGAAATAATTTTTATTGTATGAGTTAAGTTTATCTACTAAATGACCGATAAATGCTATAAACATTCTTCACTTAGGTGAAGTTGTGTTTGAAGTTCTGCTTTCACTAGCTTTTTAAGAATAAAAGTAATTCAAGTATAAAAACAACAAAAGTGGAGATCCCTGTGGGACAAACAGGTAACTCAAAAGCTCTTTTCTAATAATAGAATCAATAACTGCAAGAATCGTTGGTCACTTCTGAGGATTGGTAACAGCATATAGTATTCCAAATATTTTTAAAAAGAACGTTTCTACAGATGTGATGTGCACCTTCCTTACTTAAAATGTTGCCTCCCTTCTGAGATAGTTAATAGGAAAAATGTAAACATTTTCTCTTAAATTAAGTAATGTAAAAGGAGTAGTAATTTTTTCTTACAGAAATGTTGACATTTTCTAAAAGTAAAGAGTATTGTCTTATTATGAGTCTAGAAATGAGATGAGCCCTTGACCCAAAGTTCTTAACTGCCACTTGTGTGAGTACAATGCTTTCATTATATTGTAGATTTTATAATAGTCACTCACCTATGTGACCTTTCAATTAAATTGTTGGAGTGCATTCTAATTCAGGATTTCCCTGAAGATCACTTGAATAATCATCCTATTTAGAGGTTCCCACGCATCTTATTAAACATCATGACCCACCAGGAGCATGTGCTGCTGGCACACCAACATCAGCCCTGAGATTCAGATTCTTTTTGAGAGCAATGCGTGGAATTAATTTACCTGTACGACTTAGTCCTGTTAAGGAGTTCACTCAACATCTGTTGGGTCATCTTTGCTAGAGATTTTTTTTTATCTGAATAAATTTAAAAAGTATTCCTAATGATACTTAATTCTTTGGATTTTAATTTAGGTAAACGTAAAGTGTACTGCCCATAAAATGCCTCATCTTTGAGATGTGTTCAGTTTAACAGCCTGGAGAATATTAACATATTAAAAACAAAATAATTTTCAGCTTTCACCTCTCAGAATGTATCCATTTAGAAGCAAAGTACAGTAGTTAGAGGTGAGGAATCTAGTTCGTTTTCTCTGGAGCATTCAACGTGCACAACAATCCGTTGCTTCTTGATATTTTCCCCACTGGCCTCAGTGGCACCTGTTCTCTGTCACTTGGCTGTAAAAATGTCTGTTCTTATTTAGTGTCCTGTTTCTTTTACCTGCCCCCTGAATATAGTCTTTTCTGTCTCCTTGTCTATTTTCTCTATAATATCTCTCAGGTTTTATTCGTTCCTTTATGGATAGTACCCCCAAGTCTGGGTAGCTTAACCTCTTAGAGTGCCTCATTTCTTCCAGTGAAATGGTAAAATTATCGTCATTACAAGAGATATTACACGTAAAAGACTTAGAAGAATTACCAGTTCATAGTAGACTGCTTTCTCTTCTCTCTCTATATATATCCCTGACCTCTCTCTCTTGAATATCAAACTTTCATTTTTGGCCATCAGCTAGATACATCTAATGGCCTCAGGGCAAGAATAAATATTCTTAACTCATCCCCTCTGCTCTCAAGTATTCCCTCTCTAAATAGATGGCATTACAATGTATCTGTCAGGTGTAAAATATCCAAATAACCTTTATTTCCACTCTTTTCCTAAGCATTACCTTCTATACCCATTTGGTTTTTGTCTGCAATGTTATGAGGTCCACACCCTGCTATGTACTCCTGACTGATATTCTATAGTACTAAAATTCTGTGTTTGCACAAACTTTGCTTAGTTTTTTGTAGTTTAAAAAGATGTTATGAACTGAATACATCATACTCCTATTAACCTTTTCTTGCCGAGTCGGTCAAGATGAACTTGTTTATGGCTCACGAGCAAGCTACATTCAGAAGTTCTTAGAGCGTATACCCAGTGTGGGTCAGTAGGGGCTCTCTGCTCATTGTAGATACCCAGGGACTCAGGCTGACAAGGCTACATCTCAGAAGTTGCTCCCACAGTCACCAAAGCAATAAGAAGAAAACATGGTAACTTATGAATTGGCTTTTAAAATGTATGTAAGAAATGGCACACATTACTTCTTGCGTTACTGGCCAAAGAAAATCACATAGACACTTAAAACTTGAAATGAGATGGAGAAGTGCAGTCTTACCATGTGCATTTAAGAATTGGAATGTTTGTGGGATCTTAATGACTATAATCTAGTACAATATTTTTCTTTCCTATGTTGACTTTCCCTTTCCTAAAACTCTTTACAACACAATTATTTATCTTAATCCTATTTTTAAAATCTATGTACTTCTTCTAATGCCTATTATTGTCTACATACCATGTTACTTAATCATAGCATGACTTGTACTCTCTCTTTGCACTGAATGGAAGTTCATGTACATTTTAGCATGTAAATAATTATTTCATTTTAAAAAATGTGATTGGCAATATACTATTCTATTTCACTTATGTTGTAGATGGCTTAACCATTCTGTAACTTCTGGGAATGTAGATCATTGCAAGTTTTTTACTCTTAAAAACTTGTACAGCATTTATAGAAAGGACTATGAAAGTTGCACTAATTCAGGAGATTAGACTGGCAAATCAGTCTGTCAAAAATAAGAGATCTTACCTGATATTAAAGTTAACTAATACTTTCTAGAAGCACAAACAATGCAGCTTGGAGTTTAGGGACATTCAGGACAACTGCCCGATCCTTCTTTGCATTAGACACATGGTTTCTGACTCAGAAAAACAGATGAAGTCTCTTAAGTATGTTTTATGGGTTACCAACCATACAAGGGAGTGTTGAGGTAATAAACTGTCTTCATATAGCTCTGTAGCTTATATAACATTTTCCATGGAGCTTATATAATATAACAAATCCATAGATTGTAAATAGATTTATCTACCAGAAACAGTCCTAAACTAGAGACATCCTACTGAAAACACTCATAGCTAAGGATTCTCCTCCTAGCATCTATTTGGTAGCAGGCTTAGTTGTCAGCGTGTTTACAAGGATTTGACACCCCTACCTTTCTTTCTCTCCCTGCGATCATACCCCTGGTCAGAGAAAAGAAGTGAATTATAAGCCAGCTGTTTAACTACTTTTTCCAAAAGACTCAAGTGATATATATTTGTGAATGAGTATTTATGTTCACAAATATTTGTTTGAGATTTAAGATACCAGAAATTAAATTTTCCCATTATTTTTTTTAAGTCCTGTTAAAATATTATAAAACGTCTGACTTTACCCTGCTCTATGCCTGAGTGACTTTAGCTTACTTACATGACTATGGAAATAAGTATGCTTATCCATATGGAATTGCTTGATAAATAATTTTCTTAGGCCTTCCTGTGAGGATGAACTTCAGTGTAAATTATATGGACTTGAAGATTTGTCACTCTGTCTTTCTCCAGAAAGACATTTCTTCCCATTTCTTTCTCAGTATGCCAGTGCTTTCCAAAGAAACTTTTTACTTACTGTCCATGTCCATATAGAAGTCATGTGTGTCTTTTACTAACATTGGCCACGTTTGGACTTAATATAAATTTTGTCTGTTTAAAAATGAGTTTCAGTTGTATTAGAATAATTATGTGACTAGTTGTGTTAAGACAAATATAATATATCACAAAACTATGTAACGAGTTTAATAATTTGGGTGTGTTATATAAAATAGTGCTCCCCTGGCTAAATTTGAAACTTCATCAAATATCATCACTTAAGATAAGTAATAATTTAAGAAGACATGGTAATTATTTTTTTGGTATGTTATGATTCTTGTTTCAAAACCTATGGTGTTACTTTAGGTCTGGGGATGAAGCATGCTATATTTTCTTCAGTTAATAATTAATAATTATTTTTATGTTGTTTGGTTTATTGAAACAAATATGCTTTATTGCTTAAACTCTTTACATGTAGTCATGATTGATCCCTAAGAAAAGTTAAACTCGTTAGATAGATTAACAAATTAATACTCTGCTTTTTAAGATTTTACAGAGGTCTCTTTAAATTCATACATAAATCATACAATATCTATAACTCATATCCTAAATAAATACACTTATGAAAATAAATCCCAGAATGTAGTTCTGACTGCAGTCACCTGGGTTTCACCAATCCTTCTTCTGGGGAACTCATACCAATACATTAGAACTTTTAGAAAAACTCATAGATATGGAAAAGGCTTCTTTTCCTCAGTGATTAGATACTATTTGTTTTAGTTGCTCTCAGTCTGGCTATAAGCCCTTGCTAACTTTGCAGTTGGTTACAAAACATATTTCCAAGGCTTCTGCTTCCCTCCATATGCTGCTGCTAATGGAGCTTTAAACTCAACTGAGTTGTGAAACACAGAAGCCTGTTTTTCTTTTTACTACCCACCACTAAAGTCCCTTCAATCCCATGACATGAAAGTTTTGTGTTGCAAAAATGTTTACGAGAGATTTGAGACTACCTAGAAGAAATGAAAGTGATACAACAAATAAAAAATAAACTTGATCCTTAATATGACTGTTTCTTTTAAATTCAGGATAAAGGAAGCAGAAGGTGATACGCTTCACATCATTTTCTCTTTGTTGGGGTGCTCCATCCAAGCCTTGGGCCTCTATCCCAGTCTCCATGTTTCTCTTGCTTGCTTAGAAATCTGCACCTTAAGTCAATCTCCCATTACAGATTTTCTGTTTTTAGGTAATAGTGAAATCTACTTCAGTCTAAGAGATGAAGTTCATTACAAAGTATTACCAGGCAGAACCATCACCCAGTAGGGGTTCACTTAAGTTAGATCACTTTGCTGATGTTTAAACCTTCAAGATATGCAAAAATGGTATAAATATTTTTCATCCTGCATCCATAACTAGTTAGTAAAGGAGATGACAGTTATATGTCACTGTAAAGGAAAATGGGAACAAAAGCAAAAATGAATGACAGTAAACAAACTAAAATGAAATTAGGGTGAAGTCTTGGTATAAAATGTTTGCACAGTCCTAGCATAGGCCCTTCTGATAAAGATGAACCAGCATTTGACTGTACATTTCTTTCTTAAGGGCTACTACTGTTTTCAAAACATAAAAGATCCTAAGAAACTAGAAAATTTCATTACCTACCCACTAGAACAAAGACACCTTCAGAAGCAAAATCAATTAAAGTAGCAATTTGTTCTTTACACAGAGGTCTTAATCTCCTATCAAGCAAGCTAGGAATTGATTATTCTGGAAATCTTATAACCCAGGCAATCTCATTCCATCTTAGAAACCTGAATATCTTTGGTGACCAATAAAACTAGAAGAGTTTTGGCTATGGATCTTCTTCACTAGTTCACATTCTCATACAGATTTACTGTTCTGTTCTTTACTTTACTGTTCTGGTCAGCTCCAAATGTCTGCTGACATGTAAGACCCCATTTTATAGCATACAAATTTCATGACATATGGCACATATTTTTATGAATCTTCCTTTCCTTAACAGAGTGTTTTCAAAACTACGGTGCTAATTGTTGGTTGTCATTGGACAACTTTAGGTGGTAGACAAACAAGGCATCAATAACCTTGGATGACATCGTGAGAATTTGACTTCATTGCTAATTCTTCTTTACTTATGCTGATCATGTCAAAAACAATAGCTCAGTATGTTAATCCTTAAGACTTTTAAAACTTGTTGTAAATATATATACAAAATATTTAATGTATATAGGCATATATGTGACTTCATTACAGCACTACTTTTTTTTTTAGATCCAGATTTAATTAAGTTTCTTAAAATACACCTGTTCTTTGATATCAGACTTCCAAATCCTTCTCTTTCATTTGCTTAGAGGCTGATCTCTCTTCCATTACTAGCCAAGACCAAGGAGTCTATCATAAAAAGCACTCTCTTGCACAAATTTGCATTCTTCTGCCTTAAGCCACATACAACTAGAAAACATTTAACCTCACGTTAGTGGTAGCATCCTCGTTCTCTGCTAATCACAGCAGAAGAAATGCCACACTATGCAGAGACTAGGGAGCTGCCACTGCAGGTGGAAGGTGTACATATACACCATGGAATATTGCACAGCCATCAAAAACGATGAGTTCACGTCCTTTGTAGGGACATGGATGAACCTGGAAACCACCATTCTCAGCAAACTGACACAAGAGCAGAAAATCAAACACCGTATATTCTCACTCATAGGCGGGTGTTGAACAATGAGAACACATGGACACAGGGAGGGGAGCACTACACACTGGGGTCCATTGGGGGGAAATGGGGGAGGGGCGGGGGGGTGGTGAGGTGGGAAGAGATAGCATGGGGAGAAATGACAGATACAGGTGAGGGGATGGAAGGCAGCAAACCACACTGCTATGTGTGTACCTATGCAACAATCTTGCATGTTCATCACATGTACCCCAAAACCTAAAATGCAATAAAAAGAAAAAAAAATAATAAAAAAAAATAAAAAATTTCAGAGGTGCGTTGAGATTTCTTACAAGCCAGTAATCCAAGCAACCCTAGACTTCTAGTTTACTGAGCTCCTTCGGCTAGTCATTCACAGTTCCTGAAGGAGAAAAGAAAGAAGTTGTTTGCAGATAAGGCACTTTAGAAACCACCAGAGAGAAACCCAAGTCTGCCAGGAGCTGCGTTGTGAATCGGTGAGCCCAGAGGGCCACGAGCTGACAGGAGTGATGGCTCCCACAGCTCCAAGCCGACAGCTTCCATCTTCCTGCCCCAACAGCATTCCAGCTGGCTTCCAGCACCCGCCTTGGCTCTGTGTTGCCTAACTGGCCTAGAATACATGGAAACCAGATAACTGGCCAGAGATGAACACTGCTGCCTGAAGCTTGGGGCAGCCGCTGACAGTGAGGAATGCCTTCGGAGACACCGCTGGAGCACACTGAGGGAGCAGTTCTTTTTGCAAAGATGAGTTAGTGAGGATCAGCATATTAGCAAAGCAAAACATTTAAACATTTTTAAAAGCTGCTTAATCCTTCCAATTTCCCTCCTGGTTGTAAGCTCAACCTATAGCCTCTAAACCTGCTAAAAATCACAGGCCTCCCTCCCATCAGAGTTCCCTAGTCTTCAATACTGTCTAAATATTAACACTACCTAAAAGTCCTCTTATTGCCTACTCAGATGTCGTGCTTCATAGTTGTATTTAAAATGTTTCCACTTCCTTTCCTATTATTCTACCTCCTACTATCTTTTCCACTGTTGAGGTGGGCATATACTATTTAGAGGAAATAAAATCTCTCCCCACTAATTTCATCAAGTAGCTAATCCTACACTTCTAGTTTATATATATATTTGATCAGCTATTTCTTGCTTAAATGACCTTTGCTTATCCTCATGATAAAGTATAACTCCTTAATCTGGCTAGCGATGCTTATCATGATCAGGCTTTGCAAGGCTTTCTGGCTTTTTCACCTGCCACTTCCCCCGTTTCACTTGCATGGTGCAGTTATATTGTATTTCTTTCAGTTCTACAAATTTAGCTACACTTTACTTAACTTTGAGTCTTCATACTTGTTATTTCCCTTCTCTGTTTGAAAAGCTCTAATTCACCTTCCTTAACAGCCGACTTCTATTTGTCCTGTAGAACTCAAATTTGGATGCCAATTACTCTAGGATGTCATGCCCAAGTTTCCAGTATTGGATTAGGCATTCCTCTGATGTTCTCCCAGGACTCTCTGTATTCACTATACATTGACAGTGATTTTATAATACTGAAGTTGCCTATTGATTTGTCTGTAGTCTCCCTTGGCACATAGGATTCTTGAGGTCATTGACTACATGCTCATATTGCTTTTTACACTCAGTGCCTGGCACACAGCATGTGCTTAATGGTGTGCTAATGTTCAAATGATGTTATAAGACCCAGCTGTCTAACAGAATAAGTGGGACCTATTGCTCATGAGAAACAAAACAATTCTTGGTCTCAAATTTAGAGATACTGAACCTTGGGTCCCGGTTAGCACAATTCCTTACTTCCTTGTGTAGGAACCAAAATAATCTTCTCTGTATCATTCCAATCTTAAGTGCATCCAGAGCAAGCACTTAATTCCTCAGTAAAAAACACACGGTATTTAATCTAGTCTTTTTTGTAGGTCCATGGGATAAGACCCAAATACTGTGCTATAAAAGCATATTTTCATGTGTTGAAATGATCCTGTGTACATGGCTAACTGCTGATCTGGAATAATGGAGGACTAATTCCAAATTTTGATCAATATTGAATAAGTTTAAAGTTTTATTCCTAGGAGAGATATATTTAATTAACAAAGATGTGTTGAATGCATCATTACCAGGCACTTGGGATATATCAATGAACGAAACAAAGTTCTCTGTCCTCATGTTGATTACATTGTAACAAGGAATAGAGACAATAAACAACACAACACAGAGGAGAAACACAACAAACAACAGCACGCAACACAAAACATAACAACCACATGTATGTTAGAAGGCAGTAAAGCCACTGAGAAAACAAGATCACAGTAAGAGAGGAATAGAAATATTGGGATTGGACTATGGTTTCTAATTTTATGTAGGACATTTCTATGTAACCATCGGAAACAATGATCTTGAGCAAAGGTTTAGTAGAGGTGAGAGTTAGAGGAACAGCATCTCAGGTAGAGGGAACAGTCAGTTCCCAATACGCAGAGTTTCTAATGCCGAGCCTGATTGCCATGTTCATCATAGCAACATAATCTGGGCTGTAGAGATCCAAATTATTTCTAACATTTTGTGCAAAGTATTATTAATAAATCAGTATATTGTGTTTCCTGAGTTTATGGCCATACAGCATTTTGAAGTTAGAGACAACAACATTTCTTAATCAGTTAGATGGAAGGTGAATACCTATAAACCCTTATGCTCCAAGGGGTAGCATAGGCACAGGTGGGAGTGTCATGCTCGTATAAAAATTGAAAGGTCTGACAAGCACAGGTGTCTGAATCAAAGATTGCACTTTTTAGCCCAGAGGTGGGCTTATGTAGCTCCTGTGAGAAGAGCTAAGTTTCTCCTTGAAATTTCTCAGGTTCCCCTCAAGCATATACATCAAAGAGCATTTGGAACCTTCACATTTTATGACATAAAGGTTATTCAAAATTATCTTATCTAGAAAAATATTACATCAAGTATAATAGAATTCCTACAATGGTCATGGGGACAAGTCTCAGTATTCATCCAGAATATATTTAATCTTGAACAATATGGTTATCCTTCTAAGCCCAAATTACAGTCATTCTTTGCTGCTTGCCAATCTCCTATTAGAATTCAGCACCTCTGTAGAACATCTTGTACAACCAGGCATGGATATTGTTTAGTTGGTTCTTTGGAAATTATCAAGAGTATACATTTATAACTGACTTTTTAAAAGATGAAATAGACTATCCTAAATCCCTTTACTTCATTGTTTGTGATCTACTTCAATTAGGTCACTAAAAAAATCACATTAAAAACTTTACTATACTTTTCAGGTAGAAGACAAACATTCAAAGACTTCTAGTAAATTATTTGTTAATCTGAAAATCTTTAATACCTGATAACACTGATCTTAAAGAGTAACAGTTTAGACCTACTATATTTAAGTAGCATAATAACTTCTCTAATTAATATTTATAGTAAATTCTCTAATTATTTAAGATATTTATTGATAAAAGGCTTCTGTACTGCATACTATTTCACTGGACTTTGATGGCCTTTCATATAATAGAAATTGTATTGTTAATAAGAAAAGATAGTGAAAATAACTGAAGGCATTTTGTACTGAAGATGTGAACCTTAGCTTTTTTATCCATCCAGATGGTGACATTGTGATCATTTTAATCAGCATATTTTACTTGTGTCATGAAAACACTATAAATATTCAATCACAGTGTAGTGAAACCTGGATCACTGCCACTTATTTTAATGACTCTGTGACCCTATTCTGTGTAGTATTAAATACAGTGTCAGTGTCCAAAGACAGTGATATTAAAGTATAATTTTTATCATTTCAATCAAACTGAGGAAATCTAAAATGTCTAATAACTTTCATGAAAGAAGCCTTACCGTTTTATGAGCTACAGTCAATCTTTAACAACATTTCCCACAAAATTGTCAGTAGGCATGATTCCTTTTATAGGAAATACAGTAAAATTGCCCATCTATATTCATGTGATTAATGTAACATGGAATTTACAAATTTAAATGCATAATGCTAGAAAAGTAGAAATAAAGATTTTTTATAGTAATACAAATCTATGCTGTATACATTTAATATATTCATGGTTTAGAAAATGAATTGTGTTCAATAGCTCGACATTTTTAATTGGGTTTTCAATGATAATAAATTGTTATACACATTTTTTAAATGAATTTCCAGACTTCTCAAATACTTGACTCTACATTTTCATGTCTACTAGGAAGTATACAGAGAAGATTTTACACAAGGAGTAATGTTATTTCTAAATGGATTTTTGGTTTTTTCTTCCACACATAGCTTATCCCTGTGGGCAAACCTTTGCAGAGATTTTTTTCATCCTAAGAGTAAAGCAGTTTAAAGTGGATTCCTCTAGTCAAATTGCTCTTACAGGAATCAGTTTTAGATGTATAGTCAAGCAGAAGGACTTCTAAGGACAGCAAAAATGAGAGCATAACATTGATAGCACCACCAGCAAGATAGATCATGAAAATCAAAACAAGATGACCAAAAAGACTCAAGGCAAATCTGAAAGCACGTATAATTCCTCAGTGTATTCTTTTACTGTCTTTATTTCATTTTGACCAAATATCACTCATTTCATTCTCCATGTTTCTACCCTTACTTCTCTAGGCAATCAGAGAATAAACTTCTTTTGGAAGCAGTAAGTATTAGCAATTTCTCCAACTTGACTTCTTAAAAAAAAATGTGAAACTGGTTCCCTATATAAGCAAAAAAATCAACCAGAATGTTCTTTTGGTATAAAATAATGCCACTTAAAGGAGAATATTTTCTCCTAAAAGATTTTTTTCCTAAAACACTTTGCCAGTATATTCAGTTCATGAAGTTCTAAACATTTGCATTGAGCAAGTATTCGTTGGTATCTGCAAGAAAACAGAGTGGTTATGTAAGAAATACAAAAAAGAAATCCTACACTTCTAGGGGTATAACATCTATTCCAAATGATGAAATGTGTACATGTTAAGTTGTTCCTTAATACCACAAAGCAGCAAAGTGCCAGAAGGATACCACATTCCTGCGAATGTTTTTCCTGCGTTTCCTAGACCATATCTACCTATTAAACTGACTCTTCATCCTGGATTCTTTGTTCTTCTCCTTATATTGCCTCTAAACTTTCAGTAGGCAACTACACCCTTACCCACTAATTGCCACCTATATCCAGGAACACTAACATTTATATCTCCAGGCCACACTCTCCTTTGCCTACTTCTTACTTCTTCTTGAATAATATATCCATAAAGTTTACTCATGATCTTTTCTTTCAATCTAGACCCTCTTTCAGTATTGCTGTTTCAGTGAATGGCACCAACATTCATCTACTGCCACTTGAAATCTAGAAACAGAATAGTCTTCTTCAACCCTTCTCTATCCAATCTGTCTACTTCCAACCATACCTACCAGCCAATCACTCTGATCCAGGCCTCTTACCACACTTTGCCTGGACAAGTACGATGACTCAGTACTACTCTATTTTCATCCACAGTTATCCTTTTGATGTATTCTCCATATAGCAAACACACTATCTTTAAAATTGAAATTCAGTCTAAATATGTTACTGTATCCATAAAACCATTTATTTTCTTAAATACATGACCTTTGAAGGCTGCCCAGTTTGGTCCCTGTTTCTTCATCTTTGCTGTGTCTGTTCTAGCTACACTAGTCTTACCACAGGCCCTTTTTCTTGCCCTGCTTCTCTTTCCACATACCTACAAATGAAATACTCATCTCTTTCTTACCATAGTTCTTGCTCGGTTTTCAGCTTCTAGTCTGTGCTTCACTTCTTCAGGAAACCTCATATTAATAGGTTACTGGAACACAGAAGACTTTACCTTCATGACATTTACATTTCCTTACGTGATTTTTTATTATAACATTTCTTTACAGTTTCATTTCTTTATGTGATTATTTGATTGGAATCAATCCTCTCATTTACTGAAGTTTTACAAGATTAGAAAGTGCACCAGTTTTGTTCACTGTTGTAACTCTAGTACTTAGCACCATGGAACACAATAGAAGCTCTGAATACAAACTGAATAACTACATCAACAGGTGAACAAATGGATGGATGAAAATTGTATGTAACAGAGTAATAGAAAAATTTGTGAAGGGAATAAAAATAAGCAATAGAGGAGAGTTGATATGAAATTTGGGGCAGTCTAGGAAGGAAAACGAGATTAGGAAAAGAAGAGATGAAAAAAGGCATTTGGCGTTTCCAGCTGCAGAGTCACTTGAGCAAAATTCTAGAAATACAAATGATTTTTAGGTGGTAGACTGGTAAATTAACAAAGGGAAGCATGTTGGTTCATTATCATGAACAGTGGAGGTAACATCAAGGACATAAGATTAGTCCAAATTTATGGACTTTGGAATACCAGGCTGTAAGAGCTAACAGAAGCTTTTAGACTAGGTTTGTGTGGTGTATAGCATGGAGGATGTATAGGAGACGGAGATCAATTAGGACACTATCCTAGTAATATCATTTATTGGATGCATCATTAAATATCCATTCAAGGAGTAAAAATGCTTATGATTTTGCAATTTTTAAGTGTTTATGAAGGAAAAGCTGCTTTCTCAGAATAAAATACTTCAATTTATCTTTTTTAAAAAAACAGCACAAAAGGTATTTTGACTAATGAGTAACTATTTGCTGTTGTTCTGGGAAACTATTTGGAAAAACTTGATGTTAATGGCTATAATTCGAAGTGCCTTTAATTTAGGTTAGTGTGTTAAAGCCCCTCACATATTTTCTTAATTTTAAAATTCTTAGTTTGTCTATATAAATTGATACATGTGTAATGGGATAGTAGAAACTTCAGTGTATTTACTTAGCTCCTTTGTAGCACATTCATCTTCTGTGATTTGACATGGATTCAATATGATCAGAAGTAAAAATAAAAACAAAATTAACTGTTGCTGTTTTGCCATCAATTTCGCTGTTCCTTTCTTTCTTTTCTTTTCTTTTTTTTTTTTTTTAATTATTGGTTTGCTTTGGTGACCTTTTCTGTGTTTGGGCAAGCATCCCTTAAGCTTTCATCCTGTGATTAAGAAGCAGGCATTATGTGCTCTGTTTGACATGGTCATTACTTAATGCTCACTTAATAGAATTCTACAAGACCAAATTATCACAGTGGGTAAAGGAACAGATGGCCAGCTGGCCAGAATCCATGCCTGCTTTGTTTTATGCCTCCTCAAATCTGCCACAAGGAAGCCACATGTAAGACCTGAGAAGGTAATCTAAACAGTAACTCGCCTATCCAGCTGTGCTTCCAACATTCTCAGCCATGAAGTCTAGGTAGGTGCCATTCCATATGTGTGCAGCAGGAATATCTCCTGCAGGAATCTCTGTGCTTCGTGATTAAGATGGCAGTCATGGAGGACAGATTCCAAAAGTAAAAATAGAAATCCTTTCTTCCACCTTCTGCCACTGCCTACAAGATCAAAATCACTATGCTATATTTTAAGAGAAAGAACTGTAGCTTTGTGGAAATAGTGTACTAATTTTTAACACACTTTGTTTATAATTATAAGATTATCTACAATCTGAAATGCTTCAGATTGCTACAACATTCAACAAAGAAAATTAGGCTTGGCCACAAGCTTAACATTGAGTTGTTGAAACTTGCTAGTGTAAATGAAAAAGGGCTACAGATATTTATATCTAATCTCTAAATTTCTGGGGTTTTGTTATAGATTATGATTTACAGTTTGGGTTATATGCTAACATTCCTAAAATTAGTAATAATTTTAAGTCAATCATCACACATTTATGAAGCAATATCAAAGAATTTATCTCTTCATTAGGGAATATGAAGGTACAAAATTATAAAGAGTGGGGATTCCTATGCAAAACTAATTTAGAATTGCGTGAGGGAAACAAAGGAGATCCATGGAATAATTAGAAGATGAAGCAATGATAAGTGAGATGCTAATTATGCATTATAGGCAGCAAGTTGAGTAGGAACCTGATAAAGGTGAAGTGCTGTCAGAGAAAGATTGATGAAGAACGTGCAATTTTTGTAGTTGCTTAGAGACACCATGGGAAATAGTGAGATTGCTTTATCCCCCTGAAACTTGGGCTCAGATATTTGTTATATATGTATATATTTTTATCTGCTTTGTTTTTAACTTATGCCCTGTCTCATTGATCTGTAGAAAACAAAACAAATTATGGTAGCTAACGGCAAACCTGAGTGATATCTTAGTGCTTTGCACTGCAAGCTCATATGTATTCTCAAACTTTAATTGTATTGTGCAATGAATGGCTTGTGACTTCTGATAGATACTCTTCTTAAAAAAAGTGATTTGCAGGATTTCGTTTGGAAATAGTTCCCTGTTGTAAAAAGACAGACTTGTTTTTTGTTTTGTTTTGTTTTGTTTTGTTTTGTTTTTTTAATTGTATTTGGGCTCTGGGGTACATGTGCACATCCTGTATCATGCAGGATTGTCACATAGGTACATACATGCCATGGTGGTTTGCTGTCCCCATTCCCACCCCCCACCCACCCTCGAGTCACCTACATCAGGCATTTCTCCCAGTGTTATCCCTCCCAATCCTCCCCGCACTCCACAGCTGTCCCTCTCCCCTACTACTCCCCCTCCAGCTAGCCCTGTGAGTGTTGTTCCCTTTCCTGTGCCCAAGTGTTCTCATTGTACAACACCGGCCTATGAGTGAAAATGTGGTGTTTGGTCTTCTGTTCTTGTGTCAGTTTGCTGAGAATGATGGTTTCTAGGTTCATCCATGTCTCTAAAAAGGACATTAACTCATCGTTTTTTATGGCTTCATAGTATTCCATGGTGTATATGTGCCACATTTTTTTGGTCAAGTCTATCAGTGATGGGCATTTGGGTCGGTTGCAGGTCTTTGCTATCATAAACAACACCACAATGAACATATGTGTGCATGTGTCTTTATGATAGAACAATTTATAATCCTTTGGGTATATACCCAGTAATGGGATCGCTGGGTCAAATGGTATTTCTATTTCTAGATCCTTGAGGAATTGCCACACTGTCTTCCATAATGGTTGAACTAATTTACACTCCCAACTACAGTGCAAAACTATTCCTTTTTTCCACATCCTCTTCAGCATCTGTGTCTCCAGATATTTTAATGATCGTCATTCCAACTGGCGTGAGATGGTATCTCAATGTGGCTTTGATATGCATTTCTCCAATGATGATGAGCATTTTTTCATATGTTTCTTGGCCTCATATTTGTCTTCTTTTGAAAAGTGTCTGTTCATATCCTTTGCCCACTTTTGGATGGGTTTGTTTTTTTCTTGTAAATCTGGTTTAGTTCTTTGTAGATTCTGAATATTAGCACTTTGTCTGATGGGTAGATGGTGAAAATTTTTTCCCATTCTGTTGGTTGCCGGTTTACTCTAATGATTGTTTCTTTTGCTGTGCAGAAGCTCTTACCTTTAATTGGGTAATATTTGTCTATTTTGGCTTTTGTTGCCATTGCTTTTTGTGTTTTAGTCATGAAATCCTTGCCTGTGCTTATGTTGTGAATAGTTTTGCCTAGGTTTTTTTCTAGGGTTTTTATGGCATTAGTTCTTATGTTTAAATCTTTAATCCATCAGGAGTTAATTTTTGTGTAAGGTATAAGGAAGGGGTCCAGTTTCAGCTTCCTGCATATGGCTAGTCAGTTTTCCTAACACCACTTATTAAACAGGGAATCCTTCCCCCATTGCTTGTTTTTGTCCAGTTTGTCAAACATCAGATAGTTGTAGATGTGTCGTGTTGCTTCCGAGACCTCTGTTCTGTTCCTTTGGTCTATGTCTCTGTTTTTGGTACCAATACCATGCTGTTTGATTACTGTTGCCCTGTAGTATAGCTTGAAGTCAGGTAATGTGATTCCTCCAGCTTTGTTCTTTTTTGCTTAGGATAGTCTTGGCTATGTTGGCTCTCCTTTGATTCTGTATGAAGTTTAAAGTGGCTTTTTCCAGATCTGTGAAAAAGGTCGGTGGTAGCTTGATGGGAATAGCATTGAATCTATAAATTACTCTGGGCAGTATGGCCATTTTCACAGTTTTGATTCTTCCTAACCATGAGCATGGAATGTTTTTCCTTCTGTTTGTGTCCTCTCTCATTTCCTTGAGCAGTGGTTTGTGGTTCTTCTTGAAGAGATTTTTTACTTCCTTTGTTAGTTGTATTCCTAGGTATTTTATTCTCTTTGTAGCAATTATAAATGGGAGTTTGCACATGATTTGGCTCTCTGTTTGTCTGTTATTGGTGTATAGGAATGTTTGTGATTTCTGCACATTGATTTTATATCCTGAGACTTTGCCAAAGTTGCTTATCAGCTTTAAGGAGGTTTTGGGCTGAGACTATGGGGTCTTCTAAATATATGATCTTTCATCTGCAAATTGGGACAATTTGACTTCTTCTTTTTCTGATTGAATGCCTTTTTCTTTTTCTTTTCTTTTTTTTTTTTTTTTTCTTGCCTAATTGCTCTGGCTAGAACTTCCAATACTGTATTGAATAGGAGTGGTGAGAGAGGGCATCCTTGTCTACTGCCAGTTTTCAAAAGAATGCTTCTAATTTTTGCCCATTCAGTATGATACTGGCTGTGAGTTTGTCATAAACAGCTTTTATTGTTTTGAGATAAGTTCCATCGATACCTAGTTTATTGAGAGTTTTTAGCATAAAGGGCTGTTGAATTTTGTCAAAGGCGTTCTCTGCATCTATTGAGATAATCATGTGGTTTTTTTTCTTTGATTCTGTTTATGTGGTGAATTACGTTTATAGATTTGCATACATTGAACCAGGCTTTCATCCCCAGGATGAAGCCTACTTGAGCATGGTGGATAAGTTTTTTGATGTGCTGTTGGATTCGGCTTAACAGTATTTTATTGAAGAATTTTGCATAATGTTCATCATGGATATTGGCCTGTAGTTTTCTTTTTTAGTTATGTCTCTGGTAGATTTTGGTATTGGGATGATGTTGGTCTCATAGAAAGAGTTAGGGAGGATACCCTCTTTTTGTATTGTTTGGAATAGTTTCAGAATGATTAGTACCAGCTCCTCTTTGTATGTCTGGTAGAATCCAGCTCTGAACCCATCTGGACCTGGACTTTTTTTTTTTTTTTTTTTGGTTGGTAGGCTATTAATTGCTGCCTCAACTTCAGACCTTGTTATTGGTCTACTTAGGGTTTCAACTTCTTCTTGGCTTAGTCCTAGGAATGTGCAAGTGTCCAGGAATTTATCCATTTCTTCCAGATTTACTGGTTTATGTGCATAGAGTTGTTTGTTATAATCTCTGATGGTAGCTTGTATTTCCAAGGAATTGGTGGTGATCTCCACTTTATCATTTTTTTATTGCATCTATTTGATTTGTCTCTGTTTTCTTTTTTATTAGTCTAGCTAGCAGTCTGTCTATTTTGTTGATCTCAAAAAACCAGCTCCTGGATTTATTGATTTTTTGAAGTGTTTTTTGTATCGCTATCTCCTTCAGTTCTGCTCTGATCTTAGTTATTCCTTGAAAAGACAGACTTTTTAAGGAAGTTTCTTAGATTAAGGAAAATTATTTGATGTATGTTTTATAAATTATGTTGGATTACATGTATGTTTTCCAAAGTTTTACAAGAAATGTTGCATGGAAATCATTATTGTTATTCTACAGGCCATCAGGAAAAATAAAAATATGTTGATTATCAACATGGTCCATAGTTTTGCCATCCATGATTCTCTTAGATTATAGTAGTGTTTATGTTTATCCTATTGGGCAAAGATTTCAAAGGGCACCTGGGCCTTATGTTACTAAATTCAAAAATGATAACAACATAATTTCATATAGTACTCACTAATTCACAAAAGGCTTCTGTATACTAGTTTTATTATTATTAAGCATATTATGTCAGCTTTAGTTTTCTTAGTCTTTGAAAGAAAACCAAGGGGAAACACTGTTTTTGTCTTATGTTCACTTAATAATTTTATGTTAACAATAGCATCACACACTCAGCAAATATTATTGGCCAACTAAAAGATGTCCAAAAGTAGACAGCATGTTTTGAAGATTAAAAAATGCAGATTGACTACAGAGTACTGATACAGAGTTCTGTTTGAGTAATAAAACATTCTGAGCTGAGAATTTCCATTATGCAAGTAGTGGTTTAGGAAGGTTGTTTTTGCAGCAGTGTGCAAGACGAACAGACAGGGGAGAGAATGGGAGACTGCCACTTAACAAAGTATAGCTCTAGCAATAGTTATCACTTTGTAAAATGATAGAGCTTTTTGGTATGATCTGTTACTAATTTTCTTTAAAGTCATACTAATATGACTTTAATAAGATATTTATTCATTGGAGAAAAGGAGATATCAACTACTGTGCAACAATGATTGCATATGTTTGTGGAATTCATATATATAAAGACTTTCTCAGAAAGTTTTGGAGTGCCTGAAAAACAGTGCTATCAGCAAGCCCAACTCTAAACAATAGTTTAAGTGGATGAAGATCACCCCAGGAAATCTTTCTCCTTTTCTAGTGCTTCTTCCTATCATGTGGTGCCAGGCTCTGCTTTTTGCCCCCTGAGTACCCAGTTCTGGATTCTACCTATTTACTTCCCCAAATTAAGACTGCTCTCCAGATCTTCAACACCATCAAAGCCTACTCACCACTACTCTGTGATGAGAATCAAGTAAAATTAATTTAGCTAAGATTTTAATTATTGATAATGTGAGTGCTTTGTCAGCCGATTCTAATACATAAAACTCTGGTTTATTTAATCGACTCCAATGCTATAAGGAAACAACTACACAGGAACCATAAGGTGGGTTAAATAGTGCTCCCTACTCCCAATTCATGTATATCAGGAATCCTGAATACAACGTTATTTGTAAACAGAGTATTAGTTTGCTAGGGTTTCCATTATAAAATATCACAGACTGGGTGGCTCAAACAACAGACATTTCTTTTTTCACAGTTCTGGAGGTTCTGGAGATTTGGTTTCTTTTGAGACTTTCTCCTTGGCTTGCAAATAGTTGCCTTCCTGGTGTGTCTTCACTTGGCTTTTTCTCTATGTGGCAGAATCAGTGGGGTCTCTTTTGTGTGTTCAAATGCCCTAATCCTATAAGGACACCAGTCAGGTTGGACTCAGGCCCACCCGTATAACCTCATTTAACCTTAATTATCTCTTCAAAAACGTCCTACCTCCAAATATAGTCACATTCCATTGTCTTAGAGATTAGGGCTTCAACATAAAGATTTTGGGGTGGGGACACAGCTTAGCCCATCATAGGGCCTTTGTGGATAAAAATTGTTCAGGATCTAGAGATGAAGTCGTATCGGATTTACGGTGGGTTCTTATAAGAAGAGGAGAGAAACAACTAGAAGAGGGCCTGTGAAGATAGGCAGGGATTCATATTATGCTGCTATGAGCCAAAAATGCCAGGAGCCACCAGAATCCGGAAAAGGCAAAAAAGGAATTTTTTTCTAGAGCCTTCAGAGGGAGTGTGGCTCTGTTGATACCGTGATTTCAGACTTCTAGCCTCTAGAACTCTGAAAGAAAAATTCTGTGGTTTTAAGCTACCAAGTTTGTGGTACTTTTTTACATAAGCCCAGGACTGTAAACAAGGAAAAGGATCTCTACAGAATCTCACTCATCATCTCTGTGCCTTCTTACAGACAGATGTGTATAAAGGTAGTCCAGTATTAATTCTAGAGGAGAAAGTTTATCAACAGGATGGGAGGAGGAAAAAAATCTATCTTCACATTTCCATTTTTATAATCTATCCAAATGCTTTCTTGTTTAATGAAAAATGTATTAAATTTGCTGATTCCCCCCTACAATGGAAGTTTGAGATTATAAATAGAATAGTTCACCTCTTTCTTCATATTCAAAATACTCAACGATGCTTTTTGCCCTCAAACAGCTGAATTTTGCACACTTACATTCCCAAAGAAGGAAGAGTACAAAGAAGAAGAAAAAGGAGCAGGAGGAGAAGCAACACCTAGTGTTTAAAAACTAGTTTGCAAATGTCAATCATGTGAGCGTTCCCAGAATAATTTCTTTCTTTCCAACTAGTTTTAAAATAGAGTAACAGTGGCTCTAAATGGCAACTGCCAAAATGTTAAAAAATAAATAAATAAATAAATGTAAAGGCAAGACCATAAGATAACTTCGATGCATTTTTAAGATCAGAATTCAGGGTGAAATTTGGGGTCAGAACTATTTCTACTTTTTTCTACTAGTAAACAACTGGTAAAAACTATGCTATTACAATGCCTTCCTGGCATTTCCTGACGACAAAAAATGTACATTTATTTTGATATCTAACTGGCAATGTTTTGGGGCCGTATTTTTTTTTTTAAATTGGCCAAAGCTTAATACATATTATCACAGGAGAATGTTACTCTATTTACTTTCTAATAATCTGCTTATGTACTATAAGTTATTCATGATTTGGGGCATACTCTCTAAATGGATGAGAAGCTAGTAGTATTACACATATGGAACAAACTTCAACTCTACTGTTGGAATTGTGAGGAGATAGATGCAGAAAAGTAGCAAACCATATAGATCTGCTTTTGTTAGCAATTAATCTTGTTGACATACTCATATGAGCTTGCATAAAAAATGCCTGGAAAGCATGCTGTTGAATTCAGTTGTTCATTAATATTGGTCATATGTTGTCCCCATTGTGTTAGGAGCTACCTAAAGATTACCTGCAAAAGTGTTACAGCATCATGGATTTTAAAACTCCCTAAAGCCTCTTGTATCTTGAAAGTTCATTTATACTTTCATTGTTAAGAGTGATATTACTCTTATCTAATCAGATAATTTGGAATTTTATGAATACTAATCAGGACTCAAGCTTCTATTCACTACTCTGTATACTTCTTCCATATGTTCTAATGTATAGAAAGACAAACTTCTTTACAACACTTTTGAAGTGAAAAGATATTGAGATCGCCCTTGTCTTCTTTTTGTTTTACAAGCTCTGAGTTGTTGAGTAATACTAATTTGTTCTCAAAGTTTTATATGCTATTGTGTCAAAGCTTTGTGAAAGTGGTATATATATATATATATGTGTGTGTGTGTGTGTGCTTGTGTGTGTGTGTGTGTGTGTGCTCATATGTTAGAGAAAAGATATGAGATGCCTCAAATATACTAAAGTTTTGGCTGCTAAAATTAAGAATAAGCCATATTATTTTTTCCTATTGCTAAAATTAAGAATATGGCCTATTCTTAATTTTTGATGCCACTAGGAAACCCTAGAATTAAATTTCCAGGAACCATTATGTGAACAAAGAAATGTATTAATACCAAGCATAGTATATTCACAGTAAAGGATAACCATTGAAATTGCCTTTAAAAATGAAGTATTTAAACTAGATAACTAAGTATATTTTTCTGATGTGAGATTTGTCTTTCAGCTTCTGACAATTTAATATCATCCAAAATGTTTATCCCAAATTACTAGCAGAAAACCCAGCACACAAGAGGCACCTAAAGAATAAATGTCATTTAACTTGAAATTAGGCAGGGGGAATCACCTTCTTGAAATTGGGGGTGGGGTGGGGGCTGGAAGAGTCCATTTCTTTCTTACCCTCCCAGTACAAGAAACACTCTATGCTATAGGTGATTATTACTACTTATAGTGTTATAAGACCTTAAATTCATATTTTTTCAGTATCAAAATAGAGAAGATTATGGAATAGGAGTAACCCCAAAGAGAAAAGTTTTCCTGGATCTCTAATTCTCATATGAATAACCTGCTTATTATCACTTGGGGCAATAAAACTGGAAACTGTTGCTATTGAACATCAAACGTAACTTTTGGCTAGGAAGCAAATTGTCTAAGTTGAGACCTTGGACTTATATTTATTATGTTATCTTTACATATTAACTTGTATTCTGATCATTTTATCTTGTTCATGCATAAAGTGAACGCTTTTACTTATAAGTAAATTGTTTAATGGAAATTGTTTAATTAGGTGACTAAAGCACTGTTAATGAGATTATACGAGTTACATTTTTCTTGATTATGTGTTTGCGAAAGAATTAAGATACATGTAATCATTATGCAAAAGTAAACATTCTAATGGTCTGTTATTTACAATTCAGTGTAATACATTGAAACCATATTAGAAGATTAAACCATATTAGAGACAAACACATTGGAATCCAATTATAAATTTAAAGGACTTGAAGCTTGGAAGTGTAGAAAGGTTACAGAAAATATCTAAATTATTGAGTAAAAATCCAAAAGATAGTGATATCATAAGCCTAAAATAAGAATACAGTGTAGGCAGCAAATATAATTTTTATCATTTATTATTACCATATTCTTGTTTATTCAAATTGTATCAAACACCTACTGTGTGCCAACATAAGTCTTCCCAGACATAATTTATAGTTTGGTAAGGAAAAACAATAGAAAACCATTCATTTCAATACTCTCTCATGAGTACTTGAAAAAAAGTATGTACAAGGTACTTAACACCGGTCTCACATTATAATTGCTGAGTCTATCTCTATTCATAATATCTAACACACCATGTCCTTTTTCCTGAAAATACTCTGAAATGTTTCCATCTGCTGAGGCTTTAGAGTCCTGTATTATTTATAAGAATGTGCTTAGTGAATTCGTGCTGATTCTGTTTACATCTGTGAAGACTAATATGAATATACAGATTTTCAACATGGTAGGAAATGTGGCTTAGTGGAAAGGGTATAGACTTTGTAGTTAGGCAGAGCATGTTAAAAATCTATGCTTTTTCAGATAGATATCTTACTTACCCTCTCGGAGCCCATTTTTACATTCTTACAAAGCGTTATAAAAATAATATGTACACTCATACTGCCTAGCATGCATGCAAGGGACTCTAGAAAGGTTTAAACTTTGACCCTTTTGCTTTACTCCGTCCTCATCCTTTAACTGAAAATGACAGAATTTCTTGGAGTAGGAAAAGTAACAGCAGCCACAACCTCTGAAACATGTAATCTTTTTCTAAAATCCAGATGCCAGCTAAGGTCATAATGTCTTTTGGTGTGTAAATAAAATGAGCTCCAATGTACCAATTCACATCATCTGGAAATCCCAGAGGTTGCCCCAAGATTGCTGGACAGGCTTCACCTGTGCCCACA
This sequence comes from Saimiri boliviensis, assembly GCF_048565385.1. NCBI lineage: Eukaryota > Metazoa > Chordata > Mammalia > Primates > Cebidae > Saimiri > Saimiri boliviensis. The sequence goes on from NC_133449.1 coordinate 225,071,690, forward strand.
GGAAGTGTCCAGGACGCTGGGGACTTAAGAAACCACTCTTCATTCTATCTTCACTTCTTAAACCCACTGGATTCTTTAATCTCTTGGGTGTCACATGCAGCAATACTTTTCCCCTTCTGCCAGGATAAGCCCCATCAATAGTACAGCCCTTTCCCCAGATTTCCCCAAGCACCACTCACAGGCTTTTGTGTTTAGCAGATGCTATTGTAGAGCTAGCTGCTCCAGCAGAAGCAATTCACGTAACATCTGTGCAAACAACTGAAACCTGAATTTTGTACATCGAAATTTCTTACTCACTACTTTTCATCACATATTACAGCCTCCCAGCACATTGCTTGACTTCTGTCTCTCCCTAAAGACTTTACTTCTGACCTTGCTTTTGGAATTTCTGCTCTCAGTCTTCGGCATCCATTCCCCAGTTCTTCCCTTTAATTTGCAGATTCATTTAAGTTATCTTGCTCTTCTCACCTAACCGAGTTTCACTTTTACAAAGACACAGTTGGCTTGAGTAAATAGTGTCATGGATTCCAGGTTCCTATTTTTACCCCATTTTTGTCAGACTTCCATTGACCTCCTTCCTTAGAATCACTGGGTTTTGTTGTTGTTTTTTTGAGATGAAGTTTTGCTCTTGTAGCCTAGGCCAGAGTGCAATGGCACGATCTTGGCTCATTGCAGCCTCTGCTTCCTGGATTTAAGCAATTCTCCTCCTTCAGCCTCCCAGGTAGTTGGGATAATATCCATGTGCCACCACACCCAGAAAATTTTGTATTTTTAGTAGAGATGGAGTTTTGCAATGTTGGTCAGGCTTGTCTTGAACTCCTGACCTCACATGACCCACCCACCTCTGCCTTCCAAAATGCAGGGATTACAGGCATGAGCCACTGCGCCTGGCCTGAAATCACTGTTTTAACTGCTCTAAACACAAAGAGGCCTTAATATATATTTTTAAATTTATTTATTTATTGTACTTTAGATTCTGGGGTACATGTGCCGATCATGCAAGATTGTTGCATAGGTACATTCATGGCAAGGTGGTTTGTTGCCACCATCCCCCCATCACCTATACCTGACATTTCTCCCCACGTTTTCCCTCCCCCACCCTCCCTCCCACTATCCCTTCTGTACTACCCCTCACAATGGACCCCAGTGTGTGATGCTCCCCTCTTTGTGTCCCAGTGTTCTCACTGTTCATAACCCACCTATGAGTGAGAACATGTGGTGTTTGATTTTCTGTTCTTGTGTCAGTTTGCTGAGAATGACGGTTTCTAGGTTCATCAATGTCTCTACGTAGGACACAAACTCATTATTTTTTATGGCTTTATAGTATTCCATTGTGTATACGTGCCACATTTTCTTTGTCCAGTCTATCATTGATGGACATTTGGTTTGGTTCCCTGTCTTTGCTATTGTAAACAGTGCCACAGTGAACATGTGTGTGCATGTATCTTTATAATAGAATAATTTATAGTCCTTTGGGTATATACCCAGTAATGGTATTGCTGAGTCAAATGGTATTTCTGGTTCTAGATCCTTGAGGAATTGCCACACTGTCTTTCACAATGGTTGAACTAATTTACATTTCCACAAACACTGTAAATATTATCCCACTTCTCCACATCCTCTCCAGCATCCATTGTCTCCAGATTTTTTCATGATTGCCATTCTAACTGGCATGAGATGGTATCTCAATGTGGTTTTGATTTGCATTTCTCTGATGACCAATGATGATGAGCATTTTTTCATATGTTTGTTGGCTGCATATTTATCTTCTTTTAAAAAGTGTCTGTTTATATCTTTTGCCCACTTTTGAATGGGTTTGTTTGTTTTTCTTGTAAATCTGTTTCAGTTCTTTGTAGATTCTGGATATTAGTCCTTTGTCTGATGGGTAGATTGCAAAAATTTTTTCCCATTCTGTTGATTGCAGGATTACTACAATGATTGTTTCTTTTGCTGTGCAGAAGCTCTGGAGTTTAATTAGATCCCATTTGTCTATTTTGGCTTTTGTTGCCATTGCCTTTGGTGTTTTATTCATGAAGTCCTTGCCTATGCCTATGTCCGGAATGGTTTTGCCTAGGTTTTCGTCTAGGGTTTTTATGGTGTTAGGTTTTATGTTTAAGTCCTTAATCCATCTGGAGTTAATTTTAGTTTAAGGTGTCAGGAAGGGGTCCAGTTTCTGCTTTCTGCACATTGCTGGCCATTTTTCCCAACACCATTTATTATTAAACAGGGGATCCTTTCCTCATTGCTTGTTTTTGTCAGGTTTGTCAAAGATCAGATGGTTGTAGATGTGTGGTGTTGCTCCAGAGACCTCTGTTCTGTTCTGTTGGTCTATGTCTTTGTTTTGGTACCAGTACCGTGCTGTTTTGATTATTGTTGCCCTGTAGTATAGCTTGAAGTCTGGCAGTGTGATGCCACTAGCTTTGTTCTTTTTGCTTTGGATTCTCTTGGCTATGTGGGCTCTCTTTTGATTTCATATGAAGTTTAAAGTGGTTTTTTCCAGTTCTGTGAAGAAGGTCAATGGTAGCTTGATGGGAATAGTATTGAATCTATAAATTACTTTGGGTAGTTTGTCCATTTTCACAATATTGATTATTCCTAACCGTGAGTATGGAATGTTTTTCCATCTGTTTGCATCCTCTCTTATTTCCTTGAGCAGTGGTTTGTAGTTCTCCTTGAAGAGATCCTTTACCTCTTTTGTTAGTTGTATTCCTAGGTATTTTATTTTCCTTGTAGCAATTGTGAATGGGAGTTCGCTCATGATTTGGCTCTCTGTTTGTCTGTTATTGGTGTATAGCAATGCTTGTGATTTCTGCACATTGATTTTATATCCTGAGACTTTGCTGAAGTTGCTTATCAGCCTAAGGAGAGTTTGGGCTGAGACAATGGGGTCTTCTAAATATACAATCATGTCATCTGCAAATAGAGACAATTTGACTTTCTCCTTTCCTAATTTAATGCCCTTTATTTCTTTTTCTTGCCTAATTTCTCTCGCTAAAACTTCCAAAACTATATTGAATAAGAGTGGAGAGAGAGGGCATCCTTGTCTAGTGCCAGATTGCAAAGGGAATGCTTCCAGTTTTTGCCCATTCAGTATGATATTGGCTGTGGGTTTGTTATAAGAAGCTTTTATTATTTTGAGATATGTTCTGTGGATACCTGGTTTATTGAGAGTTTTTAGCATAAAGTGCTGTGAAATTTTGTTGAAGGCCTTCTCTACATCTATTGAGATAATCATGTGGTTTTTGTCTTTGGTTCTGTTTATGTGGTGGATTATGTTTATAGACTTGTGTATGTTGAACCAGCCTTGCATCCCTGGGATGAAGCCTACTTGATCATGATGGATAAGTTTTTTGATGTGCTGTTGCAATCGGTTTGCCATTATTTTATTGAAGATTTTGCATCTATGCCCATCATGGAAATTGTTTTCTTTTTTTGTTGATTCTCTGCCAGGTTTTGGTATTAGGATGATGTTGGTCTCATAAATGAATTTGGGAGGATTCCCTCTTTTTGTATTGTTTGGAATAGTTTCAGAATGATTGGTACCAGCTCCTCTTTGTATGTCTGGTAGAATTTGGCTGTGAACCTGTCTGGACCTAGACTTTTTTTGGTTGGGAGGCTGTTAATTCCTGCCTCAATTTCAGCCCTTGTTATTGGTCTACTCAGGGTTTCAACCTATTCCTAGTTTAGTTTTGGTAAGGTGCAAGTGTCCGTTTCTATTCCTTCCTCATCCAATCCTGTTAGTATAAAAGAGCACAGGAAAGACTTCTTTTCTCTCTGATGTTAATTACTCCACTCTCTTCAGGAATCTCTTCCCAGTTTTGGTTTAAATAACTATTTTCCTCCTAGGGACAAGTTCTTAAACCTATTTTTTTTTTCATATTAAGTGATTTCTAGGTAATATTTCTGAATTTGTATTTAGTTATTTTTCCTCATCTAGAAAATTGAAAAGTTGGATTAGGTGATCTCCAAGGAATCTTATTTGCTTAAACTTATATAATTTTTAAGTATAATTATTTTTTTTTCTTTAGCAGTTACTTGCTTGGCTATCCGTTATCAGTTAATTTTATAATCTGTCACTTTTCCTCTCATTTGAAGTGAATTGATGAGCCAATACTCTAACATCACTACTATCTCATTCTCCCCTCCCAAGTCAGTTGATGCTCTGCGGAGTATAGGTTTTAGAATCCCAGATTCCTACTCTGGGCCCTCAGTCTGTCTACTGGTTGATATTGATTGAGAAATATTATATAACTTTTCTGAGCTTCAGTTAAAAAAAAAAAAACTGTAAAAGAGAATGACAATGACAAACACCTACGTTATACTGAGGAATAAATGAGACGATTTGTGTGAAAAGAGCTTATAAATTGTAAGGTAGTAACAAATGTTAACTAACTTGTGAGGAGGGAAGAAGTGGAAACTGAGAAAGAGGAGAGATAGGTTCTTTAGCATGATTTTCATTTTGTAGCAATGAAATAAAATGGTTCAGATTGTTCTATAACTCGTCATTGCTCATTCACCTTCCCTGTCTCATACATTGGCAATGTACCACCTCAAAGGCAGGTGCTAGATAACTTAAGTGATATGTACTTCACAGCACAAAACTTCCTACTTAAAGAAATACATTGTTTTTATTTGATGTGGCACTATCTGGCAAAAAAAGAAAAATCACTGATCCCCTGAATCTTTTTTATTTTTGAAAATCCACCCTATCGGGAAGTCAAGGTCCAGAACTATTCAATTGCCTCACTGTTTCTTGTTCCGTGTGTATATTTATTAGACTCTACAACCTTGAATTTCATAACATTTTAAACTGAAAGAAATGAAGGGTCAAACACAGCTCTCAGAAGAAGAAACATAATCGTAAACTATTGCCCCCATGCAGGACAAAGTTGCCCACTTTCTACATGCCTCCCACCCATGGTTGAGGTCTATTGCAGTGCTTGAAGTGATTACAGCAATTTTTTCCCCTTTGCATAAGCGTTTTATTTTAGTTTAGTTTTAATTTTTAGGTTTTTGAGACAAGGTCCCGTCTGTCTCCCAAGCTGGAGTGCAGTGGTGTGATCTTAGCTCACTCTAGCCTTGACCTCCCAAGCTCAAGCAATTCTCCAACCTGAACCTCCCAAATAGCTGGGACTACAGGTGCAGCACCACCACACCTGGCTATTTTTTTTTTTGTATTTTTCATAGAAATGGGGTTTTGCCATGTTGCCCAGGCTTGTTTCAAAGTTTGGGCTCAAGCACTCTGCCCACCTCAGCATCCCAAAGTGCTAAGATTACAGGTGTGCACCACCTCGTCCCGCCCGTGTTTTTTTAATGGCTTTGAGCCATGCAGGAGGAGTCATTCTCTATAGCACTCTCTATTCAATACCCTTCCCCCAACCCAGTTGCCTCAAGTTATTTTTCATTTGTCCAATTCTTCTGCCTTCTTGTTTCAGCTGACCACACTCACTCCTTTTCTGAACTAATCCTCCTTCAAGGCTCTCAAAATCACCTCTTCATATATAGTCAGACACTTAGTTTAATTACCCTTGCCTTCCTTTTCTAATATGTTCATCTTAACTTCCTCTTCAGTGGATTTTCTTTTCCTTATAAATCCGTTCTACTCTCTCCGATTAAAATAAGTATAGAATTAATTAGAGAAAACTATAGATTTTTGTATTGGTCTCTTTTCATCTCCCAGGGAGAGTGTTTCCTTCCTTCAACTCCTCCCTTCTTCACAATCTCAAGTCTGAATTTTGTCCTGAGTCAATTAACATCCTGCAGGAAGCAGACTGTAAGACAGAATTAAAAATGTAAAAGATTTTTTAGGGGAATGTCTGTGATGGACAGAGGGGAAAGAGAGCAAGAGTAGATAGGATGAGCCTGGAGACTGTGACACAGCCTGTCACTTTGAAGGGAGAAAGAGGAGAGAACATTGCACAGAAAAATACTCAAACTGCTCTGTCTTTAAAAAAAATCTCAGCCTCACCAACAGGGCACCTCTGAGTACAGAATGCTCATTAGAGAAGTCCCAGGTTAGGCAGGACTGGCCCAGTTAGCTCTACGCCCCTTGGGTGCTTAGTTGTTGGCTGGGGAGCCTGGCCTTGAAATAATGCTGCCACAGCAGATCCTGTGGTACAGTAGCTGGATGCTGTCAGCTAACCACACTGCTGGCAGCTGGTTTTCTCCAAGAGGGCTCTGAGCAGCACCACACTTTCGTTAGCTGCCACAAGTACTAAATAATCTGCTGTTACTTTCTCAAAGTTCAAAAATGACCATCAGCCCCTCTTCTGTATGTATGCAACTTGTGATGAACTGCTCCTTTTAGATTGGCAGAAAATGTGCTTCTCCAGAGGTATGCTCCACCATAAACTCAGTCTATAAAAGTTTTGCAACCAGATATTCAATTCATTTGGTTTATATGGTTATAGCCATATGCTACTTGCACCAGTGGGGGACAAAAAATTTCTAGAGTTGTGACTACAACTTCAGAAATTGCTGTTCAGTATTATTTTTTAAACACACAGAAGGTATTCTGCAATTCAGAAATTTTAATAATATCCAGTTTACTGCTAAAAATTTCTTGAGTCCTTTACAAGTGGCAGACACTTTTCTGGGTATTTTATATGTATGAAATCTTTTCATCTGTATTATAACCTCTTAAGGCAAATTTTCTAGTATTGACATTTAACAGAAAAGGAAACAGGCACAGAGAAGGTGAGTAAATCTCTCATCATGGCATGGCTGTGAAGTGGTGAAACCAAGATTCAAACCCAGGCCACTAGTCTCCAGAGTTCATACAACCAGTATATTTCCTATACCACTAATATCCAGAACACTTTTTCCTGTAAAATGATTAATTGAAAAGTGTTGACCTAATGTCTACTTATAAGCATATGTATCAAGCAGCAATATTTTTTTCTGTCTTTCAGGTCCCTGCATTCCTAATCCATGCCATAATGGAGGAACCTGTGAAATAAGTGAAGCATACCGAGGGGACACGTTCATAGACTACGTTTGTAAATGCCCCCGAGGATTCAATGGGATTCACTGCCAGCACAGTAAGTTATTCATAGCCATTGCGCTTTTATTATTATTGATTGCGGAGTATACAAGCCATCATCATTCTTCTTTGTCATAGAGTCATAGAATCTTAGAACAAAAACTCTGGTATTTGGCTAATGCTGCTTCTCTCCTATGGAATACACCATGTCCACAGCTGAGGACTCCTAGACTGTGTTTTGATCTTCCCAGTGGGATGGGAGGCTTGTAGTCTTCTGGTCAACCTTTTTTATTATGCCCCACTGTCCTTGCCAAAACTTGCACTTTCCATTCAACTGATACCGGTCTCTTTTATATTTGTCCTAAAGCCATATTCTTTAAGTTTTTCAGAAATTATTCTGGTGATTAGGTTCAGAGATGATACCCAGAAAAAAAGTGACAAAGAAAAACTTCCTACCCTGCCCTTAAGCCAGTTTTCTCCTCCTTATATGTTGGCATATTTAGTGTGAAAATCTTTGAAAGTTCAACAGGTATGCTACCTGTACTTCTTTCTATAATCCTCATTCTTATTTATCTTGGAAGGTTAAATAAAATGGATCCCACAAGTGATAATTTCTTCTTAGAAGGAGGGATGAACATAAACGCTAAATGAATAGTGTGGTACCTTAGTGCCGTAGGTGTTTAGCAAGCAGGGAGCCCACAGTGAACTCTGAACTGTCAAGGGGATTCTCACAGAGGTTGCCACATTCAAGCTAAGTCTTGAAGGAGGGATAAGATGTTGATCAGAGACAGGAGAATGACACACAGTAGGAAGAGTGGGGAAGGAATAGGCAAAGCCATGATGACTGTATTGATGGAAAAGACAATGGTGTTAAGAACGATAAGGCAGGCTGGGTGCGGTGGCTCACACCTGTAATCCCAGCACTTTGGGAGGCCAAGGCGGGTAGATCATGAGGTCAGGAGATTGAGACCATCCCAGCCAACATGGTGAAATCTTGTCTCTACTAAACACAAAAAATTAGCCGGGCATGGTGGGGAACACCTGTAGACCCAGCCACGTGGGAGACTGAGGCAGGGGAATCACTTGAACCTGTGAGGCAGAGATTGCAGTGAGCTGAGATCATGCCACTGCATGCCAGCCTGGGCAACAGAGCGAGACTCCATCTCAAAGAAAAAAAAAAAAAGAATGATAAGGCCAAGCTGGATTTGTCAGCTAGAGCCAGATATCCAAGCACTGGCAAAAAAAACAGTTATTTTAGGAGTATCTTGTACTTTTCTGGAGACATGCCATGGCCAAAAGTTTATAATTTCTGTAGGAACCTACTGTAGTGAGTGGGCCTGTGTGCTCTGTACAACTGGCATCTAAACTGCTTGAAATTGTCTCTGAGAGCTCAGATCACCAACAAAGAAATGAGAGGCTATTGCTTTTTTTCAGGATGGGTCCAGAGGTGCCAAGGCTAGGTCTCCCTGAAGGTAGCATCACTGGTCAGCCTTCACCTATGGACACTTCAAAACAGCCCTGGAAAGATAGAGATAGCAGCCCAGAATCTCAGCAGCTTTGATGTTCACTTAATCCCATGAAGACAATATTACTTACCCTTACTTCCCTTGCAATCTGGCATCAGACACAGTGCCCAGAGGGAAAAGACTGGCCACCCCACTGGAACCCCTTAATTCTGAGCTGCTTGCATGCAGCACACACACTTACAGAGGATGCCTCTGGAAGAAAAACAGGATTTTCATGATGGGCTGCTGTCCAGTGTTCAGAAGCAAGTCTTATACCCAAAGTTATATTGTCCTAACTTCCTCTTTTTGTATGGGCTCCAGGAGGCAGTAGGTGAGAGTATGTAAAGGCTTTATGTTTAAAGTATAAGTGTAAAGTATACTTACAGGCTTACTAAAGTATAAGTATAAAGTATACTTACAGAATACATCCTTAAAGGATTTGGAAGGACAATATGTGGAAGACATCTATAGACCCCTGATGTCACTTAAATAGTTCATATTTATTAACCCTCCCACCATGACTTACTGTTGAAGTCAGAGTGAAGTTGAGGCCTGCCCTTAACATGAAATTGGGAAACTTTAAATGTTAGTTCTAACAAAAAATATCTATACTGTGGTACAAAATTGTTTTCACATCTCTAGACCTTGTTTCTTTATATTGTGAAGGTCAGATTAGTTGTAGTTATCTTTAATGGCCTGGAAGTCCTATTGAAGGCATCAAGTTATCATTTGTCATTTGTTTTTTGATATATAAGTGAGGCTACTCCAGGAGATGGTTAGCAGGTATGTGTCCACCTGCATCTGACTCCCATACATAGTTGGCCATGAATTCTTTCAAGAGGACCATCAGGTTTGGCAGAATAGAATAAATTATTTTTGTCCCATACTCTGTGGTGGAAAATCCAAGTCTTTTCTCTAATAGCCTCATACTGTATTCAAACTAGCTTATACATTCATATAATTTCGTTGAATTTCAGGCTGATTTCAAAGCACAAAGAAATCTTTTGCCTTACTACATCTGACCACACGCACAACAAGATTTTAAAACAATGTTAGGAATTGCAGTGGGAGGCCCAAGCCTGAGAGATTCAATTCAGAACTTGGATTTTGTTGTCTAAACCACCTGGTCCCTATTTTCTGCATTACGTCATTATGAGAAGCAACAGAAAACAACAAAAAACGGACTGGATTTTGAAGCAGAAACCTAGAGTTAAGACCTGACCTTTACAGTTATTGAATAAGTGACTTTGGGCCAGTCACTTGATCTTTCTTTGATTGAAGACATGCAAATTGGAGAATTGAAATTGAAATAGATGATCTTTGGATTATATAAGCCATGAGTATTATGAGTAAATGGGTAGCTTACTCACTGTACAAAGGTAAGGAAGCCTTCCTCTTTGTAGATGAAATAGAAAAAGATATATTGAGAAATAGCTGCAGAAGTGCTGGGAGCCCTGGAAGCTTCTTCAGCTAGGAAAAACAGAAAAACAGCTCTTTAAATTCTTGTGAGGCTTGCTAGGTATCTGGATTTGTTTTTCATGTTGGTAGTAGTTTTATGACCTAGATATTTAGAACCTTGCTACTCAAATTGTGTTCACATATCAGGATCTCCAGGAAGCTTATTGGAAATGCGGATTAACAGTCATCACCTGAAATCAACTGAATCAGAATCTGTATTTCAAAATAATTCCCAGTTGACTCTCGTACACACTGAAATTTGAGAAATACTGCATAAGGCTTTGAATAGCCAAATGTGATAATTTTATAGCTTAGCAACTTCTGCATTCATTTAAATAAAAATAAATATAGGCAAAATATTTAAGGCTTGTGAAAATCAAAACTATACTGAAAATCAATAAAAATAAGAGTTGTACAAATACAGTGTGAGCATTGCATTTGGAAAAAAAAATTAAACAATTTTTTAGACAGCTATGTTGGGGGCAATTTTAAATTTTATCCTATGTGACAGAATGTTAATTCAATTTCTTTTGGAATATAGCTAGACATTTAAAGAACTTTAAATTTCATGGTACGGGAGTGACAAATATACAGTTAATAGGTCTATTTGAACAACCATTTATCACTATGTGACAAATTGGAAAAATTACTTCCAGCGTTAGCATCATTAATGACATATGCTTTTTTAAATGTTTTGGAGGTTTTATCATTAATACACTTAATTTTTAGAGCAGTTCTAGGTTTTTCAAAAAATTGAGCAGGAAGTACAGAGTCCCATATATCCCTCCTCCTACATAATTCCCCATATAAACATCTCTCACTGTGATGGTACATTTGTGATAATTGATGGACCAGTACTGGTATCTCATTACTGAAGTCCATAGTTTAGGGCTCACTCTTTGTCTTGTATAGTTCTATAGGATTTGAAAAGTGTATATCATGTATCTACCATCACAGTATCATGTAGAACAGATTCACTAAACTAAAAGTCCCCTGCACACCTCTTTATCCTTTCCCACTTCCCTCAACCTTTACAACCACTCATCTTTTTACCGTCTTTAGTTTTTCCTTTGCCGGAATGTCATATAACTGAAACCACATAGTATACAGCATTTTAAGACTGATTTTTTTTTCATGTATCTATGTATTTAAGGTTCCTCTTAGGACTTGATAGTTCATGTACTTTTACCTCAGATTAATAATCCATTTTATGGGCATTCCACAGTGTGTTTATACATTCGGCATTTGAAGAATATCTTGATGGCCTCTAGGTTTTGGGAAATTATAAATAAAACTGCTATAAACATTCATGCGCAGATTTTTGTGTAGGCTTAAGTTTTCAACTCATTTGGGTAAATACCTAGTAGTGCAGTTTCTAGATCGTATGGTAAAAGTACATTCAGTTTTATAAAAGAACCTTCAAATGGTCTTCCACGTGGCCGTTTTGTATCCTCACCAGCAATGAATGACAGTCCCTTTGTTTTACATCCTTACCAGCACTCATTGTTTTTTGGATTTCAGCTGTTATATATTGTTTTCATGGTAATGAAAGTAGCATGAGGTTATAACTTTATACGAATAATGATTACTATTGGATTTTGTATACAATTACATATACATACATATATATATATATATATATATATATTTTTTTTTTTTTGAGACAGAGTCTCGTTCTGTCGCCAGGCTGGAGTGCAGTGGCACAATCTTGGCTTACTGCAATCTCCGCCTCCCATATTCAAGCAATTCTCCTGCCTCAGTCTCCCAAGAAGCTGGGATTACAGTCATGTGCCACCACACCCAGCAAATTTTTATATTTTTATTTTTATTAAAAACCCATTTTTAATGGGTTTTAATGGGTTTTTAATAAACCCATTTAATAGATATGGGTTTCATCATGTTGGCTGGGATAGTCTTGATCTGCTGACCTTGTGATCTGCCTGCCTTAGCCTCCCAAAGTTCTGGGATTATAGGCGTGAGCCACTGCACCCAGCCATATATATATATATATATATATATATATATATATATATATATATATTTAAATGCCATAGAAGAATGAGAAACACACACACCTGCATGCTCACACACCTGTGTGTGTGTAAATTATAGGATGAATTGAGCACCAAAATTGTCTACAGGTCAAACTTTTGAAAAGCATTTTTAAGCACACGGTGTTGTGCTGCTGGCTGCATTTGGGACTGGCTAGAAGTAATTATATTTTACTTGTTGCCTGGTAACAACTGTAATGCCACAGGGAAGGAGTATTTCTTCATTCCCAGAACTCCTTGTCCATCTTCCCACAGAAGGCATCTGTACATTCTTCTCTACTTGTGCACAGCTCCACAGCCTTTGATTCCTTTTAAGAACACAATTTCTTCATTTCTACTTTTCAAGAAAGGAGGGCTGATCTGGGAGCCTACTGAGCCCAGAAATAAACAGGACAGTTTAAAAGAAGTAGCCCATGTTATCACATTAGCTCAAGATAAAACGCTCCCTAGTCCTTTTTTCACTGCTGAAAAAGTTGGCCAGAAAAAGCAATCAAAAACTTCTCTCTTTGTATATTCTAACTACTTTAAGTCAGTTTGATCTTAATTTTATATTAGTGATTAATGCAGTCACACATTTAACCAATATTTATTGGAGTGGAGTCACTTTGTAACGTCCATATTTCACTTTTCTCAGAGTTAGCCGATGGTATTTGCTGTTTCATGATCATTCTTAATTGGACTAATCACATATTCGGCAATTACATGCTTTGTGTTCTATGTTACACTTGTTAAACACGTAGATTACTGGCCCTTCAGCCCTGTTGAATCAGAATTTTTTGGTTGGTACCCTGAATTTAGTTAAAGGCATTCATATGATCCTTCATTACACCAAACTTGAGGATTACTGACTTAAAGAATGATCACTGCCTTCGATCTCCAAATTACACTGAAGGAACCATGCTGTGAGGGGAGGAATTCTGGTTGGACCTGAGTTTCCGATGCAGCTCTATCTTGGTGAGTTGACGATGCATCTGTCGGCACTTAATGGATCTGTGCCTAAGGTTTCTCACACAGTGATTGAGCTCACTTCAACAAGCACTAAGAACTTCGCACTGTTAAGTGTGGAAATAACACTTACATAAAACTGCGACTAATAATCCTTTGTCCAGCTTCCCTAAACAGATTTGTTAAGATCAGATGAGGCATTTCCGAACCTACTTTCCAAGCTTTAGAAAGTTAGGTATGCCTAATGAACTAACACTTTAAAATAGAATGGAGATTTATACTGGTCTTTACTTTTTCCCTTTCTTTAAAAACAATTACAATTTTTTAGGAAACATTTTGTGTAGTAAGGCAGGGGAGGCTCAGGCTCACTACGTAGCTGCACGATTTTCTAGAATTCCTCTTACCATTAATTCTTCCTTTAGGTTACTCTTTAAGTTGACAGCTTCTTTTAGCTTTTTGTTGTATTGGATTGCTATTAATGTCAGTGGGGATGGCACAGGGTTTGAGAGGTCAGAAAGAGACCCAGAACCAGGAAATGTGACTCGGCATTTATTGAGGTGGAGTTTACATAGTGTGGGCCAACAGCAGCGGGCCTGACCGAACTGCCACTGCCTACGGGAAGCAAGGGGTTTAAATAGCATTTTCACTTAACACCCTCCACCTGGCAACCTTTACCTAGCTTTAGACTTTATTGCTATCAAATGCATCTACCATACACCTGAGCTCAGCATGTCCTTGACTGGCCCTCAAGTTTTTATCGTATCATTCTTTTGTGATTTCCTCAGGGGCTAGGTAGGCAGAGGAGCATTGCTGCCAGATGTGGCAGCAGCAATATAAACTACAACAAAAGCAAGTAACAGTGACACTGCATAGAGGGTCCTCCCAAGCACTTGGGAGTTTACCCTAGACTTGCCATGGCAGGCCTGTGGTGGAGAACAGCAGCTCTCCATAGGTCCATCTTGTTCTAGAGAGAGGCCACAGTCTGTTCCCAGTGAACAGGTTCGCTGCATACCATCTAACCAGATGACACCCAACCCACTTGACCAAAAAGCCTGGACCTTGGACCCTCTCTGCATCAACCAGGGACAACAAGGCAGGGGCTACAGCCTGCAGGCTGGAAAGAGACTTAGAAACCAGCATATCATCAGTGCAATGGAATGTAGGTACCCCCTCCATTCCGTAACCATCTATTGCTGTTATAGGCCCTTGGAACTGATGAATGTTACCGTATATGAGTATATTCCACTTTCATACCTACTAGGCAAGCATAGTCTATTTTTAGGTTTCCAAAGTATAGTTAGTGCTACATATGCCCTCTGGTTCTCAGACACTCTGGCCATCCATTGCTCCTATCAGAATTCTGAAGCCTTGGCTTTCATCCAAGTCTAAAGGTGCCTCCTCCTGCCATGCCTCTGCAGGAGAGGCGGTGGACTGAGCCTGAGGCTCTTTAGTGAAACTCTGTTCTGGCTTGAGCTTCTCCCATAGCCCGACCAAAACAGCATCATGCTGTCTCCCCCCTCACAGTAGGCATACCAGGCCATGCTATATCTTTAGCAGGCCACCCTAATGGGCCTCTCACCTGTCTTTTTCCCTTTGGCTCTTTTATTTTTCATCCCAGCAGCGCAACCCCCCCCCAACCCATAACAGACTAGAACACCATACCATTAGTTTGGCAAAGATTCTTAGACGGCGTGTTTCATGCCAGCGAGAAAAGTTCATTATTGGAACCTTGGCAATGCTCAGCATAAGTAGCATGCTTCACTCCTAATTCCTGGAGGAGCACTGTGCAGTTCTTCAACAGTTTGTCATCACAAAGGCCACCTGGGGATGTCTCCCTTACTTGGCCTGGCTACCTTGCAGCAACTCCCACCCAGCTGAGGAGGGGGATGGATCGTCTTATAGCAAGAACCCCAAACTGATTAAAAGAATCAGGTCAGAAAAATATATTAGCTTACTGCTCTTAAAATCTGACTCTCGCTTGATCGAATCCACGCTCTGCAACAACTTTTATCCCATAACCTATCTATAGTAGCCAGAGTTCCGAGGCATTTTTATTTTCTTGTTTTTCTCCTTTGCCTGGAAACCAACAAAGAGTCATGGCAGACATATATAATGGCTATTTGCACAAAGGCAGCATTCCAATATCGACACAAAGTTTGTGATTTTTGCAAAACTCAGATACATATAAAATCCAAAATATTTGAAAATTGAAACTTATTAACAGTAAAACATTTTTTCTTTTCTGTTATTTTTAATATGATTTAATATTATTTGAAAAACAATAATCTCTTAACAAAAATATGTTAGACAAATTTTGCCGGAAGATTATCCTCATGAAGATGGTGTATTTAAAATACTAATAGGCCCAAATTTCTAGAAGTGATTCAGCTGGGTGCAGTGGCTCAGGCCTGTAATCCTAGCACTTTGGGAGGCAGAGGCAGACGGATCACCTGAAGTCAGGAGCTCGAGACCAGACTGGCCAACATGGTGAAACTGCGTCTCTACTCAAAATACAAAAATCAACCAGGCATGGTGACAGGCACCTGTAATCCCAACTACTCCAGAGGCTGAGGCAGGAAAATAACTTGAACCCAGGAGGTGGAGGTTGCAGTGGACCAAGATTGTACCACTGTACTCCAGCCTGGGCAAAAAAAAAAATATGAGTCTGCTTCTAAATAAATAAATAAATAATCAATTTACAATTTTATAAAGATTGTTCCCAGAAATAGAAATAGCATTATAAGTGCCAGTTTTTTTAATTGCGTGTAATTCAAATTTCCTAGGCCTTCTAGCCACTGGTGATGTTGATTTGCAAATTACTGTTGCTCTTAGCTATCATCTTCCAAGTAAATTGCTTAGGTAGGACCTCATTCACCCCTAAAGTCTTCTCCAGCCATGCCAGGAAATAACTTATTTACCCATTTGATAAATATTGATGAGAGCTTACTTACTATTTTGTCAGGTTGCCACTGCTGTTGTTCTGACCTTGAACATAGTGATAGGGGAAGACTACTCTGTCCTCTGCTGCTGGCCACCTGGCCAACTGAAACTGCACATGGTTTGAAGTCAAATCAAGCCTGGCTATTTTAATGGCATTGGGTCCAACTGTGTTCTTGGGAGCTGGAAAGCCAGGTGTCTTTCCCCAGAACCTCATGCCTCTTTGTGTGAACACAGTTTCTCAGCCTTCCTTCCTTAATTGCTCTTTCATTCGGGGTTCAGATATCTCAGGCCGATTTGGGGGACAGATGGCATGGCCACACCCCTCTTATTCTCATCTCTACTGTCTTTCCCAGGAAACCATTTTCAATCTCATTTCTCCTGTAAGGGCACCTATAAAAAAGATTATAAATCTCCATGAGTATCTGAAGCTCCCTTTTACAACAAATATATTATTAACTCCCTACTCAGTGCCAAGCACTTATCTGGATAGTGGAATATAGCACCTAACCAAAATAACCAAGTCTCTGCAGTAATAGAACTTCATTCTAATCGAGAAAAGGATAGTGAAATGTGACACAGGCATTACCATACGGCCCAGCAATTAAACTCTTGGGCATTTATCCCAGATAAGTAAAAAGTTAAGTTTACACAAATACCTGTACCTCGATATCTCGATATTCACAGCAGCTTTGTTTGTAATTACAAAACTCTAGAATTGCACAGACATCCTTCAACAAGTGAATGGTTAAACAAACTGTGGTACATACATACCATGGAATTGCTATTCAGCAATGCAAAGGAAGGGCCTGTTGATATATACAACAACTTAGATAAATCTCCAAGAAATTAAGCTGTGTAAAAAAAAAAAAAAAAAAAAAAGCCAATCCCAAGATAATACATACTAAATGATCCATTTGTATTACATTTTTGAAATGACAAAATTTTAGAAATGGAGGGTGGGTTCGTGGTTTCCAAATGTTAGGGACAGAGGAAGGCGAGTGTGATTATAAAAAGCAACATGAGGTGTCCTGGTGTTGGAACCATTTAATATATTGACTGTGATGACAGATACAAAAACCTACATATGTGATAACATCCTGTAGAGCTAATTACATACACGTATCAATATAAGTAAAATTGGAGAAATCTGAATAAGACTGGAATATTGTAGTAACGTCAATATTTTGGTCGTTTTATACTGCAGTTTGTAAAATGTTAACCACCAAGAATAACTGATTAAAATATACATGGTATTTCTTCAAATTAGTTTTTCAAATGGCTATAAATCTCAATTAAAATCTTAATTAAAAATAACAGCACCACAATGTATAATAACAAGTTCTGTTATGCTTTATAAGATGGAGATTATGGAACAAAGGGATGTGAGTGCTGTTTCAGAGCATGACCAAAGGAGCTTACTCCTACCAAGTAAAAAGCAGAGATGTGAATGAAGTCAGGGGATCCAGCATGTGAATCACAAAGATTAGCAAGTATTGAATCCTAAGATATGTCTGGAGCATGGTGAATGATTAAGAGAGCAGGCAGAAAGAGGGCCTGGGCAGTAGTCAAGGTCTTATAAGCCATAGAGAGGACTTTTACTTTTATTGTAATTGTGGAAACACACTTTCGCAAGATGAACAGCAAGAGAGTACCTGAACCAATTTCCGTTTGGAGAATGACTGTGACCTCGGACTGATGGTTAAGAAGAGGTTCAGGTGTAGGGAGTAGAACCTCTCCACCACCTGGGAGGTGATGGTGGTTTGGACCAAGGTAGTAACGAACACTTGGCAAAAGCTGAACAATGTTCATATTTGGAAAATAGTTTGAAGTCAATTATGACCAGCAACATAAACAGTTATATTTTTAATGAATTTCAGTAGCATTATAATTATTTCTCTTTTTACCTAACTTTTTACTGTAGATGTGAGCAGTGTAATATACTGTTCTCATAATTTCCAGTATGACTTGTAATTGCCACTTTTTTCTATTTTTCAACAGCATCATTAGGATAGAGTCTAGAAATTTAAAGAGAAATAATATATATGTTCATACATACATAGGTATGTACAGGTATAAGGAATGTCTAAAATATATATATTGCTTTTTAAGATGTTGAATTTCTATTTTTGGTATTTTTAAAAGACCCATAAAATTGTTTGTTTTTAGATACATTGTGTGTTACTTTATCTTTCACATTGGCTAACTCATGATAGTGTAATGCAGTATATTTTAAAGAAAACATTATAACAGAAGTATGTAAATCAAGACTGGCATAATTACATGCTAAAATACAACAATGATTTTGAAAAATAGAACATCATTTACATTTGAATAAGAAATCTGGAAATCACAATTGCGTAGAGTAGATATTTACTAATGTCAGCCTTGAGAATGTAATATTTACTAATGTCAACCTTTAGAATGATTGATTTTGCTCTCACCATTCTAATTTATTTTGCAATTATGCCGTAGCCTAAAAGTTTAGAGAAATTTAGGGCAATGCATCATTTGGAAATAAGTAGACTTAGATATTCAGGAAATTTTGATCGTTTTATAAGATATAACTTAAATTGAAATATTTCTATATAAGAATTATTCTCTCATTGACCATCTGAAAATGCTTTTTTGGTTGATAAGTAAAGGAACTGTTTCTGACTTTTTATAAATAAAATGAGTACAGTTTATTTAGATAATGATGGCATGGTTGTTGAAAGAACTGAGAATTTAAATGTAGAAAAGACTTAAACTTCCATTCCTTCTATGCTCTTAACAAGTCATATCAACTTTAAGTAATGATAATAACAGGTCTTGGTTTCGATTTTAGAATAGAAATAACTGGGCCACTCGCCTACTCTCAGTTTCCACTTGATGATGCCCTGGCAATTTCAAACATGTGATAATGTTTTGTAAAGTGAAGTGTTCTGTATGCTGATAAACTATCACTGTTTGTATTAGTGGTTTCCAAAATACTTACTCTTTCATCATAGTAAAAGAAATCGGTACTAAAATAAAACAGAAATAGATACTGATTTTATCTGAGCTAAGTTACACAGCAGAGAGCATGGAAACACCAGGTGCCTCAGTTTAAAAAAGTAACATCTTATAATTGAGAGCACACACCTTCTCAGTAGCTGGGGTGAGAGGCAGGGAGAGAAGGGGAGAGAGAGAAGGGGCATGGGAGTCTGAGGGAAGGAAGGGGCAAACCCCTGGATGCTATTGTTCTACTTCTACACTTTCCAATCAAACTCCTTAGAAGAGTTATCTGCACTCAATGTCTCCTGTATGCTCTGTGATTAGTTTAACACATCCAGATTTTAGTCACCTCTTACCACCTTCACTTCTTCCCTAAGGTAGCATTATGCACTGACATGTTCCTAATGATTTGGCTGACTCTATGCTTGCTCCTAATTTATCCTCAAAATAGCACCCAGACTGATCCCCTCAAATATATGTAGTATTAAGTCATTTCTGTGTTTAAAACCTTCCATGGCTTAGTAGTGCACTTCGAGGAGAATCTGAAGTCTTTATAGTGACCAAAAATAACTGGCATGCCCCGTTCCTGTTCATGTCTCTTGACCTTATATCCAACTCTACTCCATCTTGCTGATTCTACTTTGGTCACACCGTTCTCTGCTGTCTTCAAATGTGCCAATCCAGCTTCCAGTCTGGGGCCTTTCCATTGTGATTATTTTCCTGGGCTCCTCTTTGTTATATAACCACGATTCTTGCTCCCATTCCTTTTCGTCTTAGGTCTTAGATCAAGTTAAGAATTTTCCAGAGTGGCCTCCTCCAACTAACTGGAATTAGTGGCATTCTGTAACACCTTCCTCCACCATCTCTTTACTGTCCCTCTCTTATTCATCTTTATTTCCTTAGCACTCATTACCATCTGCCACATTTTATATTTATTTTTTAATGTTTTCCTTCTCTTTAGAAAGTAAGCATCTTTTCTAGAGCAAGGATTTGATTTGTTTATATTTTGCTATAATTTGCTGTGCCTAAAAAGTGCCTAGTTCATCATAAGTGCTTGATAAATATTTGTTAAGTAAATGAATGAATGAATGAATGCATGAGCCTTAGTTTATTAAGCAATAAAGTGTTTAATGTATTTTCTAATAACAATCTATTTCCACCGAGCGCGGTGGCTCAAGCCTGTAATCCCAGCACTTTGGGAGGCCGAGGTGGGTGGATCACGAGGTCGAGAGATCGAGACCATCCTGGTCAACATGGTGAAACCCCGTCTCTACTAAACATGCAAAAAACTAGCTGGGCATGGTGGCACGTGCCTGTAATCCCAGCTACTCAGGAGGCTGAGGCAGGAGAATTGCCTGAGCCCAGGAGGCGGAGGTTGCGGTGAGCTGAGATCGCGCCACTGCACTCCAGCCTGGGTAACAAGAGCAAAACTCCATCTCAAAAAAAAAAAAAAAAATCTATTTCCATGATATTGGGCTTTGAAAAAGCCCCTCCCCCCAAAAATATCTTAAATATTATGTGCCTTTAAGAGCTTATAAAATTAATGTGAAGAAAAATACTTCCTCTAACAAGAGTCCTGTGGCCAAATAAGTTGAGGAAAACTGTACATTATCTCCTCATTTTGGAGATTGTGAGATTGTCAGTGTTTAATTATTAGTTTTTTGTTGAATATGAAAAGCCATGTAGTTTATAAAGAGTTTATAAAAATTGCTGGGTGTGCTGGTTCAAGCCTGTAATCCCAGGACTTTAGGAGGTCAGGGCGGGTGGATCACGAGGTCAAGAGATCGAGACCATCCTGGTCAACATGGTGAAACCTCGTCTCTACTAAAAATACAAAACATAAGCTGGGCATGGTGACACGTGCCTGTAATCCCAGCTACTCGGGAGGCTGAGGCAGGAGAATTGCCTGAGCCCAGGAGGCGGAGGTTGCGGTGAGCCGAGATCGCGCCATTGCACTCCAGCCTGGGTAACAAGAGCGAAACTCTGTCTCAAAAAAAAAAAAAAAAAAAAAAAAAAAGAGTTTATAGAAATTATCTAAACAAATAATTGTTAGATAATTTAAAAGACTTTTTAAGATTGTTTAAATCATTTACTTGGAAGAGATCAGCGTGACAGTGGCATGGAAATTTCAAAATAGAGAGTTTAATTATTATGCAAAGGAGAGAGGGCAGAAGGAAACCAAGCGAGGCAGAAGCAAGAAAAGGAAGGATTCCTACTCCTTCCTCAGGCGGGAAAGTCCCCCTGCTTCCAACCTTGTAAGACACTTACTTCTTCATTCTTTATTGTTAAATGATTGATAAATATGTAGGAAGCAAGGGTGGGTAGAAATGAAGGTTAATGCAGGCTTCTGTTGTTTTAATACAAATACACAGTTGGAGGAACAGCCACCCATGCATAACTGTCTCCAAGCTCTTATTCAGCGCTTAGAATTGTCCCCAGAAATAGTGATTATGTTAATGTTACCTTGCATGTGGTGCCTTTCTTTGTCTAAAAGATGAAGGAGCCATGAGCAGTGCTTTCCATCAGGATTATCGAGAGAGTCATTTGCCACTTTTGCTGCTGGAGGTTATGCCATTATTTGCTGTTTACAGTGAGAGCACTGTTTTTCTTGGAGTCACTTTGCTTCTCATACCTTTAGTCCATTGTCAGCTACTATTTCCCAGTTGTGTATGCCTTAATGCTACATTCTCACAGCCTAGGCAGTGAATCCTTCAAGAGCAATGTTAGAAGGCAGAAGCTAGCAGCACTTAGAAGAGGAATGCAGCACTAGGGTTGCCCTGGTGGGAAATGATGTCTTGAGAACCAGCAGTCACAAGTAAAAAGTAAAACACAAGAAGAAGATGGTTTTATCATAGATGAGATGTCACTCTAAATATGTGACCTTTCCTGAACTGTGTCAGGTATGCAGTTGCTTATAGAACGCTAAACATCATCTGATAGAAGAAAAGAGTATGGGAACAATTCATTGCAAGGATCTTACTTTTGTCTGACGATGTACATTTTAGATTATAAAGTTCCAGAGGGCCAGAGTCTAGCTGTATGCTTTATTTACATTTTAATAGCAAGAGTCACAGTTAGGGAAACCAGCTTTACAATCTGAACCTACTCTCCTGCCAAGAATCTGGCCCTGACCTAACTTGCCTAATTTATTTTCATATCCTTCTTTGTATAGGAATAGTTCTCTGAAGTTAGCCACTTGCCATCTGTCCTCCAAGCTCCTTATGTTCCCATTGTCCTGCCCTTGCTGACTTGCTTTCTGTGCCTGGAAAGCCTTTGCCCTTATTGCTCATCTACAATGCCAGACCCAGATCCTCCAAAAACACTCCTAGGATTCCTACTCCTTCCTCAAGTGGGCAGGTCCCCTGCTTTCAACCTTATAAGACACTTCTTCTTTCTTTCTTCCTTGTTATTTATTTATTTATAGATTTTTCATCACTTCAGGCAGCTTAAAGACAATTTCTGCCTGAACCATTTGTGATTCCTGATCAAGACCTAGAATTGTGATTTTCGCATAGTACATGCTTAAAATATGTTGGGTAAATGAATTTATAAATGAATGAGTAATAAGAGCATAAACAGGTAAGCACCTGTTTATGGTTTGACTGCCAAAGCAGAAACTTAGAGAACACCATGGTGAATTGCAACGGAGATCATTGCAATTGTCTTGTCTTTTGAACTAGATCAGTTGGGGTTATTTGCCACTACTTAGCAGGGTTATATGACTATTTTCCATACAGATTTTTTTCCTTATATCTTTCAAGGGTGCCTGTCACATGGTAGGTATACTATAAATATTTGTTGAATGAGTCAATGCTAGGATATTTTACCAGTATATTTTAAAATATATTTTATTTAAATTCAAGGAAGCAGATACTATAATTTCTGAAGTATAAAGATACCCCATGTCATCAAGTAATGAGAACTATAAAAACTATTTTATCTACATAAACAAGCTTAATGTTCAAATCCAGTAAGTATCCTAGTCTGGGTACCTATTGCTCCCAATCACTTAAGATATCTATTTTTATTTTTACTTCTACTATCTTAATATGTAGGGATTTTACTGAAAACTGTTTTAACTTGTTTGTGGAAAAAGCAGGGCATATATTAAAAATAAATAATTTCTCAGATTCCTCCCAGTTGGATCCACATATATGAAGAGAAAATCATAGCACAGCATGTACAGCAGTAGTCCCTTATGGCCAGCTTCAGAGGTCCAAGTTGGCCTTCTTAAAGTCAGTCAGTTATTACAAGCTTCTAAAGAGCTATGTATTAATATAAATGATTCACCACATATAAACACAGTAAAGCAATGGAATCCATGTAGGGGTTTATAAGGCAGTATTTTGATGATATCATACTTCTGATGATAAGGTAGTATTTTGTTGAAAATGGATAACATTTTCTAGTATAGATAATCATTCTCAGTGTCTTCATTTAAGATGAATTTAATTAAACTGCATGTTTATACATGTGGTTTTTTTCATTGTTTGCTGGAACTTTAGTTGTGCATTTTTCTATGTATAAAATGTCACAATGTCCATGTTCATATCTTACTACTAACCTTATTCTAAGTTATACAGACAGATTGAGCTAAGACAGCTGATTCTAGTCTTCAGTTATACTGATTAATCTTTTAATTTTGCTTAGATAAATTTCTGCTCTATCAATGACTTTTTTATTTATAAAGATACCTATGATATTTAGTACATTTTTGCACTGATGGTCTTATACGTTAAAATGTAAACAAACATTAAATTACCTTATTTCCTTGAAATAACTCTTAGTGAGTTTTACTTTTTGATTGATATTTTAAACTTACAGGAATATAACTTATTTCAATTCTCTTTAAGATAAAGTCTTATAAGAATGTAAATGACATTTTTATCTAAGAACATAGTCTTTCCCTTTCTTCTTCAGAGCAACTGAACTGAAGAAAAATATTTATTGCCAACTATCTTTCTGCCATAATTTATGGCCTGCAATTCTCACATGATTTAGAGAGTATATTTAAAATGAACATCCTGGTCATTTTCTGTTTTTCATGGATTTTAAACATGATTTGGATTTGTCACCTGAAAAGCAGAGTCACTCTTTGAGGTTCAAATTTGTTGCCCAACTTTTATTTTTAAAGCTTTCTCAAGTACAAAGCTAAAGAGTCTTGGTGGATTTAAAAGCCAACTGTCTTTTTTCCCCAAATATTTACTTTTAAAAATGTGATTGATATTAAGTATGTTATTACTGATAAAGAAAGAAAAGGACTGTGGGAAAGTCAGAAAAAAAACACTACGCTTTTCCTCTTATTATGCTGATGTCATATATTCAGTTGTACATGGACTGCTACTTCAATGTCTTTTTTGGGAAGTTCAAGACAAGTGGCTCTGGGTGAAGCTGTCCTCACTGGATACAGATCCAGGACAGTGAAAGGCATAGGGAATGGAGTATAGTTCTAGAATATGGCAGAGAAAGAATGTTTGTGGACTTCCTGTGGGCCAGATGTGGACTTCTCAAAACCAAGAAGCTGTGCTATCTTGGGAGGGTTGGAGCCCAAAAGGAAAGTCCAGAGAAGGTCCCTGGCCAATCAACGTGGTGGTCTGAGGGAATCCAGAGCACAGAGCATAGAAGCCCATAGGAGAAGGCAGCCAGAGGTAAGGACTTCTCAGTGATGAAATGTCCTCACAGAACCTTCCATTGTCCCAGGAGAAAAAGAGCCCAAAAAGCACATCTGCCAAATCCAGTTCACCAATGCCATATTTCACCCTGACCATCAAGGATTTCATCTAATCCATTTTGGTACTGGAGATTTCAAAACAAACTAGATAATGGAGGATGGGTTGAATAAGAGAAAATGTCACTTAAACTCATTTTCCAGTTCCTTCCTGCGACACTGTCAAGAGGGACCCCCTGCCTTGGATCTCACATTGGAGATCTTGCTCTGGCTTTCTTCTAGAATCACTCCTCTGTGGGGCAAGAAATCCATAGGCACAAGGGAACATGCCCACCTGGAGACATACTGTGCTTTCTAGACCATGCTCAAGGAAATCTGGATCCCCAGAATAGTCTGCCCAAATGGTACCCAACATACTTCCAGACTTTGTGTGGGTCCCTTCTCCATATCTGTCCTCCCATGGATGGACTGTGTCACTAGTGGACGCACACCTCAGCTCAGTGACATGCCATGGGATATCTGATTACTGCATGGGAAAGACAGGGCTCAGGTGCTTGGGCTTGGGTATCTGTAGAGAAGAGTCGTTTAAAAGCTATTTCTCTTGTGGTCCTCAATTTATGTCAACTCTGAGGCATCTCAGAGTTCTAAATTCCAACCTAGTTTTCCATATTGTTAGAAATATAGGAGGTAAATGTTTTAAAAAATTTATTAACTCTATGATGACTTTTAACTATTTAGACCAATAAGAGAGGTGCCATTGTGATCCAGACTGTAAATTTTAGGAGAGGGCCCATTTCTCCACTACAATTTTCCCAGCATATAGTAGGCCTAAGCTCGGAATGAAAATTCCAACTTGAATATCGTTATGGATTTTTAGATGATAGAAAACTTGACTTATTTTAGTATGGAAGGTTCAGGTGATTGCCTAATAGCTAAAAGTAAGCTAAGGGCATTTCCATTGCCTAGAAATAATTAGAAAAACAATGGCAGCTGCCTCAAGATTTGATTCAAGGTCAGGTAGAAACAAATATCTGATATTAGGTAAAGGATGCTTTTGTTTTGTTTGAAATCTTATAGGCTGTGAAGTTCTTTAGTTAATGAGAAACCCCAGTGCTCATTCTTTGGTTTGGGAGAATCCTTATGTACAGTTGTCCTATAATCTTACTATTCATCAATGATAATGAGCCCCAAGTTAAGCATTAGTCATAACAAACCCAGGTTTTGAAAAGGCATTTGTCTTGAAGCTACCCAAAGGAATATTTTTTTCCATCTTTATATTGGGGATAGTTTATCTATTTAATGCCTATCAACCAACAAGTAGTTAAAGAAAATGTAGCATATATACACCATAGAATACTACTCAGCCATAAAAAGGAACAAAATCATGGCATTCACAACAGCCTGGATAGAGTTAGAGACCATTATTCTAAGTGTAGAAACTCAGGAATGGAAAACCAACTATCATTATGTTCCCATTTATAAGTGGGAGGTAAGCTGTGAGGACACAAACCCTTAATAACAATAAAATGGACTCTGGGAGATTGTGGGGAAGGGTGGGGAGTGAGGGATAAAAGACTACCCAATGGGTACTGTACACGGTACAGTGATGAGTCCACCAAGTCTCAGAAATCAAAGAATTTATCCATGTATCAAAAAACACATGTTCCTGCAGATCTATTGAAATAAAAGAAAAAAATGAAAAAAAAAAGAAAGAAAATGACACATCTTGGGGCTATGGAGAGGATATTGGAAAGCTCTGTGTAAACTGGGAATAAAGGAGTAATGGAAAGAAGCATTACCTGCAGTTGAATAAGCTTGAATTCATTTAAAAACTACTTCATGTGTAACTGCTGTGTGTCAGGCACTGTGCTGGAAAAGGAAATGTAGTAACAAATAAAATGCAGAATTCATGTTTTCATGTAGTTAATATTTCAGCAATAAAATAAAAGTATTAAAATAAGAAAAATCAAATTCTATCAACCATTCATTCTTCTCTAGGAATTATAAATAGTTGAGCATTGTTTTATGCTTAAAAATAAATAGGACGTATTTTAAATCCCTGGATTCATCTTCCTAGACACTTTACTTATAGATTAGTTGTTTCCATGTTGGAATGTGTACACCCAGAGGAGTGCAAGAGATAATCCTCTGAGAGGTGGGAAGAAAATAAGATAACTTGCTTGCGTGTTTATTTATTGTTAACAAGTACATGTATTAAGTGTATTACAGTTTACCTCGTGTATTAACAGGCACTTCATTGAAGTTGTATGTCAAAAAGACAGCAGTACAAAGGTTCTGAAGAAAGAGTAGAAGTTCTACAAAGCAGAACCCTTTTATCACAATAAGACTATTATTTTTATCTATTAAATTAATTCTAACCAAATCCACAATAGGCTTAAAAGAAATTGGCAGGGAAATGGCAGAATGAAAAAAATACCAATAACAGAAGCAGTGAGGAAATAGCCAACATTTATTCTCCTATTAGGAACTAAATACAAAATATTATGAGATAAAGCAGTGCCAAAGTAATAATATCTAATAGGAAATTGGATCCCAAAGTTGAAATTATTAGCATCATCTATAATTTGTGTTTACATCCACCATTATTACTGATAAACTCACCCAGAGGGAATACTGTGTTTTATGCTTTGAGATATTAGTTAATGATAACATGAAGCCATTGCAATTGGGAGCATGCTCAGCCAATATCATACTGAATGGGCAAAAACTGGAAGTATTCACTTTGAAATCTGGCACTAGACAAGGATGCCCTCTCTCACCACTCCTATTCAATATAGTGTTGGGAGTTCTAGCCAGAGCAATCAGGCAAGAAAAAGAAATAAAGGGTATTCAAATAGGAAAGGAGGAAATCAAATTGTCTCTATTTGCAGATGACATGATTGTATATTTACAAGACCCCATCATCTCAGCCCAAAATCTCCTGAAACTGATAAGCAACTTCAGCAAAATCTCAGGATACAAAATCAATGTGCAAAAATCACAAGCATTCCTTTACATCAATAACAGACTTAAAGAGAGCCAAATCAAGAATGAACTGCCATTCACACTTGCTACAAAGAGAATAAAATACCTAAGAATACAACTAACAAAGAATGTAAGGGACTTCTTCAAGAATAACTACAAACCACTGTTCAATGAAATAAGAGAGGACACAAACAGTTGGAGAAACATTCCATGCCCATGGTTAAGAAGGATCAGTATCATGAAAATGGCCATACTGCCCAAAATAATCTAGAGATTCAATGCTATCCCCATCAAGCTACCAATGACCTTCTTCACAGAACTGGAAAAAAACAGCTTAAACTTCATCTGGAACCAAAAGAGAGCCTGCATAGCCAAGACAATCCTAAGCAAAAAGAACAAAGCTGGAGGCATCATGCTACCTGACTTCAAGCTATACTATAAGGCTACAGTAATCAAAACAGCATGGTACTGGTACCAAAACAGAGATATAGACCAATGGAACAGAACGGAGGCTGTGGAGGCAACACCACACATCTACAACCATCTGATCTTTGACAAACCTGACAAAAACAAGCAATGGGGAAAGGAGTCCCTGTTTAATAAATGGTGTTGGGAAAACTGGCTAGCCACGTTCAGAAGGCAGAAACTGGACCCCTTCCTGACACCTTATACTAAAATTAACTCCAGATGGATTAAAGACTTCAACATAAGACCTAACACCATAAAAACCCTTGAAGAAAACCTAGGTAAAACCATTCAGGACATAGGCATAGGCAAGGACTTCATGACCAAAACACCAAAAGCATTGGCAACCAACAGAATGAGAAAAAATGTTTGCAATCTACCCATCTGACAAAGGGCTAATATTCAGAATCTACAAAGAACTAAAACAGATTTACAAGAAAAACAAACAAGCCCATTCAAAAGTGGGCAAAGGGTATGAACAGACACTTTAAAAAAGAAGACATATATGAGGCCAACAAACATGAAAAAATGCTCATCATCACTGGTCATTAGAGAAATGCAAATCAAAACATTGAGATACCATCTCACACAAGTTAGAATGGCGATCATTAAAAAATCTGGAGACAACAGATGCTGGAGAGGAAGTGGAGAAATAGGAACACTTTTACACTGTTGGTGGGAGTGTAAATTAGTTCAACCTTTGTGGAAGACAGTGTGGCAATTCCTCAAGGACCTAGAAATAGAAATTCCATTTCACCCAGCAATCACACTACTGGGTATATATCCAAATGATTATAGATTGCTCTGTTATAAGGACACATGCACACAAATGTTCATTGCAGCACTGTTTACAATAGCAAAGACCTGGAACCAACCCAAATACCCATCAGTAATAGACTGGACAGGGAAAATGTGGCACATATACACCATGGAATACTATGCAGCCTTAAGAAACAATGAGTTCGTGTCCTTTGTAGGGACACGGATGAACCTGGAAACCATCATTCTCAGCAAACTGACACAAGAACAAAAAATCAAACACCGTATGTTCTCACTCATAGGTGAGTGTTGAACAATGAGAACACATGGACACAGGGAGGGGAGCATCACAAACTGGGGTCTGTTGGGGAGGACTAGGGGAGGGAGTAGGGACAGTAGGCATAGGGTGTGGGGGAGGGATAACATGGGGAGAAATGTCAGATATAGGTGATGAGGAAGAAGGCAGCAAACCCCATTACCATGTATGTACCTATGCAACAATCTCGCATGTTCTTCACATGTACCCCAAAACCTAAAATGCAATAAAATGTATATTTTTAAAAAATGTTCATTGTAACCATATCTCATGATTTTAAAATTTATGTTTCCTATACACATTTTGTAATCAACATAATAATTCATTTATTAATATTTGTATATAATTTATAAATTCTTAAGTATATATTTATTGAAAGTGGATGCCACAGTTAAAATTTTACTCTAATGATATATGATCAAGTGTTTTGAGACTATGGCTAGAAAAGACTAGAAAGTATATTTGTTTATGAAAAATATACTTAACAACATATGAGGTCAGGTAAGCTTGAACTTGTCAGAGTAACCAATAAATGAGTCTTATTACATTTATATTTATATTAATCATGTTTTCTGATCTTAGCTAATTTAAAGACACCATTTTCTACCTACACACTTTGTCTACTTATGATTTTTGAAACACTATAAAATTTCAATCAGAGACTTTTAAGCAGCAGAAAGGGAAATACCTGTAGCAATGACTGTGCCCTGGCTTTCATGTAGTAACCTAAGATGGATTAACTCACCAATGTACTGTTTATTTATAGTAGGTATCTATTGCCTTTTAACTTTTTTGTTAATGGAAGTTTTTACCCATTAATTTGGATTGCAGAGTGGCAGAAAGTGGATCCCTGGAAATGCCAGTGGCTGAAATGTTTCCACTTGGTTATGCTTGTACTGGCAATAGGGCTATCATTAAAATATAATAAAAATGTACATTGTTCCTTTTTATTATTCAGTTTGTTTCTTTGTTATAGGCACCACAGGGAATAATTTTATGGGTTTCATAATAAATGAGTTTGTGGGGACATAAAATGACTAGATATTTGGAGTAGAAGAGTATGATTATTAGATCAATATCCTTTACGCTGAGAATGGAATTCTGACACCAAACCATGAATGATAGAATTTAATTTCTTCACCTGATGTTTCAAAAATTAAACACCCCATTACCAAAATTGAGAGATCTTGTCACAAATACAGTTTCTTTTTAAGTAAGAGTATTTCTAAACATCTTAGGATAAAGGGTTTTCAGACGTAAAACCAAGGATTTCCATATTTATGTGTTCTTCTATTTTTAACTATCCAATTTTACCATGTAATTGAGGGATAAATAGTAAATAGATGCAAAGCTTACTTTATAATAAGGTAATACTAGACACTATACAAATGTGGAATATAAATATATCTTGTATATGCTGGAAGCACTTTAAAATTACGTTTTAGTAATCAATGTATTTCTGTGTTGATGTTTTGAATGGTCTTTCATCTCTGAGGTATTCTATTTTGCAGGATAATTCAGGGCATGTCTCTGAGAAAAACCTGACATATTTAGATATGTATGAATGCAGCTGAATTTGTGTGTGTATTGCTAGTGGGAATTGGATAAATTATTTTCTCAGTATTCACTTTAATTTTCTTTAGTGCAGATACCATTCTTTAAAATATCCAAGCGGTATTCACTTTCAGAGTTAAGAGGTAAATTTGTAAGGCCCTTAAGGTTACCCACTTTTGTGAATTGCTGAATAAAGTTAACAAAATGAAAATGCCAAAATATTACTTGACTCTATCCAATATAATTGATGGATTTATAAACCAGTCAGATTTCAAGTTATTTTTACTTTCAGTCATTTCACACATCTAGTTTTAAAATTTTTAAAGAATCTTTCCTCATCTGTAACAAAACTTGTTGTGCCTAACAGTTTTGTCTGTATGCTAGTTTAATGCTTTAATCATATGCAGCATGCTGCTTTATTATAGCAGCACTTCTTTGTTCTGTAATAGATTCTGGTTATCATTGTCTAGAAAGTTTCAGAAAAATCTCCTTCTATTGGCACCAAAATAGGCAGTATTCTAATGCTGAAGTTATGTTTTATTTTCTTTCTTCCAAATATTTGTGCATTTTGTAAATTATATATTTAGCTTATTATTTTTTAATTCATACAACATCTCTACAAGAAATAATTAAAAGGGAAAAGCAAATTTACTAACAAAAATTCAGAAGGATTAAAAACACTCTTCTTCTTTTGTATTATTCTCTCTACAGGCTTCTTACTTACAAAGATGATACAGAGTGGTAGCTTTAACATGGTTAGAAACAGAGTTATTTTATGTGGGCAAATGGAAATGATCCAAGTAATTGATTTTGAGAAAGCAAAGAACCAGTCTTTATTATTTTAAAAGTTATGTTGACTATGTAGAATGAGACAGTAATGTTAGAAACTATGTATACATGACATACATAGGTAAACACATACATACATACGTACATATTTTTAATTGAAAAATAGTGCTCTGTCTACCATGGCCACCAACCTCTTTATATTGATTCTTTATACTAGTTTAAATATTATTTGCTGAATTCCTTACTTCACATCTGGAATATGTACAAATGATGTGAGCAAATCCCTCATTTTTTAAAATTTTCTTTTAAGTTTACGGCTACATGTGCATGTTTGTTATATGGGTAAATATGTGTCATGGGGGTTAGTTGTACAGATTATTTCATCACCCAGGTATTAAACCTAGTACCCTTTAGTTACTTTTCCTGATCTTACTTCTTCTCAAATAGAAAACCAAAAGGTTATTTAGAGATTATTGTCAATTAACTCTGTATCTTTTTAATAGAAAAAAATGCTAAAAGAAATATTCTTAGAGCTTTATTAAGAATCTGCTATTCATTTTTTTCTAAGACTTTTTGAAAGAAATTATGGATCATGGTTAATTTCTGCCATAAAAATGGATAAAAATGTTACTAGAGAAGGAAGAAATCCAACTGTATTAACTTTTTCTGTGCCTATGATGTGCTGATAATACTCTGGTCTAGTGTATCAAATGAATATATGTTGAGGAAAGTTTTTTTTCTGGTGGTTGTTAAATTTTAAATTTTAAAGGAGAATTACTTCTCCTGAGGCTTTCCTGAGCAAACTCTGGGACCAAGATTATTGCTCTCACAGGGATATACTCTTCTATAATTTTACTGAGCAGTCAGAAGAAATGATTTTATTTTGTGGGCTGCCACTCTTCTAGAGAGCTGTCTCTAAGTCAAGAGATTGTGATAGGAGGTTGTTTTCCAAGTGCTAAAAAAGCCTCTTCATTAGCTATATATATGCATTTAAACTTAACCTTTTAAGATAGCAAACTGAGCATATATATTTACCATCCCCTTATTCTCAAACCACATTGAAGTGACAGTGAAGATTAATTGAATTTTTAAAATGCAAGAATAAGTTTGTAATAGCCTAAAAGTAGTGAAAGGGACTGTCAGCACCCCAGTGATTTTTGACATTTCTAGATGACTTAATACAGGAGAGAACTGTGTTGATAAAGGTGTCCTTGCACCTGCATCCCTGACCTGGAAAAGTCTGAAATGGAAGTAGAAGCTGTTCTGTGCCTAGTGGAAAGGGTCCAGACTAGGGGTGAGCTGGTACAGAAAAGAGTAGACAGAAAGAGGTAAGTTAATGAAGAACTCTGGAACAGTTGCCCTGGTTGCCCTCCTCTTTCCTTCCCTATTCCTCCTGCATATAAGGCATTATTTCCAAGGCTAAACCTGGAAGACTATTGTCTCCAAAATTTCAGCGTTTACCAGGGGAAAATGGGTTCCTAAGGCAGAATTTGACAACACTGAATAAAACCTTGTTTTGCAATATGGGGATAGCCTTGCTACCTTTTCCCGGCCAATACTCTCCCTCTTAGAGGTTGCAGTCAGTCCTCCATGCAGGACAGAAGCTTGTTGAAAAATAAAACTACTAAAGTACTGAATAAACTACAACCAGTTAAGTATATGAATCAATCTAGTCTTTCATTCATGTAAGTAGGCAATCAGGGTTCACAAGACATTTTAAGTAAAGTGCACAAAACAGAAGATCACATAAATAACTGATTCAAGAGAAGAAAGTATGATTCACGGAACAGAGAGATCTTTTTAAATCTCTGAATTAGGATCATAAAGAAAATATGATATTCATAAAACAAGAATACTATATGTCACCTTGAATAAGAGTTCATTGTTATAAAAGATGTGATTGGAGAATTTATTTTAAAAAATGTGGAAGAGATTAAAGTCATAGAAATCTTCCAAATCTTAGATAAAATAAAAAAATATAAGATTTGTGCTTAACAAACATAGAAAATGGATTTAAGCTATTTAACACAGGACTAATTCCAGAAAAAAAACACAGGATTGGAGGCAATAATGAATGAGTCTTCATGTTGAAAAAATTAATGCATACCAACACAATCAATGAAAAACATTTCTAGACAGAGTCTAATAAAATCTGGATATAGAAACATTCCCAAATCCCCTAAGAGATTGAACAGATTAACTGAAAAGCAGCAAAAACTATATTGGCTTCAAATGTCTCCAGCAGCAATCATGTATTAAAAGACAATGAAAAAATTAATGTACCTTTAACTTTCTGGGGATACATGAATTTGAACTTAGACTTCTATGACTAGCCAAATCGTATTAAAGTGTTGGAACAATTTTTAAGGCTCAAAATAATGTTTTTCTTACTCCTTTCATGAAAATTACCTAAAGATGTTTTATTGCAAATGAAAAGAGGACATAAAAAAGTAGAAACCTAGGATCCAAGAAAGGGTTGAATAAGCCCGAGTAAGCAAGGAGAAGGTATCCCAGGATGTAGCTTGCAGCAGAGCTAGAAAAGAATTAGTTAATAGAATAAGAAACAAAAGCCAGGCGCAGTGGCTCATGCCTATTATCTCAGCACTTTGGGAGACCAAGGCGGGGGGCGGATTGCCTAAAGTCAGGAGTTCAAGACCAGCCTGGCCAATGTGGTAAAACCCTGTCTCTACTAAAAATACAAAAATTAGCCAGGTGAGGTGGAGGGTGCCTGTAATCCCAGCTACTTAGGAGGCAGAGGCAGGAGAATGGTTTGAACCCAGGAGGCAGAGGTTGCGGTGAGCTGAGATTGTGCTGCAGCACTCCAGCCTGGGCAAAAGAGCAAGACATCAACTCAAAAAAAAAAAAAAAAAAAAAAAAGAGCAGCAGCAAAGGGCTCCAGGAGACCTCTTCAAGTAGCACGGAAGTACATTCCAATAAAAATATGGACATGGTGAATAAGTTTATCCTTTTCCTAACAACCAAAATTAATTAGTATTGCAGGGGAAAAAATTCTGTAAATATGAAGCATTGAATATGTCATGATTTTAAACAATTGGTGGAATACATCAGAAGGAAGTCCATTTGCCTGTATTGCTCAAACAGCCTCCATAAAGTGCCACATTTTTAGCGAAGTGCAGTCACATTTTTTTTACTTGCTTCCACAATAAATAACATTTAATTATTGTATGGTAAGCACTCTCATTCTTCCCATTTTTACAACCAATTATAGAAAAGATTATGAAGAATTAACGTAAAACTGGCATTATTGCCCCAATTCTTCACCCCTCCCTATATTCTTACCCTTTTTATTATGACTCTTTAATCCTCCCATAAAGAGAAATCTACTTTTCTCACTCCTTAACTTTAGGTTTGGCGATATGACTTGGTTTGGCCATTGAAGTGAGATGACAGTAAGTTATTTATGATCCCAGGCCCTGCAGGTTTCATTTTCTCTTTGGAACTTCTGCCATCATCACAGCAAAGGAGTAAAAGGTAGCTGGTCTACTCTCAGCTTGGATCTCTGAATGATCACACAGGGGGCTGACTTCAGCCCAAACTTCAGCAAGGAACCAAGACCAGCAGATCTTTATCTCACAGTAGAGCTTAGTGTAGCCCACTCTAGATCTCTTGACACGACTCACCAGCGATACTCCGATGTCTGAGAAATAAATACATGAGTATTGTATGCCACGGAAGTTTTGTGATTGTTATATCAATTAACTGTAACTTTAGTTGACTGGAACATAGAACAGAATATGTTGTAAAATGTAAATAAAGTTCTGATGCTAAAAAGTAGTAACAATAGGATTAAGAGCCAAGAAAGAGATATGAAGAGTGATGCAGCAGCCTTAATGACTAAAGCTGAAGAACAAGCAGTAGGTTTAAATACATTATTTAAGAAAATTCTATAGGGAGTATAAAGAGGTAGTTTTGAGGGGTTATTTTCCCATTTGTATAATGAGAAATGTTAGCTATTGGTAATTAACAGAATAAAATAAAAGCCATGAACTAAATAATTGTACTCTCACAGAAATATATGGTTGATAGATAACAAGAAGGTTCCAGTTGTGTTTATCTGTACAAAATTATAATAACATCTGCATTTTCATAATGTATGAATATACTATATTAGTAGTATCTGCAGAGTGTTCTAAAGATTTCAAAAATACGTATTTTTATATGCAGTAAAATAAATTCATCAACATACCTTGCATCTTTTTTCCACCTTTGCATGTCTTAACAAAAATATTTTAAGTATTGCAGTACCTCAAGGATAGATTATAGTTTGGGAAGACATTACTATCACCTCTAAAGATAACTCTGTATCTTATTTAATCAAAACTACATTAGCCCTCCTGTACTCTCTAAGACACAGCAGAAGGAGATTTAATGAATGTAGGGAAGTAAGATGCTGCATAAACTCAAATCTTTATACTAAGGACCAAATTAAACAACCAAATTAAGTGGATGAGGTTACATTTAAACTTACTATTTACTGTTATTTAGTCCAATTCGCAAGTCATTGAATTTTATTAAAATGAACTAAACATTTCTTCTGCATTAATCTTCTAATAGCATAACAGAGCAATGCAGTTTCTAATGAGACCCATTCCTCTCTGACAGAATAGGACCATTTATCTAAGCACTTGTTATGGAAATAGCCAATTATTTTAATCGGGTTCACTGGATACAATGGAAATTGTTGTCCAGAAGGCTTCCTTTTTTCAATGTGAAATTACTTAGTAAGTAATAAATGGAATTGATATTTCCATCTTAGCATATATTAAAGGAAATTAATAATGAAGATCTCCTTTAAATATATATTTTTAATAAGTTTTTAAAGTTGTATCCTTCACAGAAGCAAAGAGAACTAGAAAGTCATTTCATGGTTCCTGTATGAAAATTACGATCTCTTAAATAGATCATAAGAGTACACAAACTATACACATCAATGTACTTTATGAACTTCTGTCAGAAAATGTTTATGGAAAAGAAGAACAACTAAGGAAAGTATGGGTAACCCCAGTTATAGTTTTATATACTTCAGATTTCTGATAATTAGTGATAACAAAAAATAAATTCAACCTGAAACCAAAATTATAAGAGCAATAGGAAATCTTGCAATTATATTAATTTTTTCCAGTTACATTAATGTTTCCCCATTTATCTTTATTTAATGCTTCTTGCAAACACTTTCTTGAGTGGTGGAAATAACCTGCAAAGTGGGAAGTAAACTACTTTTAAAACTTAGTATTTTTGTCATTTTTATGAATACAGCTTCTCCTATTACTACCTTTTATTATACTACTCAGTCTCTCCAATAAGACCTGCCTCTTTTCATTTGGGCTGCCTGGTTTTCACATCGAAATAAAAGCATATTGTACACAAACCTTTCTTTTGTGAATTTGAGGAGGCTAATATTCCTCATTAATTTTGTGGGCCTTTTATTGTCATGGAGTGTCTGTGAGTATGTGTGTGTATGTGTGTATACAGTTCTCAGTTTACAGCCAATAAATATGTGAGTTATAAAAATAACTTCAAGGCTGGGCGTAGTGGCTCAAGCCTGTAATCCCAGCACTTTGGGAGGCTGAGGTGGGTGGATCACGAGGTCAACAGATCGAGACCATCCTGATCAACATGGTGAAACCCCGTCTCTACTAAAAATACTAAAAATCAGCTGGGCATGGTGGCACATGCCTGTAGTCCCAGCTACTCAGGAGGCTGAGGCAGGAGAATTGCTTGAACCCAGGAGGCGGAGGTTGTGGTGAGCCGAAATTGCGCCATTGCACTCCAGCCTGGGTAACAAGAGTGAAACTCCGTCTCAAAAATAAATAAATAAATAAATAAATAAATAAATAAATAAATAAATAAATAAATTCAACATGATTACTTTTCTAATGTTTTGTTGAAGTTTGGTTAACACAGAATAAAATGCAAAATTTAAAATGTACAATGTGATATGTTTTGACATATGCATGAACCTTTGAAACCATCATCTTACTCAAGATACTAAACATTTTAATCTCATCACCCTCAGAAGTTTCTGCCCCATTGTAATCCCTCCTTCCTGCCCCTTCAGCTTCACCCCAATCACTGATTTACTTTCTGTAATGATAGATTAGTTGCATTTCTAGAAATTTGTATAAATGAAATCAGACACTGTGTATTTTTTTGTCCGATTTATTTCACTCAGCGTAATTATTTTGAGATCAGGTTGTCTCGAGTTTTGGGTTATTACTGCAGTTAATAAAGCTGCTATGGACATCCACACAAGTCTTTGTGTAGACATATGCTCTCATTTGTCTTGGATAAATATGTAGGGATAGAATGGCTGAATCATATAGTAGACGTTTGTTTGAGTAATTAAAAAACTGTCACATCGTTTTCCAGTGGATTGCATTATTTTATATCAGACCAGCAGTGTATGAGAGTTCAAGTCCTCTGCATCCTCACCAACACCATCTTTTTAATTTTAACTGTTGTAATGGTTGGGTAGTGACATCTTATTTTGATTTTAATTCATATTACTCTAATGACAAATGATGTTGAACATCTTTGTATATGTTTATTTACCACTCTTATGTATATTCTTTCATGAACTATCAGTTCAAATATTTTGCCTACTTTTATTAAGTTATTTGGTTTCTTATTATTGAGTTATGAGATTTTTTTTTTACAAAGATAATGGCAAAATTTACTTATATTAAACTTAAGAGGTTATTCTCATCAAAGATACCTAGGTGATCAATAAATAGACAGTAAAAATGACACACACACACACACACACACACACATAATTAAAAGAAAAAAATCATGGATCCAGCATATATAAATAACTGCTATTAATTGATAAGGAAATAATGGAAAACATAGTAGAAGCAAATGAATGAAATTAACAGAAAAGAATTCTTTATATGTTGTACATGCAAGTCCTTCCTTTATCATGTATTTTATTTACAAATATGTTCTCCCAATCTGTGGTTTGTCTTTTAATTCTCTTAAAATGGATTTTGGGGAGCAGAAGTTTATGGTTTTTATATAGAAAAATAGTTTTAAGTTTTACTTTGTAGTCTACGATCTATTTTGAGTAGTTTTTGGTATGTAGTTCTAAGTGTATTTTGCACGTATTCAATTATTTCAGCATCGTTTTTTGAAAAGACTATCTACAAAATAATTTTGACATCTCTTGTAATAATGATGTGCCTTTTGTAGATTTCTTCATGTTTCTTATTCTTGGAATTTATTTAACTGCTTAGATTTGGATATGGTTTTCAGCATATTTGAAAAATATGGGCTGTAATCTATTCAAATATTTTCTGCTTTCTATTTTCAAGGACTCCAATCACATCTATATTAGGATAACTCTATGTGTTCCACTAATCACTGAGGCCTAGATTTTTTTCTCTATGTATTTTATTCTGTATATTTTCAACTGGCATGTCTTAAAACATCTTAAAATTCTTTTTTTTTTTTCAATATCTAATTTGCTACTATTCCTTTCTAGTACATTTTTCACCTCACACATTGTAATTTTCATTTCTGGAAGCTAAATTTAGCTCTCTTTTTTTATGTCTCTACTTAATAATTCCAATAGGCTGGGCACAGTGGCTCATGCCTGTAATCCCAGCACTTTGGGATATATATACACACACACACACACAGAGAGACACACACACACACACATATATATATATATATATATATATATATATATACACATATATATATTTCAATTATGGAATAAAGTTTTAATAACTGTTTTAATTACTTGTCTGCTAATTTTAATATATACTGTCTTTTCAACTATATCTTTTTTGTTGCATGACTGTTAATCTTGATTGGATTCCAGACAGGAATTTCATATTGCTGAGTGCTCAGTATTTTGTAGTCCTATATCTCCTCTTGAGCTTGGTTTTCTTATATAGTGAAGTTACTTGGAAATAGTCTGATTCTTCTAGGACTTGCTTATAAGATTCGTTAGGTGAGACCAATCAGATGTTTAATCCAGGTTTAATTATTCCCCACTACTAAGACAAAACCATTCTGAGTCCTCCACCCAATGCCCCGTGAAACAGTTTGCTTTCCTGTCTCAGTGGTGGGAATTGGCAGTTTTCTTGGCCTAGTGTGAGCTCCAAATATTTATCCTTCTGCTCTATTCAGATGACCCTTTCCACAGGGGTTTCCTCCCATGTGGATGTGAATCCAAGCTCTGCTGAGTACCTGAGGGAACACTGCAGTGTTCAGGACTGCAGATCTCTGTGGCGGACTCTCTCTGTGTAGTTCTCTCTCCTTGGGTGTTCTTTTCC
Source organism: Saimiri boliviensis (assembly GCF_048565385.1). Lineage (NCBI taxonomy): Eukaryota > Metazoa > Chordata > Mammalia > Primates > Cebidae > Saimiri > Saimiri boliviensis. The sequence goes on from NC_133449.1 coordinate 225,111,386, forward strand.
TCAAACACGAGCCTCTGTGGGCTCTCCAGACTCCCAGCTCCCTCTCTTTCACTAGAGTTCATCAGGCTCTGCCTGGATTCTCCCTCCCCGTGCCATGCCCTGGGAGGGAAAGTCCTTCCTGTCTTAATTTCTAGTATGTTCAGTGCTGTTGTCTCATATTTCGCCTGAGTTTGTTGTTATTTCAAACAAGAAGGTCTGCCTGAAAAATCTGGTCCCTTTTACCATGTCTAGGCCATAAACAGAATTCTCATGAATCCTGATATTATCACTTTTAATGAAGAAAATATGCTGATTTGGCATACTTACCAATAAATATGGGATAAAAATATATAGAAAGTAATGGCTTGGAGACAGCTTTTTTGGCACTGAGTAGTGAGTTGGTTGCTTGAAGCACATTCTTCCATGGTGGCCTTGAGTGTAACAGATGTTTTGTTGCCTCTAGCTCTGCCAGAAACCCACAAAATATCTTGTAATTAGATAGATGAGATTCTGGAATGAGGGAAATCTAGCCACCCAGCACTTTCACCTTGATGAGGACTGAAACTCCTAAGAATTTTAAAAGGAGTCTTTTCTGTATTTACCAACCACAATTTAAGTCTTTTAAAGTTACAGATGTCAGTGATCTATCAGCCAAAATTTATAAAGAGTTGGTGTATTAGTTTAAAAAATAGTAAATGTCACCATTTTGGAAAGAAGTATATTAAGAGTATTTGCTGAATTATCCCATTAGGTATATTAAAGTTTCCAGATGCTTTGCAGTTTTTTGAATAAATGCTGCCTTTCATTCCTCTCCAAAACAGGGCTACTCTTCTGTAGAATATTTATAGAAATTCTGCGCATTTATTTACTCTGATGATAAACCCAAATGTAGAAGTATGTGTCTACAGAAAGCCTCATCAGAAATTTGCCTACATTTTCCTCCAGGGCCGTAACCAAGAAACACTCTATCAAACAATATGAATATGGTTTAACTCATATAATAATATGGACAGTTATATTTGCAGTCTTTAAAGTTTACAAGATATTTTTCTCATAAGTTACCTCATTGAATCCTTGCAGTAGCACTAGAAGTACAATATAATTCATCATTTAGGGCATCGTTTTTATTTAATTACACCGATAATATAAAATTTCCAAAATATCAGAATGTAGAAGCAGGAAGTATTCTTAATTTTATTATCTGAGTCTTCATATATCTGTATATGACAGTTGATTTATTAGGTTCTTTTTAAGAAATTAAATCCAGGGTTAGACAAAATTATCTCTCTGTGTATACAAAATTTAACTTTGTATCAGTGCCTGTTATTGAAATGTAACATTACTTACAAACTTTCAGTGGTTAGATGTTTTAGTGTAAGTTGTTGGTTTTTTATTTTTTTAAGTTAAGGTCATTGAAGAAAAAAATGTAATTTAACTTGGTGAACTGAAGGTTTTATTTCATTCCCTTAAAAGCTCCACTTGTTAAAATGTATCTTCCAAAGATATATTGGTGTTAAGCCTTTCCACCCTCAACTTCCACATAAAGTAAAATAAGTGGTTACCTGCAAGTTTCATATAGTTTATATCTTTAAAAATATTATTAATTGTTGGTAAGAGTACAAATTGGTTATAACCATCTTAAAATCAGTTAAATATATTAAATATATTAAATATAAATATATGCTTTATTATGACTCAAACTTCTCACTCCTAAGTGTACCCAGAAAAGAATTTAATATACTTGTTTATCAAGAGATATGTACATGCATGTTCTCTGATGCTTCTATTTTCAACACCACCACAAATGCCATTAGCCGTAGAAAGAAAAAAAGCATATGGCACATTCTACAGTAAAATACTCTACAGCAATTTCTTTATTCCGTGGTGAAAATAAACTCACTGAGGTCACCTACAACATTTTGAAAGATGCCACAAACCGAGGATCACATAATTTTTTAACTTTATAGTATTTTTTTAATATAAAGTTTAAATACAGGCAAAAATAAATTTTTTGAACTTTACAGTAATTTTTTTTACTGTAAAGTTTAAATGCAGGCGAAAATAAACTGGGAATACACATTTAGATGACAAAATTATAAACTATACAGAGAGCAAGTCTGTGACTTACATAACAAGCAGGAGATCTGTCACCTTTGTGTGGGTGGAGGGGAGGTTTGGAATGAAAGTGTCACATGAAAAAGGCTTTGGACTGCTGCCAGGATTCTGGTGTTTGACTTGTGGTAGTTTTTACATGGGTTGTCTCTTTACAATAATTTTTGTAATTTTACTGTTTTGTGTCCTTTTCCATATATATGCTATTTTCCAAATATTCTTACCTAAGGTGAATTGTGCCCCCCTAAAAAATGACAAAATTTTTAATTCTACAGGTATGAAATATATCAACGGCCTCTAAAAAGGAAATTTTGTAACAAGTGTAACTCCTTTCATCCGAGTGTAAAGTTAAAAGATATGTATAAAAGACTGTAAGAGCCAAGGAAATTCATTTTTATGTAGGCAAGTGGTTGTTGATTTCAGGAAGAAAATGAAAACAAATGCCCATTAAATCCAAGCCACTTAAGATTTTGAGGAAATTACTAAGATGAGTAAAGGGACTGGGGAAAAGTATATTCCAACCTAACATTTTAGGACAGGAGTTTTTAATTTAGAGGAGAAATGCCAATATTATCAACGTTTTGAGATCAAGATCCTGTATCTGTCCTCCTTAGTGTGTAAAATAATAACTTGAAGGCTGGTGAAGTAGGAGTACTAACATTTCTTAATGATGATGAAACATATGAGTGAATAACATAGATTCTGGAGACAATTTATCTGGGCTTTAGTCTCAGTTTGGCCACCTGTGTGACTCTGGGCAGCTTATTTACACTTTCAGTTTATTGACTTCCTCATCTGTAAAACAGGCATAATAATAATAACAATTAGCTTGCAGAGGTGTTAACAATGTGAAAGGCTTAGAACAATGTTTGGTACAAAATAAGTAAGCTGCAAGTGGGAGGATGTGCTAATTGTTACCCATTAACTGCCATCCTGAAGTGCTATTTGGCTATACTTGTATTATTAAACCTTACATGGAGGTAAACTGTAAAAACTGTAAATAGAATGCAAGCAACTAATTTTAATTTCAGCTAAAGCCTAAGGAACATTCTTTGTCCATAATGATTTTCCACTGTAGGTAGTGTTTGTTGGGGTCTGCTGAATATGCAAAATGGAAAGCATGACCATATGCTGAAAATTAAAATGCTCATAGAAAAGGGAAGAAAGAAATATGGAGAAATCACATCGAATTGACAATTCAAGTAGGGTTTCTAGATAAAAGTCAGGTGCCAGCTAAATTTGAATTTCAGATAAACAAAGATTTTCTTATAAATAAGTCTCAAATATATTTCATGGACACCATGTGTTTTTATTTGCCAAATCTGGCAACTCTAAAAATTAGGAGGTTTATATACATTTCAAACCAAGCTACATGTTTAAGCATACCAAACATGGTTATAGCCATCCCTACTATGTAGTCTGAATGATATGGACTCAACATAAATTTTCCTTTTGACTTTTTGAATTATTTTTCCAAAATGATACCAATAATGAAATTCTAGAGTGTGAGAATGAGCTTCTAAAACACAGATCTATTTAATCGCATGTCCCCTTCCACCTTTCTTGAATTCTCTATCAACTCTCCAGCATCCAAGGACTAAAGTTCAAACTCTTTAACTTGATTTATACAGCCATAAAAATCTGGTTCCAGACTACATAGCCACCACTATGCAGAGTATCTTCCCACACAGTCCCTGTGCATGCTTCAGAAATTCAGAGTGCTAAGTTCTCTCTGAAAATGTGTTCTTTTGTGTTTCTTCCTAATTTAATAGAGCTATAAAAACTCCTGCTCATCCTTTAAGCACCAAATGTATTAACTCCTGCAAGCAATGTTCCATATCTCCTCTAAGAAAAACTAGTGCTTCTTCTATAATCTTAGTACATTTTGTACATAATGTTCTAAAGCATGTATTTCCCTATATTGTATTATAATTGTCTCCTGAGTAGAAGAACAGAAAAGAGATTTCTTAGAACAGGAGCTGTTTCTACTTGCTGATATATTCAATTATGTATTTTAGGGCCCAATTCATGGAAAGTGCTTCTCAGAATTTTAATGAATAAATGATTGAGTGAACAAATGGTTAAAGGCAAACTATGTGAATCATAGCTGTGCCTCTAATACAAATCCTATCTTAACCGGGCTGTACGGAGTTTCTGATAAGTCACTACAGGAAAAACCCCAAAGTGGTTGACCAAGATTGACTGCTAAAACTAGAGAGAGCTGCAAGTGTAGAACTAATTTGACATGCAACTGAAAGAATAGTTAATTTTAGATAAAGCATTAAAATATGCAAATGTATAAATGATAATGAAACTAGGAAATATATAACTTACACACTTGGAGAAAAGAACTATGGGACAAGGAGGAGTCACTCTTAGATCTGCAGACTACTGATATGAAGAAAAATGAAATACATAGTAATTGAGAAAAATAACTTCACAGAGTCAATAATGTATAACTCCATGTAATTCAAAAGCACTTTTCCCTAGTGAGCTAGACTATTTCTCTAAAACTCAACATCCCCTGGTCTGCCAAACCAGTTTAGTTTTGATATTTGGAGATCCTTTGAGAGACTGTGCATTTTTCTGTTATAGCCCTTGTTACTTTACACTGTAATGATTATTTCCTTGTCTATATACGCTACTGTAAGAACTTCAGAAATGCTAGAGATTGTGAAATATTAATTGTTGCATTCTTAGTACCTCATATGGAACTAAGGATGGATGAATGCATGGAAAGAAAGAAGAAAGGAAGGAAGGAAAGAAGTAAGTCAAGTAGGGAGGAAGGGAGGGAAGGAAAGAGACAAGGAAAGACGGAAAGGTGGATGGATGGATATGCTTCATAAGTTGAGGTTCTGTCTGTTCAGTGTTCGCCAACAGTGGCTACCCTTAAGAGTCACTGGAACGTCTTTAAAAAAATTACTGCCTTTGTCTCTCTCAAGACCATTTAAGTCAGAATCTCTAAGTGTATGACTTGAACATTGATATGCTTTAAGAGCTCCAACTTTTAAAAGAAGCATTGCTCTAATTTCATTTTTCCTTAATAAAATCCCATTAGAAATAGGCTGGAGCACCTGCCCCCAGCAAAGGACTCACTATTACAGCAAATACGTAATGATCGCAACGTTGCTAATATTCCTGGTTCTTTCTTACCTGTTAACAAATATTTATTGCAGGGCAAGTGAATATGATACATGCCACTGAGGTAACATTCCTTTTTTGTGTTTTGCCCTTTTGTGAAAATGTTTACTGAAGGAGGCATCTGATTTTATTGGCTTCTGCTATATGTTTTGCATGAAGCTATATATAGATGTGTGTGTGTGTGTGTGTGTGTGTGTGTGTGTGTGTATTTAGAGTCAGCAAATATTTGAGTTATACAGACATAACATCCTCTTGATTACCTCTTCCTTAACTCCTTCCCTGCCTCCCCTTGTTTTGGCTTTTATATTCCTTGGAATAGCTGTCTTGTCTTACTGGCCAAATATCTGGGTAAATGCAAATAAAACTTTATTGGAATAATAATAGAAATAATTAGGATGAATATTGCCTATATACTAGTGTCAAAGGTATTTGCATCTAAATAAAGACCTTAAAATAAATGCTAGGATGTCATGGTAGAGATGAACAGAGAATATGAGCTTTGTTAGAAAGACGCAATAGATAAATATCTCTTGGATTTGGGGCTTTTGTTATACAACTGTTCTTGGTAAGTGAAGGTTATCAATAAGTTATTATAAAAACGTGTATGTGTGATATGTTCTGACTGAAGAATGCTGATTTTAATTAGCTACTTTAAAATGAATTACTAGTAATATAGCAGAAAGCCAGATCACAAGGGAGTTCAAGAGCAGAAGATTTAAAATATACGGAACAGATCACAAAAATGACTGGGAAACAAATTATCTAGATAATTCTGATTGTGACATAGTTAAGTTCAGCATCTGAGTGGGGGAATAAAATTCCTAGAAACTTATCTTAAAGAGAAATTCAGTCCTTAAAGGGAAATTGAAAGACCATAGGCTTTAGGTAAGGAACAATATAAAAGGTCAAATTTTAAAAGGCAATCACTCCTTGGAGGTCTGGAGAATATTTAATAGCTAATGGGGAGCCCAGGGAAGATGTGCTCTTAAGGATCAAAAAAATAGCAGGCTCTGGAAAATAAGCTCTTGCCGACTAATTAGCAGTCAATAACAATATTGCTGGAGGAAAGACAGCCCATGGGAAAGAAATAAAGAAGTTGAGAAATTTTGTGTTCATGAAAGAAAAAAAAAAGTTGGGGGGAGGCATGGTCTATCATTGTCTCCTTCTGATATATACAAAAAAGTATGTTCAGCCCAAGTACCATGTCCTTTGTTGATGTTTGTGGGGGCCTGAATGTACTTGCTTATGAAGAGAAAATAGATTTATGGTTGAAATACATTGTCTTTGTCTTCACTAGGAGGAGGTTAGACAGATTTCTATCCCCAGAAAGACTGGATGGCCCGGTCCAAATGGTGGTCAGTATTCAAAACAGCTAAGCCATGTTGGCAAAATAAAGTGGCTAAACTACTGGGGACAGATGGCATTTTCCTAAGGAGTTCTGGGAGAACTCAAGGATGAACTGGGATAATGATGTCCCAGAAGTGAAAACTGCTGCCATCCTATTCTGCAGATTGCAAAGGTGAACCAGTTGAAAACAAAATAATTAATGAGTTATTAATTAGTTTTAAAGTCTCCAGAGGAGGAGGTTCCTGGGAATTAGACTCAAGAATTCTCTTCTTCATCTTGGCCAACTAGAGGAATCTGTAATAAAGAATGAGATTACTGAATTTTTAAATATAATTCTCTGAGAAGAAGCTACGCAGTTTCTGTGACAAGAAATTGTGCCCAGATGAGGCATTGTTTTGAAGGCACCAATAAGAAATTAATAAATATAATTTCCATTTAAAAAACTCTTTGACAGCCTGCCTCTCCAAAATCAATTTCATGGGCTTTTGGCTATAATCGGCACTATAATGGTTCTGACAAAGATCCAGGACAAAGAAGACTAGGTGTAACTGAGCATTTCCCAGGATGTGGATGTGCATAAGGTGAACTGCCTAAGAGAGGAGTGCTCAACTTGATCTTAATATATATATGAGTAGTTTGTCAATTACTGGAGTAGCCTTCTCACAGTGAAATCTCCAGAGTGTGTATTTCTGTTAGGAAAAACCCAAGCCAAAGTGGGTAAATGATCTAACACATTTACAAATCTGTAATGTGAGTTATATATGACATACCAATAAAGAGTCTGAGTTATGTGTGTAAAAGCAATGATTCTATGTAATTAGTTATAACAGAGGCAAAGAACTGGGAATACTTGTAAAGCACTTTTTTGGTTCAAAGTAATTTGTTTCTTTTCAGAGATATTCAACTATTTACCTTTTATTCTTTTCTGTCCTGCCTCCTCCTCCTTCTTCTCCTTCTTTCTTCTTCCATTAAAAAAATCAAAGCAAAATGTGATATATATATCTGCATATATATGCAGATATATATATGAATATATGTATATGCATATACATATAATATAAAATTTCAGGAAGCAAAGGTGAGTCTTTAGTTTACATCTGGAAACTCATGTACAGCTCCCATCACTGTGCCTTGGTGACGCAGGAAGTTTGGCAGCAAAGTTTTATATTTTCAGGACTCAGCTGACTGTCTTGATTATAAAATCAAATTTTGAAGCTGTTTTATGAAGCAAGACCTTATAAATGATATTATTATTATAAATAAACTATAAATCTGACCAAATATGGAAATTTCTATTTTGGGGACTTCTGTATCAATTTTTTTTCTTTATTAATAAAATGCCATATCCTAGTGCTTTATTTGGAAAGGATGTGGACTTTTTCTAGGAGTGATAATGTCTTGAACTGTGACAAAGATAAACCTATATGATTTATTGCAAACACATTTGTTTTATTTCATTACATTATATTCTGTGAACATTTTTTCTAGTCTTTAATTAAACATGATTTATACAAATTGAGGTCAGTTTCCATTTAGATTGCTTGCATTGTTAATTATAGTGCAAATAGCCTTCACTGCTGAAAGAACTGCATCATACAAATATGTAAATGCTTCTGTGTAATTTGCAATTGTTCTCTAAGCTTGTATATTACTGGGCATGTGCCTATGCTGAAATGTTTTGCTAACTTAGCTACTATATTAAAAATATGGATAACTTAAGATAACATGTATATTTTTATGTATTTAGATTTAAGTAGTTTTTGAGATTTGAAAACATTGAAAAATGCACATTTAAATAATGAAAAGGTTATTCTATCACAAATTGAGTCTATGTACAAAGAATTTTAACTTCAGCAAATGCCATTCCAATTCATTCCACTTCATGTTAACCTCTGGGTAAAGGTGTTAACTGTTGATTTTTTTAAGATCAGATGTCCTTAATTATAACTTGCTTTGCTGACAGTTTATAGATGGGGCCTGATGAGCCTGTAGCTAGAAGGTTTAAAGGTTGATTTGTCTCAATTAGACTTACACTCACATATTTTAATTACTACTTATTATGTAAAGACTTGGAAGATTAAGGAAGCAAAAAACAGCAGTATCTGTGTATAATAATTATTGATTATTCTCACATTAGTTATGAGAACTTTCTTCTATTAACATTACAAATCAGCCAGAGCTGGGTTTGATTTTACTCATGAAGTATTTTAATCTTAAAATGATAAAATGCATAGAGCCTCTTACATGAGACTTAAAATATATGCCGTACCTATTAACATCAAATCTGTGTGTGCTTCTGTCCCTTCCTCTTGTATGCATTTCTCAAGTCTGTCTCACATATGGCTTTACTAGGTTCTTCTAACGTAGAAGTGTGAAGGAAATACCCTCTCATCCTTCTCATCCTGCTCCAAATGTTCATTGCCAAAAAATAAAACCCTGTTCCATCAGCCTGCACTAAGAGTTCATCATAATCTTGTCCCTATCTACATCCTCTGACAGGGGATTCTAACACTCTCGTTTATCCTCTTTGCTCCAAAATACTTTGCTCCTGTACCTAAACACACCGTCACATCATGAACATTCTTCTTCAAAGTTGTGATTCATTCTGTTTCCCTGCTTGGAAATAGACCACCACCTCTATCACATCCTTATTAATCTTTATTAAACCTTTTCTTCTTGTCTAAGATCAAATTATCTTTTGTTTATGTGGGTTCTTCAGACATATATGAGAATACATTTTTGCATCTAACTTTACAAAATATGGCAGTGTTTTCTCTAAGATATGAAGTTGTTTGCCATTGACACATTCTCGTCTATAACAAATTGTAGTAGAGAAGATACAGATAAATACATACTGGGCATGTTCCAAGGTAGCCAAACATTATTATTGTCATATGTTGAGTTGGCAGCAATAAGTAGCATGGGGATTTTCATGTGGCTTACAAAATGTTTTGCGTGTTAGTCTACTATAAATATAGTCTAATTATAAGACTAAGTGAAATTTTGATAAGCACAAAGAGAGCTGAATATTTTATTATATTTTGAAAAAGAAAAGAAGTAACTTATACTTAATTTGTTTTCTTTCCCCTCCCTCCTTGACTGCCTCCCTCCCTCCCGTCCATCTTTCATTTTTGTACAGTTTCCGTATTTAGGAGTCTATTACACTTTTTTTCACCCCGAGACAGAGTCTGTTACCCAGGCTGGAGTGCAGTGGTAATGTCTTGGCTCACTGCACCCTCAGTCTCCCAGGTTCAAGCAATTCTCCTGCCTCAGCCTCCTGAGTAGCTGGGATTACAGGTGAACGCCACCATTCCTGGCCAATTTTTGTATTTTTAGTAGAGATAGGGTTTCACCATGTTAGCCAGATGGTCTCGAACTTCTGACCTTGTGATCTACCCAGTTTGGCCTCCCAAAGTCCTGGGATTACAGGCATGAGCCACCACGCCCAGCGAAGTCTGTCATACTTTACAGCACACAGAATTTTAGAGATCTTTTAGAGATTAGCAGATTCTGATTTTATCCTACTATTTGAAATTATAAATAACTCACATTGTTCTGAACACAGTCATGGATTGTCTCTATTCTCAATCTGTGATTGTCAACTAGAAACCAAAAAGGGGTGCTTTTTGAGAGAAAGTTATTACCTAAGGAAATTTAGACCAGACTTTCTGCAGCAAACAAGAGAGTAGCCAACTCTGCTTTCCAGAGGTGATACTAATTAGAAGAAAAAATGTCAGAAGAAAGAGCAAAATTGAGATTTTTGAGTACTTTTTCCTTGTTTCCTTTTAGAGATAATTTAATGATCATCTTGCTTTAAGCAACTGTAATAACCCAAGACTTCAGAACTACCATTTGATACCTTATAGGGTATCAGAAGTCACATTACAAACCTGGAATAAAATTTTTAACGTTGTGAACATGACTGTTTCTATTGTTCTGGTAGAAAATTTGTTAGGAAACATTTTTTGGGGCCCCAGTTGTTTTCCAGATAGATTATGGCATTTTCAGGAATACAAAGAACAGGGCAGGATAGGAACTTTATTTGTGGAGCTCATTTTATGACAAGGTGAAAGAGGTAAAGGCACATAAACAGACAATTTCCAAGTCTGTAATACAGTTAAAAACAACACTAAACAGTTAGAGAAATGAAAGCAGATAGGGAGTTCAACTGGAGTAGTTCATAGGATGAGGAAGAGATGGGGAATTATGTGTGCTCTCCAGCTACTGTACTAGCTCCCACAGAATCTAGCATGGTGCTGTGATTCAAGGAAATGATTCGTGAATATCATGATTGATATTTGATTGAATTAGTCATTGTTTCTTTTGTGTTCAGAATCAAATTTGTTTTCTCTATCGTCCAAAATTAGCAAGCAAAGAAGTATAATTTGCTCAATGTTTTATATTTCATGTGATTTTGCATTAGATATAATAGTAGTATATCAAAATAAGTCCCTTTAGTCATCATAACTTTAGAAATCCTTGAATGAGATTAGGAAGTGATCATCATTTACATTTATTAAACTTTGCATGTAACGAGCTTTAGCTATTAACTCTAATTTGCTTCTCATCGTATTCATCAAAGACGAACTATTTAGAAACTAAAACATCTCTGTCAGTTAGAATTTTAATGAATTAAGATGAAATGAGACGGTGTTAATTGGCAGTTGTTGCTGCAGGGGAGGTTTCTCGATCTTGTAAGTGAAAACAATTCATCTTTCTATCAGGGTTAATTTGTTTGATTTAGTTCTAAGGATACACTGAATATTTCCCCAAACTACTCATATTTATTTTCAGAATGGGAGAGTGGTTTCGTTCCATTGGTCTTTCCTTGGGATTCTGAATTTTATTTGAAATTGATTAAATTTAATGGTTAATAAATTGTTGGTTTTAAGGAGCATTTGTATTATTGACTAAACACACACATGCACACACACACACACACACACACACACACACAAAGGAATAGCATTACTAAGAATTTGTATTTAAAATGTCTAAAACTTTCCAATACCTAATCATTTCTTCTAATAATTATCTTTCTCTTTCCTTTCTATTTTCTTTAGACATAAATGAATGTGAAGTTGAGCCTTGCAAAAATGGTGGGATATGTACAGATCTTGTTGCTAACTATTCCTGCGAGTGCCCAGGCGAATTTATGGGACGAAATTGTCAATACAGTAAGTACTCATGTGTTTGTGTGTGTGTGTGTGTGTGTGTGTGTATACATATACATTTTTATGTACATATTCTACATTTAGCTTGGAATTTGGGCCAAACTCAATATTATTTGCTTTCAGAGTTTACAATCAATTGAAATGGTACTTTTCATATTTGTTGTATGTCATTAATATACACATATCCTCTAGGATGTCTCACTTAGTGCACAATATGCATAGAAGTGGTATCTTGTGACCTGAAAAGAATGACATTTCCTCAGATACCGAAATTCCAAGGATCCCATAAATGGTTTATGATTATGTATATGACTGAAATTTCTCCCAACAGAGCAACACTTTGGTTCTGAGTGTAAATTCAGGGCATTGAAACTAGAAAGACAGGGCACACTGGCAAATGCCTGTCATCCTAGCACTTTTAGAGGCTTTAGTGGGAGGAGCCCAGGAGCTCAAGACTATCCTGGGCAACACAATGAGACCCCATATCTAAAAAATAAAATAAAATAAAATAAACCCCAGTTAGCCTCTATTACTAATAAAAGGTAAAAATAAAGGAGGATGCATTTGATCTATTCCTCATCTAGCAAGAATGTTGCACACTATTTATTTGTCTTACTGGAAGCCAAAGACAGTAGGGTTTCAAAATAATATATCAAATGACAGGGCAGGTATTTGCCTAAAGTCTTTACAAAGAGGCAGAAAACACCACTCCCCAAAAATAAAAAAAAGCTAGGAAAAAGTAGTCACAGGACTAAAGTCAATGGGATGGGGCCTAATCGGGCCCAAACAGATGTTAATAAGAATACTAATGATATAGCCTTATAATTGTTGGACAATTAGAGGAAAGCTCATACTGCTACTGCTTTGATGTATATTGCATGATCTGAGCACCACAACATTATTCACATTCAGAATGTAGACGAAGATGAGAATTCAGATGCAGAAGCTGAGACACAGTTGATGTTGTTTGGCCAAGCTTTCACAGCTGTTTAGCGACAGAAGCACTGCTACAGGTTTTGGATTTCCAGCTTAGTGTATTTTCCTGAAGACTGAGATACCTTTTTAAATAGAGAGGTATAATATAAACCTGAATACACAAGACATATTCATTCTTTATTATACACACACACACACAGACACACACACACACACAACCCACATAGTTCTTTCTCTTCAGCTATAGAGCTATAGTAAGAAATTTATTTCTCATTTTATTTTTCTTTCTTTGTCTTTGGCCACGGTCTTTATTTATTATTATTTTTTATTGCATTTTAGCTTTGGGGGTACATGTGAAGAACATGCAAGATTGTTGCATAGGTACATACATGGCAGTGTGATTTGCTGTCTTCCTCCCCTTCACCTATATATAGCATTTCTCCGCATGCTGGCCATGGTCTTTACAAAATAAAATAGAAAATATTGTTGAATAATTTGATATATATAAAAATATGTATAAATAAAATAATGATATAAAATGGGATGCTCATTACTGTAGTCCAGACAAACTGCACAAAATAATTAAATTCTGAATATTACAGAAGCATCTCGAATTGGAAAAAAACTTTTCTAAGCTTAAAATAATGGAGGAAGGACATTGAGCATGAGTTGATGAAACAAAGTGCAGGACACAGAAAGATGGAAAGGGAAGGCTAAGTAGGTTGACCATACAACCAAATAGACCAATAGCCACCCAACCAACTAACCTAGAAACCTTCCCATCAAGGATTCAACTAACCACCCACTAAGCTAACGCAAGCTCAGGTTCAGCTGCTCTTTGGCCTGTCACAGGAACTGCACTTGCGTCCATTTTTGTTTCACGGAACTTGAAAATGGCTGCTCAGTCAACACTGAAAGTTGTGCCAAAAAGCACCTCCAAGATGTCTGTCAGTGAACATCTTAATATCGTGATGAACAAAAAACTGATGTCAGTGACTATTTCACCTTCATTCAGCAAAAATAGAGAATCGATACCTGAATGGAGAACCTTCCAGGAAGGATCTTTGGCATAGTTTAAAACAGTACCTGGGTTTGAGCATGTCTAGGCAGGGTAATGCCACCTCTAATCCACAGGAGGCCTGACTAGGGTAACAATTGTCAGGAGAAACCTTCCCACTTTCCTGAAAGGAGGCTTGAATGGGGGACATATCATAAGAACCCTGCCTGGGGAATGAGTGTCACTCTGCAGTAATGAATTCGGCTAGGAAATGGCACCTGAGGGTGTGGATATCCTAGAAGAGGAGCCCTAGAATGTGGAGCTATAAAGCATGGAGGAACTGGGGAACAGGTTGAGTTGATAGGCTAGGGATGAGGGGCTCATGAGACAGTAAAGCTGTGGAAGAGAGAGAGAGGCCCTTGCCCTGTCATTAGTTTGTGCCTAATGTCTTCCAACCAGTTTTCCATATTGTGTTAAAGAAAATCTTTGCTTTTCTTTGAATGAGCTTTCTATCTATATAATATTTATATTTAAATTCAGATTCCTCTTTGAGGATGAGTATGATAGTGGTGTGCCTCCCTTAAACTGTCATGTGACCTGAAATTCTAGCATTTCCTCTATTATCTATGCCATGGCAAAGGGATCAGAAAAAGCCACTTAGGGAGTTCCCTAAAATATTTCCTATTGGGATGTTTGCTTTTATTTTATTGAATGTTAAGAACATATAATAAATTAAGGATCTTTATTCTCCCTATCGTGTAGGTTTCTTGGGATATGGTTCTACTTTTTTCTGTAGTCTCTTAGAGTTTTTAGAAAATCTAGAGTAAAAAGGGACATTCTGACACACTGACCATTTAGTTCTGCGCATTGAGAACTCAGAGAATTCACTTACTATGGGGCACACAGAAGCACCTACAGGTTACAGGTGGTACCAGATAAAAGCTGCTTGAAGTTAGGATCTTGGGAGTTGTTGACATTACATAGATGATAACTCCTGTACTGGCTTCTGCCCTGGAATAGGATTGATAAGCTTTCTTCTGGACTTTGTGTCATGTCTAAGAGGGCAGCCTTTCTTTCATTTATTACCAGACTTTAAATTTTAAAAACTCAAATTTATTTCTTTTGTTAAACAATTAAAAACAAAATATTTTTGTTAAGATACTGCCTTAATAAATACTACAAAAATAACTATCAATTATTTACTGTAATGTATGTCTTTAATTAATACAGCCATTAAGCACTTTTACACTTTTACTTTGTAAGGAATAAATTTATATCTAACTCTATTTTGACCTGTTGCAAAATTATGTCGTAATAATTATTATGCAAATCAATTACCTATTGAACATTTTCAATAACAATGAAATTGCCTCATGTTAAAAATAAACTAATACTAGGCAAAAAAAGTTTCCCATAGATTTTCCAGTAATTATCTTCTAATTATATTTATAGGGGAGTTAAATAATACATATTTCTGATTTAAATAATTCCAGTTTAGGCTTCTAGATATGATCCATACAACTTACTTACTTTGGAAGATCTCAGTTCATTTTTATTTTTATTATTTATATATTATAAGGGTTTAGTTAAGTTTTATTATTTTTATATTTTACATGAAATTGCATTTGATTGATATGTGAAAATCATTTAGATGTTCCTGTAGTATTTATCACAGCATAACAACAATTCTTCTAATGAAAGTCTTAATTTAATTCCTTTGTTCCTTTTATTTATTTATTTTGAGATGGAGTCTCACTCTGTCACCCAGGGTGGAGCATAGTGGCATGATCTCAGCTGACTGAAACCTCCGCCTTCTGGGTTTGAGCAATCCTCCTGCCTCAGCCTCCTGAGTAGCTGGCACTACAGGCGTGCACCACCATGCCTGGCTAATTTTTTTTTGTAATTTTAGTAGAGTTGGGGTTTTACCACTTTGGTCCGGTTCAAACTCCTGACCTCAAATGATCCACCCACTTTGGCCTCCCAAAGTCCTTGGAATACAGGCATGAGCCACGGTGCATGGCCCTTCACCCCTTTTAAATGTTGTAAGCTCAAGTGTTCAGACAGTTATTTCCATAAACAGCTTGAAAGAATATGATGATGAATTAGAAGGATAAAACTTTCTCATAAGAACAGATAAGCTTTGTCATGTAAGTTTAACTGAACATGATGTTAAACTAGATTAAGTGCAATGAAAATTAATAACACTTTAGTCAGCTAATCTAAAGATAACTAGAGTTGTTCTCATTTATTGGACTATGTGGCCCACAATACATGTATACATTTCCCTCCTCAGTGCTTAAATATGACATGCTTAAATTTCAGAAATGGCACTCAAATTCATTTTTATCACCAACTCTACTTTGGGAAAATATAGTTATCAAGGGAACCCTTATAATGCAACATCCCCAAACAATTATGACAAACAAACAAACAAAAAAGACTTGGGTGATTTCAGAGTGTTTTACCAAAAATGAAAACTAAAATCTTGTAGTAAGGACTGAGAGATGTTTCCAAATACCACAATTATCCAGTTTTTGCCAATTTAATAAAATAACCTAGATAATTATATAGTTGTTTAAGAATTCTGTCTGTGATATTATAAGGATATTAAAATAATGCCTGTGAATATTTTTAATAGTAAATTAATATATTTTCTTATCTTGATTATTTAAGCAGTTTTAACTTTTAGCCATCATTATAAATTAACTAGTATTTCCAAGAACATAAATATAGACAGTATATCCTCTTGTGTGTGTGTGTGTGTGTGTTCTTTCTTTTCTTTTTTTTTTTTTTCTAAGACGGAATCTCCCTCTGTCTCCCAGGTGGCTAGAGTGCAGTGGTGCAATCTCTGCTCACTGCAACCTCCACCTCCCAGGTTCAAGCAATTCTCCCACCTTGGTGTCCCAGGTAACTGGGATTCCAGGTGCCTGCCACCATACCTGGCCAATTTTCGTATTTTTAGTAGCAACCACAGTTCACCATGTTGGCCAGGCTTGTCTCGAACTCCTGACCTCAGGAGATCCACCCACCTCAACCTCCCAAAGAGCTGGGATTACAGGTGTGAGCCATGGTGCCTGGCCCCTACATGCTTTCTTTTGTTGTCAATATGTACTACCAAGTATATTTGTTTGAATACAGACTTACTAAAAATTGATAAAACATTGTATAGATCAATACATTATGAGATTTGTATTTTCATATGCAATATTTAATTATTGCTTTTTAAAAGACAAATTTGTAAATAATGACAGGCAAATCTTTTTTGTTTACTGAACTATATCTTTTCACCAATTCATATAAGTTGATTTTAAACTTCACCATGTGTCAAGAACCTTCCTAAGTACTTTAAATATTGATTTTTAAATCCTCTCAGCACTCTTTGTAGTAGGTACTCTTTATTACTGCTTCCACTTTACAGAGCAGACTGAGCTATTGAGTGATTAAATCATTTGCATAGGTTCACCTGGCTGTTGAACTTCAGAGCCTGGCCTTAATCCCAGGCATTGCATTTGCAGAGCCTGCAGCACTAAGCATGATATGATCCTGTCTCGTGGGGTAAAGGGATGTTGTTATTACACTCTACACATTAAAAATGCTTACATTTGATGAATGGCCTTGGCAAGTGACAGCAGCATAAGAGGAAAGAGTGCAGGCTTTGCATTCAAACAGAACTGGAAGTTTAAACATTTTCTATTTGTAACTCTATGGCCTGATAAGTCCATTGCCCATTGTGAGCCTCAGATTCTTTAACTGCAAATGGAATTGGTAATATCATTTGATGTATATATAGTGATGGACAGATTAAAGTTAATAGCATATGTAAAATACCTAGGTCATGTTGTAAATAAAGAAATAATTGAGTAAATATATACATACAGGATTTTTGAGTTACTTGGAAAAGAAATTAGCTTGTGTCTCACCTTTTCTTTTGTCATAATGTGTGATTTTAAGTTTTATTATATATGTAATCAACTTGTCCTTCTTTAGTAAATGAGCATATGTCCTTGAGAACAAGCAGTGTAGAAGTTAGGTATAATGCCTGCATACCATGTTTTACAGGTACATAAAATTAAAAAATGCTCTGGCATTAATATAAGTTTAAATAAATGTTCTTTATCTACTCCAAATTATTATAGGAGAGAGTTGCTGTTTTTTTTTTTTTTTAAAAAAAAGGCTATCATAACATATGAACCATAAACACCCAATTTGATTTATCTCTTTGTATGTTTACAGTACTGTAAGATGTCACTGCTGTTTGATCAGGTATTTTAGTGAATGACAAGCAAATGAATATTTGGAGTTGTTTTAGTGAATGACAAGAGCAGAGTGAATAATTCCAGTATTTTCTATAATAATGGTCAGAGATTATAGTTTTATACTATATAATACTAAATTCCTACTCTTCTCTATTCAGCTGTGACAAAATGAAAACATAGAGAAATCCTGATGTAAAAAAATATTTTTTTTGAAAAAGGTATCTATAAGGAAGTGAAAATTTGAATGAAAGCACACGTAAGTTTTATAAGAAAACTGCCCAAGTCTGATGTTACAATATAGTGAATGTATTCAATTATGTGATCAAATAAACTAGCTACAAATATTTACTGAGCTTTTCATAGCATAACTGTGTACAAGGTTACAAGAACATACATGAATAAATTCATTCATTCAATAAATTGTATTGCCGACTAAAGCTGGGACAAATGATTCCATTTCTACTCTGATAGAATATACAGATTAATGGGAGAGTAAAAAAGAATTATGTAATATTTAATGTGATAAGACATGGTAAGTACCATGAGGGCAAAAAAGAGGGAGCCTATGACAGGGAAGCCTTTTCTGTTTGGAGGATTTAGGAAGCAACATTTAAGCTGAGACCATAAGAATGTATAGTAGGTGCTCAAACAGAAAGAGGAGGGGGTGGCGGAGATGAGAGTTTTACAAAGAGAATGATGGTATCCTCACTAATAAACAGATCCTTTGTATTTAAGAATCTTAAAATTTAGTGGATGAGTAAAGATTATTATTTAACCAATATGTGATAGCACCTTTAGTATATCTTATCTGTTAGGCCTTAACAATATAGAGCAGGGGTCCCCAAACTACGGCCCACGGGCTGCATGTGGTCCCCTGAGGCCATTTATCCAGCCCCCGCCACACTTCAGGAAGGGGCACCTCTTTCATTGGTGGTCATTGAGTACTGTATGTGGTGGCGCCACAAAGCGCGGCATTGCTCACGTACAGTACTACTTCGGGTGACACGGGACGCACGCATCATGGCTCCAGAAGCACATCATAAGATGCACATCCGGTCTGCGGCTGCGGCGCCCCACATCACCAGAAGCAGTGTGAAATAACAGCAGGAATAGGAAGAAAGGCAAAGCACTATAACCATTACTACACAGTAAAATGGCCCCCATACTCCCCCAAATGTACAACAACATAATGGCCCCTATAACCTCCCTTTGCCCAAAAGTTTCCCCCACACTACTACACACCATGTTTCCCCTATTATAAGACTCTGTCTTATATTAATTTTACCCCCAAAAGACGGGGGCTGTCTTATTTTTAGGAGGTGTCTTATAATAGGGGAAACATGCAGCAGTGGGCTTCCCACAGAAGAGGCCCACCGCTGCTGCAGATGTCCAGGACGCTGTATACACAGAGTCACAGGCTGATCACCGCCATCCCTGTATACAGCACTGGAGGTGGTGCTGGGCCTGTGACACTCTATGCCGCCATCTGGGATAGTGGAGGCAGCAGCGCTGGCTGTGAAGGGTGTCACACCTTGCATAGTCCAGCCCTCCAACAGTCTGAGGGACAGTGAACTTGCCCCCTGTGTAAAAAGTTTGGGGACCCCTGATATAGAGTCATGAAATTTCATTTGCAGCTGTGATCTATCCATGGCAAACCATGTTTATATGCTAAAAATCAATCTTGTAAATATGTTTTTGTGCAATGACCAGGGATTTTTAAAACATCAGAATAGATTTTAACTTGTAACTATAACAAGAAATCAAAGAGAAAAAAATAAAAATAAATATTTAATTTTAATCTTATTTTATTCCATATAACAGATATCTGCTCTGTTTTAGAAATTTGAACAGGGTACTATGGTAATTACTTTTTGTCTTTGAAAGCACCGGCTAATTTAACTTAAGAGTGTTCTACTTTGCTTGAAATACATAAAATAAAAATTAATCCAAAATTCTAGTGGGACAGGAGAATAACAGTTTACCTCAGGCTGGTGCCTTTTGTGAACATTAAAAAAAAGTAAATAAATAAAGGAATTGACTGTGGGTTGGCATATGTTTTATATTCTCAACAAACATAAAATATTATATCCAAGGTGCATAGCATTTAAAAATCTACCTATAAATATATAGGGATACATTTACACATAACTATAACCATATATAATTGAATATATATAATTATTTTAACTTAATTTCTCACTCTTTTAAAAGATGTTTTCGTGAGTTAAAAAAAAATCCAGAATACTGTGCAAGTATATCAATAAAGAAAAAAATGATTTCAACATTACTGCAGGATGAAGTTTTTGAAACGATAAACACACAAAAAAATTGATTCAATAACAAAAGCAAATTGGATTTTTTGTGTCTGACGTGGAAGTTCTGTCTTCAGTCAGATGCCTCTGGGTATATTTTCCAAATGTTACGCAACAGTTTTGTACAGAATATCACACTTTGAAGGTTCACCTACCATACCTTACAGTGATAATGAATTAAAGGAAAGACAAACAAGTATCTGCAAAATGCTCAAATAGACCACGTAGGACTTGTTAAATACTTCTAACAAATTGAATCATATTCTCATTACCTGACAGTGTTGTATTTGATTGCAAATAATTACTCAAACATTCAGTAAGACCTTTTTGATTTTCCAATTATTTCAACATTTCCCTTATATGCTAAACTGTATATGTCCAGGGATTATAATTTAGTTTTGCATTTATTCTCCAGGCTAAAACTTGCTCTTACATTTTCCAGTTCAAAGACAAAGAAAGATAAAGTACTCAGACATCAAGAGAGTTTGAGAATGGCCTAACTTGATTTAGCGCTCATAAAATTTAGAACTGTAGTGGATGATTGAAAAATATCATTTTTCTCAAACTGAAAATATCACTCTTTTCAGCTATCACTCCAACCCTCACCCTTATAAAAAGAGCAGGGGAAGAACCCCAATAAAATATATACAAAACAACCCCCCCCCCCAAACACACACAAACTCTGTTAAGAGACTAATAGAAAAGAAGTCATCCTGGGACTAGAAAGTTGGAACATTGTTAAAATGTAATTTGTGTGACAGACATTATCTTCTACACGTTAACATGACGTTCTTGGGTACTTAGGTGAAATTTTGGGTCTGACTGTCAGAGTGAGGCTCAATTGGTTATTTCACAATGGGGAAATTACAAGCACAGACCACCAGGATTTCCAGTTTTATCACACTGCTAAGCAGCAGAGATAAACGCCTATCTCAGTTAGAAGAAAAGAAAGAAATAGATGGTTCCTGATCTTTCTCCAAATGTGCACAGTTTTTCAAATGATGGCACGATTTCCTGAGCTCTCAAGGGTTTCAAATGGTTGCAATAAAACTTTACTGGCAACTATGGAGCTGAGTTTGGCAGTGACAGTGACAACTAGTGTGACCCTAGCCAGTTTTCAACTGAATCAGCACACTTGGAAGTGATGGTTTCCAGCATCGTGTAAGACATAAAGCCAAATGCATGTTTCGAGTTTCCAGCTTCAAAGCAATCTTCTTGAAGAATGAGGGCACCTCAGCTTTTTTCACTGCTTAGGCATATTGAATTTTAGGTGCAATTGGGACATCCTGATAAGATAGTACAGCTAGTTATTAAAATGCAGATTTTCATTAAGGGAAGCCTTGGTAATTAAGATTCAGATTCAGATTTAGGGGTTAGATGAGAATGATGAAGTGATAAGATTAGATAGCATTGCCAAGGGAGAAAGTAAAGAGAGTAAAAATGGCTAAGTACAAAATGTAAGTCAGGTAAAAGAAGTTTTATTTGCAAAAGTACAAAAAATAAAATAAAAGGATGATCCCAGAAACAGAAGGGGAATACAGACCTACAGCAAGGAGAAGAGTGTTTCCAGAATGGGAGGTGGTCAAGAAAATACAAGCCTAAGGAAAGATATTTTTAAGGTGGAGGCTAAAACCATTAATGGCCCTTACATAATTGTGTGGGTGTAGCGAAGAACGCCAGATTGCAAGTGTTCCAGATTGAGCAGGTGCTGAGTAGAAAATAATAGCCATAGGCTGCTCCTCCCAGGTTATGGTGCACTCTACTTTGAGCATATCTTAAACCCCAAAGAGCCATTAAGGTGACTAAAGATCTAAAAATAAATTTCATAATAGTTACCTTAATAGCTTTATCTGGTCAATAATACACGTTCTTTTTAGAGCTCCAAAGGGAATGGAAACATAAAGTATCCAACTTAAAAATAAATTGAACTTGAGGAATATGGTTCTATAAAAAGAAGGAGAGCCAGAGCAAAGTCAGTAAATCCAATACTAAAATTCAAGGAAAACAGGAGCAGGGACAGAAAATAAACTATTCTGACAAGAAAAATGGGTAGAACTATAGTTATATAAGGAAGCCTATAAATACTCAGCACTATTATCTAACTATGAAACACCGAAAAATTGAAACCGCAGCTCTTAGCTCTGAAAAATCCAGAGATATTTGTGGTGGTTCGTTCAAAAGAAAATTCACTTTATATTTCTCTGGTACACTTGGGCAGACACGAAAATTTTTAAACATCACTAAAACGACAATTGGGTATATAAATGTTGCCTCATACTCACTTGGCAGTAACTTAATAATGCTCTTTCCTTTTCTAATAGAATTATTTCTGGATTCTACCACTGTTAATTGTTTTCTGTTTAACAGAAAACAAGTACTTTCCTACAAGGATTAATATATGAGCATTCTCAGTTGCACTCTTTAAGAGCTTAATGCAAAGTTTTTAACCCTAGGTAAGGACCCACAAAGGATGGGTGGACAGAAGTGTCTATGTCCTTTGATGCAAACACAAAAATCATCTGTTTATTTATATTAACAGATGACTGAAATTTAAAATTTTCATTACAAATATAGGCAACAACTAATCATAGTGTTAGCAGTATCTATGATTTTGTCACTAATAGAAATCACAGATATATTCATTTCACATAATACATGTTGCAAATATCTAAAAATATCATTGACATTTTTTGCTAATATAAAACTATAGTAAATCTGCTTCTACTTCTTATTTAATGTATTAATAGATCAGCACATACACTGATAAGTCCCACATTTTTAAACATTTCGATAATTGACTTCAATTTCTTTGTATTTCATTTTATACATTAGAAGGCATCATTCTGAGAAGGTCCTTTAGGGTTCATCAGACTGACAAAAAGGTCCAAACTACAGAGTTTTAGAAAGCTGAGTTAATGGTTTATCTGTTTCAAAAGATATTTTCTCCCAATATAATGTGGATGAAGCCTTTGGAGATAAAAGTTGTCAATGAGCCATTTTCATTGAATGTCCAGACCTGGCCATTCTGCTGAATTTTGTTCTCTAGCTCCATGTATAAAAATATGTAAGTAAAATACCTGATGATGAAATTGTAAGCAATATTTTTGTCATTGTATTTACAGAGCTCTTACTAGCAAGGTTGAGCTTTTATTGAATTCATTCCTGCTTCTCCTCAACTGTGCAGATTTAGAAATTTTGTAACCTGTAGAGAGATGATGTATTCTAAATTACCTACCCTGTGGACACTAACCCACATTTAAAAGACAAAGGAAAAGAGGTAAACTGAAGAAAAACTACCACCTCTCCACCCCCACAACCTCTTCTCCATGACCTGCTACTCAGGGGTTGCTGTCTGAAGTTGAGCATATTCAACTGAACTTTTTCAGTCTCCTTAAAACTATTAACTATGTAAAATATCATAATCAATTTAGCCTTTTGTTTTCCAATGCCTTATACACCATCACTCTAGAATAATGCAGATAGTGTAAGAGTTAATCAAAACCTGCCAGTAGTTCAGAATCATAGAATTATGTATGAAGTAACTGGGATCACTCAGTACTTGGGGGCAGGGGGAGGGAGAATGTCCACCAGTTAACTTCGTGATAGTTCCAGTTAATGTGATCATCAGTTTCAAAGCATCAAGGTACTGTCACTAAACACGCATTTAGTTCTGTTTTATAAATTTAATTCCTTTCTTATATCAGAGTTCACTCATACCTAGAGTTATTTAAGGAAGTGTCTGCTTCCCGGAAATATATGACTCTATCATTTGCTTGACCGTCTTTCTTTAAGGAAGTTAAGATTTCACAGACTTCTGTCTGTCAAACTGGAATTTTAAAAATGGAAATGACTTATCATGTAACAACTTAGACATTTTGGAAAATGGCTGTGGCAATAACGTTATCCAAGTGCTGAGACAAATATCAAAACAACTGACACATGATCCCTGATATTAAGTCACTTGAAATATTGCTCTGTTGTCTACATTTGTCTAGCATTTTTGATTCCAAGAAAACAGATCCACTCAGTTTACCTCTACAAAAAGAGGACTATTTAAGGTTTGTATGTTAACCACATTATGATGAAGGCTTACATACTACTTGGGTTTCTGCCTTGTTTTTTCATTCTCATTATTCCTATGTGTAGATCCCCCAGTCTTTTAGAATTTTTGCTTCTCTCTGCTTTTACTCTGCTTCTTTGTCTGCATGAATGATGAATTTAAATTTAATAATATTGCTCATATTAATTAATAATAAGTAGCTCAAAGGATTGTGCATGAAAAGGTTAAAACCAAAAAAGCGGTCAGTTTGTAAGTGTACCGGAGAAGAAAAACAATTCGTTTAGTGTTATTCAACTTTTCTTCATAGTATAGGAAAATACCAACTATTTTTACACATTTAACCTTTTGAGTAGTCAGAAGGATTTAGTTCATTCACTGTGCAAAACACTACAAAAGTTCTCACAAAGCTATTAACTGTGTTCTTCTGGTATTTGGTCTAATCGTAAATATAAAACTATTTTTTAATGTTCCTTGGGTAGCAGTATTATTAACCTAACAATATTACAAAGTAATACATAAAATTCTTTCCAATGAAATTGATAAGCCAATGGGGTAAAAAGAAAGCAATTTTTCTAATGCACAATTATCTATCAAGTAATTTCTAGTGGGCATCTCTGTGCCTCTTAGCAGGGGGCGATAACGTCTCCAGTGGAATTTTCACTTGGAAAACTGTTGACATTTCAATTGTTTTGAACAGTTCACTAACATTATCTTAAATATATTTTTTCTGATTACAACAAAGTATTCCATATCTAAAGAGGAACACTTGAAACCGCAAAATTAATTATTTAATTTTATTTCAATCCTAAAATGGAGTTCATTTAAATTGACACGTGTAACATATCTTCAGATGCTATGCATATAACATTTACTTATTGTTACTCAGTTCTTTCTAAAATGTGTCTTCCCTTGTGTCTGGTTGGTCAAATCCCTTTTCAGATCTAAAGTTTATCAATAATAGACATTGTTTCTTCAGTGTACTTACTTTTCTTCTCAGTAACACATAAAATACCTGCATGGATATACTGGGCATTTGGTAAGTTCAGGCAGTTGAGTGGCTAAGATTTCTCTGAGTTTAGTAAGAATTCTCTAGGAACAGAGTTCCCTTCATCTATTTTGGTTGGTGTAAAATTGGGAAGTAGATTACCACTTGTTTAAACATAATGAGCAGGCAACTGGATGCATTAATCCAAGTTTAAACTGAATTTTATAAAAGAAAATATAGAAAATTGTATAGTATTGGTCTTATACTTTTTAATAACATATAAGTAAAAAGAACTACTACTGTTTTTCGGTCTAGTCACAGCTGTACTACTTACAAGAATACGACAGTACACCCTTTTTTTTTTTAGACGGAGTTTTGCTCTGTTGCCAGGCTGGAGTGTGGTGGCACGATCCTGGCTCACTGCAACCTCCACCTCCCAGGTTCAAGCAATTCTCCTGCCTCAGCTTCCTGAGTAGCTGGTACTACAAGTGTGTGCCACCACGTCCAGCTATTTTTTTATTTTTATTTTTTAGTAGAGATGGGGTTTCACCATGTTGGTCAAGATGGTCTTGATCTCTTGACCTTGTGATCCACCCACCCCGGCCTCCCAAGGTGCTGGGATTACAGGCATAAGCCACCACATCCAGGCTAGTACATATAGTTTTTTACCTTTTAGATGCTGGATAGACAAATAAATTGTCTGCTAGACTGCTTTTATTACTGAAATGAGTTTTTGTTTTAGTATCCTATCTTAAAAATAAAGCACTAGAGAGAAGTTAAAATCCTGTAAAAATCATGTTTCAGTTAATAATTCATGTTATTAATTAACCATGCTTTTGAGAAATGGGAGTTAAAACTAACTTTTCAAAGGATTTCAAGGTGTAGGGAGTAAACATAATCAACTAATTTATTTTGCTCAATTTACTTTCTAATCTGTTAGCACAGATAATGAACCTTGGTTCTACATTAAAGTGAATATTATAGAAAAGAGAAATATATAGGGAAAATCCACGTTTATACATATAAGAATGTTCAACTGGTATTTGCTTATTCATTCTAAGGATTGTTGTGTACTTACATAAAACACAAGACTATTAGAAACAAATTTAACAGCAAAAACAAAAGCAATCTGGGGTTAGGACACAAAGTTCTTGATAAATTAATGATAAAAACTTTGAAATTTATGCATAAACTTTTACCTTTCAATCCTAAATCAGACTAATGTCATAATTGCCCAGCTGCTAGCTTTGAGTTTGAAGATGTTAGCATTGAAAATGATTGCCTACACAATTTATCCTGAGGCATTTTCTTAAACAGAGAAGAATGCACTATGCCGCAATAGTCTTTCTTAAAAGAGGAAATGTGAAAATAGTTATTAAATTGTAGAGAGAAAATACACAGGGAGAGAAAGGAAAAATAAGGCTTTAGAAGTTCTTGAGGTAGGCAGTTCACGATGTTCTTGTCTACGGATTTCTCATTATAAATTGATTCTAATTTTAGTGTCTAATAAACTGCTTTAGCTATAAAATCACTTTCAACAGGAAGGGGAACATCACACACCGGAACCACAAAATTAATGATTTAATTGTAATTCATTCTAAAATGGAGTTCATTTAAATTGACACATGTAACATAACATCAGAGGCTATGCATATAACATATATGCATATACTATGTCTCCTAAAAACAGACTATTGTCCATGTAAAATTTCACAATCAATTTAGTTATTTGGTTTTCCAATACCTTATACACTGTCACTTTAGAATAATGCAGCTAATATAAGAGTTAACCAAAATGTTCCAGTCATTCAGAATCATAGAATTATGTATAAAGTAATTAGAGTCACTCAGTACTTGGGGGCCTGTCGAGGGGTTGGGGGCTAGAGGAGGGATAGCATTAGGAGAAAGACCTAATGTAGATGATGGGGTGATGGATGCAGGAAACCACTATGGCATGTGTATATTTATGTAACAAACCTGCATATTCTGCACATGTATAATAAAAAAAGAAAACTAAAGTATTAAATTTTATACCTCTGCTTTGCACAAAGAAGAGGCTCAATAAATATTGGCTAAATGTTGAAAGAATAACAGTCCATGTTGAACCTTCAGTCCAAACACCGTGGCAGAACAATGGTGACAGAGAACACAAAGTGAGTGAGGTCACTATTCTACGTCTTTATAAACCATGACATCTGAGTGTCCTGATCATCATTTTTTATAATTTCTCTACACTTCCTAAGGAATATGCAGCAAAAAGAACACCCCCAGTGTGTCATATTACAATGTTTATTATGACCCATTGGCAATAGATGTACGTGGGTTCAAATCCTGGCTCTAAGACTTTAGGGGAGTTACTTAACCTCTCTGAGTCTCAACTGCCTCAGTTACATTTGGGAATGAAATTACTCTTCATGGAGTTGTTTTAAGGCCAAACTGCCTAACATATTTTTCTCTGCAATAAATATATGCATGCTTCATTTGTAGTTTTTAGGAAGGTCTGTGAGAGGAAAGATAAATCCATACCTTTGTAAAGGGACCAGGAAAGAGGTATGGATGGTTCACGTAAATCTGATTTCGGATTAAGGGAATCTGCACTTTTAGGTATTACTTCTCTTAGTTGCAGAAGAGAAAGATATTGAATGAGGAGATATACAAGAGTGAAGTGAAGTTAAAGTGAGAATGGGTAAAACGCTACAAGAGTTTGCACTGCACCCTAGAGGGAGATACTGTCTGTTACGTTAGCTTCAATTAAATTGATCAATGATGTTTTTGAGCAGCTATTACTTCCAGGCACTTTAGTGGATGCAAGGAATAGGCTTATTTCTTGGAAAGGACCCAGATATAACCCTTGTTCTGGAGGAATTGACAATGTAATGTGGAAGACAAATTTATAAATACATGAATGCCCATTAAAAGTATACTTAAGTGCCCAGTGCTATGATTTATGTATACTTAGGGTCTTTTTGCAGCCCAGGATTGGCACAGTTAACTCAATTTAGGGGACAGCTGGAACAGGGAAGAAAGTGACAGAGACATGAGCTGCAAAAATGTTTCCTACACTGTCCTCTAAGTAAATTTCAGTCCAAGGTTTGTAGCTTGATACTGCTAGGAGGTAAATTTCATGCAGCCAACAGAATGCACTTTTTTTCTGACCAATGGGGACCTATTCAAAACATATATGTAACTAGGATCGTGAGCTGGTCAGATAATTGGGAAGTATATTCTGAATGCAGTATATTCTGAATCCATAGGATCAATAAAGAGGACTCTGTTAAGAAGTAGGAGGCATTAGTACAGGCAGTGAGATTCTGGGCTACGACAAAACTGGCTAGATGAGAAAAGAGAGAATGAGAGAATTAATTATGTAGTGAAATTAGCACATAATTTAATAGCTGATATAACTAATACTATTTATTTACAACTTCACTTAAAATACTAATTTTGTTGTTTTAAAATCTTTTCCAGTTAGAAACTTCTGAATTACTTATCAGTATTTTGATTTCTCACTTTCAGCAACTATGCAGATAGCAATGAAACAAAGTTGGAGGGGTCAGACCCAGGTTCTTAAGGATTGCTCAGCGTGTGTACACCAGAGTGTAATCACTAGAGAAAATCTACCTCTTTAATAAGCTAATTGTACAGATAATGTATTACTGTAAACAACAGCACAATACAATTCTAAATAATCAAAACAGCCTGATTTACTTTTCATTTTGTAGTAGTCCCCTCCCTACTGTGACTGTTAACTCATTGGTATATATGAATAAGGACTTGGTGGCAATCTTTCTGCTGAAATTACAGAACTTTCAGGAACACAGATGTTTAGTATTATCATTATTCCTTTTCATATATTTTTTTAAGTTAGTGCTTAATATTTTTAACCCCTAACAGGCTTCTTCAGAGTGTGCAATCAAAGCTTAAAAAGATCACTTTTGGCCCAAGTCTTCATGAAAAAGAGACGTGATTAAGGACATTTTACTTTGGTTTCCTGTGATTAAACTTTCTTTTCTGATGCTACCGATACACTTTCAAAATGCTGACTTCCAGTCAGGATGACATTTGGATATACCCAAGAACAAAACTACCAGGAAAGTTAGAAATTTCTGATTTTATTTGTAAAATTGAATTTTTTAGTCATGGACAAGTAATTAATCAAGACAAAGGAAAAAAATGCTCTTTTTAGATGATTTTCATGTCATGGCATTTGTGTCATCTAAAGGAGTAAGGAAACAGAGTCTTAAACTCCAGGCATTACAGTAACAATCTTTATATAAATGATAAGATACTTAAAGTAGTGTTTTATCAAGCTTCCTTCCGTCCATCTCCTCTTCAAACACTACTCAGCTAAGTGCTAGGCAATGCTGGGGTTGATGTCTGGAGAAGGAAGATGCAAATAAAGGAAGAATAATCACTCAGCTCTTTAGAGATTTTAAGTGGATATTGCCACCCACTTGACTTCTGTATCAAAAGATAAGCCACACTCCTATATATAGAACAACAACAACAACAAAAAAAAACAATATTTTCTTGTACCGCCTGAAATTTTTTTATCATGTGCTTTTGACAACTTCTGTGCAAAGGTGTGCATTTCCTGAATTTGACATTCTATTTTTCTGGAACTGTCTCTTCATTTTACTTTCTTTATATGACACTTCGTAATAAACCAATAGTTATGCA
Organism: Saimiri boliviensis; assembly: GCF_048565385.1. Taxonomy (NCBI): domain Eukaryota; kingdom Metazoa; phylum Chordata; class Mammalia; order Primates; family Cebidae; genus Saimiri; species Saimiri boliviensis. The sequence goes on from NC_133449.1 coordinate 225,141,365, forward strand.
TAGTGTTTTTAAATCTCAAAAACAGGTTATGGAAAGAGTTGTTGGGTGCCAGGGGGCATTTTGTGAATTTTCTTTCCCAAGACATCCCCGTTACATCCTTAGAAATCTGAAACAATAAATATTTACATTTTTCTCAAATTGATTGGAAATCTAAGTCATGATGAAACGAAAGACGATATGCCGAAGATACGGAAATCAGGTATTATTCAGTTTTGAGGGAAATGGTTTGTTACTTTACTCTCAGTTACGGACTTTAGGAAATGAGATTTCTTTGATTGCTCCAACAAAACTGCCAGCAGGTAAAACTTCATCTCCATTTATCCTAAAGACAGGATTACTCAGATATTAAATTGGGGGGGAAACTTGATTATAAAAGTGCTTTTCAGAGTTGTAATCTGATTTACCAAAGTGTTAATATGAAACTTTTCAACAGAACAGCCTCATTTTGCACCACAATGAAGAAAAGTGCTTGCCAGACCCAGACCTATTTTAAGCTAAGATTATTTAATTAGTTATTTTTATTTCCAATGAGTCTGGCAATATACTGTGGGGAATCATTTCATTTTCATTCATTACAAGAAACCATAGTTTATATTCCCCCAGGCAAAGAGTTTTATCTGACAATTTGAATGCTTTGGTGACAGAAATATCTGATGATAAATGTGGTATTAAGGAGATGCCAAGTGGCGTGATCATTTGAATCGTTTTCAGTAACGGTTCATGATTAATAATTCTGCTATGTGTGTATTCACATTTTTTATTATTGAAGAACATTTTGCATGGGAAATGGGAGTAGATGTTCTACTCTTTTTTTTATTTCTCTGAAAAAAACTGAATGCATGTAAAACCTGGCTGAACTCATAGCATATGTTTAAACCATGTATCTCCAGGTAGTAAAAGTAGAAGTCAGTCTCTTCCAACTATGACTTTTTATCCCTTACTTTTACTGCAATAAAACAACAGTGTAAAAGCTACCATTTACTAAAGGCATATTGATTGCCATATAGCTTACTATGTGCTAAACATATATTGTTTCAAACCTATGAAACAAACCTGTAAGATGGGTGTTATTCTTCCTGAAATACACATAATTAGCAGACTTTCCCTACTTCGCTGTATATTGATATCACTGAGCACTTTAAAAATACATATGTCTGGTTTGTACCCCAAAGCTTTCTAGTTTAGTTGGTACTGCATGAGATGTGGCCTGGCACTGGAATTTTTAAAAGCTTGCTATTTAATCCTAATTTGTACACCACTGGATTAATCTGAGGCTTCAACAATTAATTTGAAGCTTTGTTAATCTGAAGCTTGAACAAAGCTGAAAGACTGAACAATTTCCCAAGGCCATGCAACTGGTAAGTGGTGGGGTAGAAATTCAAACTCAAACCTTCCTAGCATCGTAACTCAAATACTTCAATGAAGTAGGACACATTTTTTTCTTTAGGGGTCGGTTCGGAATAGAGATTTTTACACCTGTATTTGCCTTTGTGCCCTTAACCAAAACTGCAATGAGGGACAGTTTTGACAAACTGATATAATAGAAAGTTTGTGAAAACTCAAAAAGGTGCTTAAGGTACATCAGAAGTTACCACCACACTATACGTGTTACCATAGTTATTTGCCAAATAAATTACCTGCATTTGTCAATTGTATCATCTGATGAAGTTGTGTACCTTTAAATCTATAAATATAAACGGAGTGATTCTATTTTCTTTTTATCTTTTTATCTTGGCAGGTTTAGTTTAGCTGAGCTGATAACTTTTCAAAATATGAAGACACTAAGGATGTATTATCATAACCCCTTGCCTGAGCAGTTTATAGCTCGCTCACAGTCTTTTGTTTTTGTTTGTTTGTTTGGTTGGTTGGTTGGTTTTTGGTAGTTTAAGACGATTTTAGTAATTGAAGAAAAATGTTCAACTAATGAGATATTTTCATACTTAGGTAAAATTTACATCCTTAGTTTTCTTTGTATTTTTATGCAATTTATCTTCCCTTTATATTAAAGCAATGACTATATCCTGCTATATCCATAAGACTATTAGGTTAAAAAATATTCCTTTACTCTTTTTGAAGCATTGGGCTTAATGATTTCTAAGAAAATCTCGTCACTATTCTCATTTGTACAGAATTTTTTAAAAATGAAGTTAATTATGTTTTCATTTTGTGATAATGACTATGTATCATTTTATGTTTGTGACTTTATAGTCCCTACTTAGTTCCTGGTTAATCCCATAAATTAACATACTAGAGTGGTGAGCTAGCCAATATTTGAAGGATGAAAGCTTCTGGAGAAGTTAGTCTTTTTTACAAAGTTAAATGAAAAAAAAAAAAAAGAAGAAGAAGTTTTCTTTGCTTTAAAAGCTTAAGGAAAGCAGGTAATTCTATTTTTGGCTGTTTTTTTTCAAAAGTTACCAATTTATAATGGACAAGGATAGTATTATTTAAAACTTTGTATTTGTCATATATTTTAATATGTTTATAAGAAGTGTATTTATTTATTTACTTAATTACTAGGCCAAACTATATAGCAATAATGTATTCTACTGCAACATTTTAAAAAGTAGTAATTTATCCGATTATGGATATTTTATTGAACATAACTAATATTCCATACCCATTTCAGCAGCTAAAGATTTAAATCTAGATTTAAGATTTTTTAACACTTTCACTTGTCTAAAATGTATGTATGTGTTATGAGGTAGCATTAGCAAATTCTAGATACTGTTTTTACTACAAATATTGTTCAATGAAGATAAGTCTTTAACCTGGATACTATACTACAGAATGTCAGAGTATATTTTATTATTACATATAATAAATTTGAAAGCAAAATTTAACTTTTCTAGTTTGATATACTGATCCATATTCACTATATTATAAAACACATTCAGTCTGAATCCCTATTGAATAAGAGATAATTTATGAAAAGCTGGCTTAGCTTCAACAGGTTCATAATAAAATTGTTACTCTATTAAATCCTCCTAGATTTTCTTTTATAAAATTGGTAAAGCATCCTTTGTTTTAGTAGCTTTAAATTTGTTATGTTTAAAGTTCTGTGTTGAATTATTCCTTTCAGAATTACCAAAGCCACTGTAAATACAATATTTAAAATATCTGTGGCACTTTTATCTGTAGAAAGGTTCAATTAGTAAATGCATACTATCAAGAATTCATCCTCTGTTTCAACTTTATACTGGAATTTTTTTTTTTTTTTAATTTGGAAAGGCAAAACACAGCACAGCAGAGGTTATGACTTAGACAGCAGTCTTAAAATTAATTGCAAGAATGTTTAGTCCCTGACCCAACCCTAATTATGCAAGTATTACCTATTATTTTCTTTTCTTTTCTTTTTTTTTTTTTTTTTTTTTTTGGAGACGGAGTTTTTTGCTCTTGTTACCCAGGCTGGAGTGCAATGGCACGATCTCGGCTCACTGCAACCTCTGCCTCCTGGGTTCAGGCAATTCTCCTGCCTCAGCCTCCCGAGTAGCTGGGATTACAGGCACGCACCACTGTGCCCAGCTAATTTTTTTGTATTTTTAGTAGAGACGGGGTTTCACCATGTTGACCAGGATGGTCTCGATCTCTTGACCTCATGATCCACCCTCCTCGGCCTCCCAAAGTGTTGTGATTACAGGCGTGAGCCACCGTGCCCGGCCTTACCTATTATTTTCTAAATTAAAAACATTTTCTTACATTTTTAAAATTAATGCATAATACAGATGTTCCTAGAATTCAAATGAACAACTTTCCAAAGTGTACTAGTGTTAGAGAGAGCTCGGTATGTCATTCCTTGCCACATGCAATGGCCTCCTGTTTCATCTCGTGGATTTTTTTTTTTTTTTTTTTTTTTTTACCTCTGGAACACTAAGACTTTATGCTTGACCTGAGAAAACATCCAGCGTGAAGAAAAGATAAGTACATTGTACAGAAAACAAAATAACTAGATACAGCTGGCAATTGGGTTTGGAACTATGATTTATCTCTCAAATAAAAATCAGTGCCTGACATGGCAGTAATATTGCTTTATAACAAAACATCAAAGACAATGCCTTGTGGCACTTAGCCTGATGTACATTTGCCAAAAAATCTTAAAATATATAAATAACTTAAATGCATGGGAATGTGTCTTCTACACAGCACTGTTTGAATATTTACATTCAGTTTTCGACTCATGTTTCTTCAAGCAACTCAGTCCCTCCTTTAGCATTTAACTTTGGCATTATACCCTTCTAAACTCTTTCCTATGTCGTTATATGTTTTGTCATAAAGCAAGAACAGGTATACATCTACAGGTCTTTGGATTTCAGGCTTTTGACACTACAGACAAATATTTCATCAATCCATATTGTTTTTAGCACTTTTAAAATCCAAATACTTTTCCATTTTTAAAGAATGAATCTTAAGCAAACTACAATAAACTCTGTTGTCCTACAGCAAAACTGTTTACTGTGATAGGCGGATAATCATCTTAGATTTTGTCAAGTTTTGTGAATTATCTCAATAAGAATTTTGGCCTTTGAATACTGGAGTCAATCGGCTCTACTATTTAATTAATATGATCATTCTGTATCAATATGCTCACAAATCAGCTTTGAGAAATATTAATAGATAATTTCCGATTATAATTTAGCTTATTCATGGGCATATTTTATCCTGAACTGAAAAGAATTTAAACTGATAATATATCATAATTGGCTTGAGATAGCACACAGTGTAAGGAAAACATAGCCACATTTTGAAGGAAATAGCTAGATTCCATGGCTGATAACTGCCTTTGTGACTTTATAAATGTGGTTTTTATTTCAAACTTAATGTTTCCCCTACCTGCAAGAGTTGATTCTTATATATTTTCAAGCCTGCCAGCATACACAGAAAGCATTTGATTTTAACACCCACCCAGTATGTTGAATCCTTAGAGTGATGATATCTACATTCAGAAGACTAATCCACCTTCAAAAATGAAAGAAAAGTAATTCCAAACAACAATGATTTGTTTTACTTTACTTTAACCCATAATAGTGAGAACTGCCCATTTGTAAGCACTGTGTTAAGTGCTTTGAAAACCTAAATAATGCAAAAGGCATGGTCTCTACCTTTAAGAAGTATATTATCTAAGAGGAAAAAAAAATGCACAAATAGCTGTTCCTCTTCATTTAACCTGGATACCTTCTGTGCTTTCAGTATGGAAAATAATAGAATCTAGGGCCTAATACAATTGAGAGAATACTTTCCCAGAGAAATATCACAGAATCACAGTATTCACAATTGTAAAGAAAATTAGCATTTATCTAAGCTATGTAGACCATCTGATAGGAAGAAACAGCCTTTTCTCTAAGGTACACATGCATTTTATCTGCAATCCAAGTAAGTTTAACTATTTTTTGAAAACACTATTGAGTATTTCTCAATTACTGCTTTTCCTAAGGAAGGTTACTGTGACTGTGTGTAATGCTTATACCCTGATACAAAGAAGCAGTCTTTCCGTGTGGAGAGATGAACATCACCAAGTGGACTTTTCATTCTAATTCTTTTGAAGGTGATTATTCTGCGCCATAACCAGAGGCTGACACCAGGGGGTGCTCTGCAGGAATTTGGGAATGAGTAAATGAAGGGAAGGCTGAGTTGGACATATTCGCCTTCGCATTCTCACTCTGTGTCCAGGAAACTTTTTTGCCCATCTCCTCCAAGTGAACATTTTTTTTTTCTCATCTCCACTTTTTCCCCTTCTCCTCCACCTGAACTGGAATATTCAGGCCCTGTTCCTGAGATCAGCCTTTCTTAAACTTCCCATCTTCACTCCATCCCTTGCCTTCTTTCTTCTGACACAACTTCCTAACACCAGGAAAATGATAGCCTTGAGAGAAATCAAATCAAATGCACAGTGGCTTAGATGACAAGACTCATCCAAAAAAAAAAAAGAAATCTTTAGGGTTGCTTTCAACCCTCAGGCCACAGCATGAGAAAGAGTGGCCTTGATCCCTCCCTCACCAATTAAAGCCTGGTCTCAAGACAACTCTAAAATAAAACAAATGCTAGGAATAAAGGAAAAGCTGTGGTCCAAGTGGCACAGAGGAAAGCTTACATTTGAATCAGCATTAATTTCTGCAGTTCTGGAGGTCATCAGTAATCCATTCACCAGTGCTTGCATTCAGCACAATTATCATGCTATGTTACGCACAGCAGAGGACTCACTCCTCTAAGATGAGATGCTCAGAGAAAGGGAGGACTGGAGATGTTTAAAGGAGATTTGTTTCTTACATGGCTCTAATTTGAAATCCTTTCATTCTGAAGATGTCTGGATATTGAGATAGAGCAAATGAAAGCAGTACATTCCTGTTACGGATTCAGCTGTGCATCTCACTTATTTGAAAGGCTTAATCAGCACACTCAGGAACAAGATGTGAGACATCTTGAGGCACTGCTTACTTGTCAGCTGCGAGATCAATAAAATGCAGAAGCCATTCTTTGCCGCACTCCAGAGAATGAGTTTGCAGAGTGAGAAGGACTCCACTTTGAAGCTATTTTATTCACATCCCACTTGGCCAAAGCAGAAATGTTGCTCTGGGGATGCACTTGAAGCTTGGCCACAGCTAGCCCAGCTGCTCCTGCTCAACTTTCCAGGTGACTCACTTGCTCAGTGTTAGTCTGAACAGCAGGGTATCAGTTCAGAAAGCATTTCCAGTCCACTCAGACAATTCAGGCAATGTAGTTATTTTAAATGACTATGCAAAAGATGCCTAAAAGCCTCTGGTAGCCAGTGTTGGATGGACTCATTAATTTAGGATTATTGTCGTACCTGACAAAAGCAAGAACAATACCAAGAATACATAAACACAGATCTTGCAGCCAGGAAATGCATATTACCATATTCTACTACCGTGTTCTACTCTTGTATTCAGCAATGATCGAATGCCATTCTGCCCTCTCTAAAGGTAACAGTGGGGAATTTCAGAAATACCTGGTAAGGCTGTGTAGCAGCGTTTTGAAAGAGAAGAGACCCAGGTCACCATCAGTTCCATTTGTTCAATTAATAAAGAAGTGTTCTTTTTCTTTACTCAGCATGTAACAGTTTCTAAAGAATGCCTCTGTATCTGTGTACCTTTGAGAGCATGTAAGTCTAAGTGATTTTTTAATTAAAAATGAAGTATACAAATAAAATGCCATCATATTACCTGCAATTTGTATCATTTACCTTTCGTGTTTATTTTTAAAAAGTAATTCCCTCTGCAAATATTTATTAAACGTTCACTAAAATTGAAGCTTGCTGCTAGATACTGTGAGGAATATAGTCTTTGCCTGCCACCGGGTTCTCCATCTTGTGGGAATACAGATGGGCAAACATAAACAAGTGGATGAGTTGCGGACCAGGGAAGTACTGGGCATGATTTGAGCATAGAAGCAGGTTTTCACATCTCAATCCTGTCCCTGCAGCCTGGTTGATATGAGAGATGTTGAGAGTAGCCCACCAAAATCAGTATAGCAAGAGAAGGTGAGATAAGCAGATCCTTCCATGTTCGATCCAACAGCAAGAACGACTTTTGATGAATTGTAAGAGAGGAATTAGGTCCAGTGGTGTTATTTGTGAAACATGCCAATCTCGACGAAACACCTATGTTTGTTCTCTGGACCCTTTGAAACTCAGACACTCCATTTCCTCTCCTCTATTTTGCATCTAATCATTACTAGTTCTGCCTACTTTTACCTCTTAAATATTTTTGAGCTCTTCCTCTTCTCCACCCCTCTTTCAGACCTGCAATATTTTACACATGGACAACTGTAGTAGCTTATTCTTTGGCCATAGTTTTGTCCCCTCTTAAATACACTCTTTATGGTATAGGGGGAATGATATAAATTAAATGAAAATATGGCCATAGAATTCTTCAAAAACTCCCCATCACTAAAGGAAACAAATTCTATCAGCCCAGTCATCCACAAAATAATCCAGCATTTATCTACTTCTCCACCTCATCTCTTAACCATTCCCCCACCAACCCATCTTTGTCTGGTGGTGCTGATCTGCCTCTGCTTCCCTCATCACGGCAGCCTGTTCCCTGTCTGTGTCTACCCTTTCTTCTTTCTCACTGTGTGGGCTCCCATTCTTTTCCAGGAATCATTCCCAGAGCCCCAAGTTAGGTTATTATTCCCCCTTCTCTTCTCCTGCAGAGAAGTCTGCATTCACCACCACAGCATCTGCCATGTTATATAAAAGTTTTATTTCTATGTGTTTCCTCATTACACTGAAGTCCTTGAGGAAACCAGTACTGTAAACGCAGCCAGCTCCTGCTTCCCATTCAAAGATGGGACTTGTTGTCACCTCTCAACAAGGCCATCTCTGATCACCTGACACCCACACTTGATTCACCCTTCTTTTTTCCTTCATAGCACATACCACTTCATGGTATTTTCTTGTTTATTTAGGGGTTTATTTATTATTTGTCTCTCCACTAGAATATGAATCTTTTAAGAGCAGAGACCTTTCTGCCTTATTTTTCCCCACATCACCACTACCTAGAAGAGTGCCCGATGTGTAGAAGGGCCTCAATAAATATGTATTTTCAAAACTGAATTAAATGAACAGATGATAGATTAATGGATGAAGTGATGGATGGATGAACATATACTTGGGGGTCAGTAAATTAATAAGAGCAGAATTAGCCTATCCGTGTTAGACAAGCAGAATATAGGCCAATGATGATATCAGGTTAATTTTAACACCTTAGGGGACACACACACTATAAACTCTCTCAGTATTTAATTTTGTGACTGAATGCCTGCTAATATATTGTGTTCATTCTCACATTGTTATGAAGAACTGGCTGGATAAGCTCTGTGACATCCTGAATGTTACTAGTGATATCTTAAATGTTTACTCCATGTTAATGTTCCTGTTGCCTTCGGTAAGATGTATAAGTATGTATGCCTCACATAATATAGCGGAAGAAAAAGATCTGAGTCAAATTTTGAAGAATCACCGAACTCTTCACATTAAATTCCAGTGTCATCTTTTGCAGGCTTAACTTTCCTCCTCGTATTTTTTCTCATTCACAAAATAGGTCTGATAACATTCTTTTCTTGAAGTATTATTTATATTATATTATATCATAAAAGATTATACGATAAAACACTTGTGGGTACACTTTTCAAACTTCAGAGTTCTCATCTGAGATTATTTACTTCATCAATTATCATTTCAAATATTTTCTCTCATTTGTTGATAGTAAAAGCAATGTATATTTTTATATTATCTTTCTCTTAAGCATCTTGTTATTAATTGTTTAAGGTCACTTAATCTTGTGTGTCTAATCATTTGCATTCTGAATTATAATGCCTTCGCTGATTTTTATAACTGTTGAATTTAAGGGGATATTGAGGAAGTGGATAGCACAGGCAAAAGGAAATTGGATTTTGAACCTTTTATTATGATGACATCCATTTGATTGTAGTCCACATGATTAGTGAAGAAAATCTGCTGTTGTGACAACTTTGCATAGTGAAATAAATATAAGGCTTGGATTTGCTTATTACTTTACTGTTTAGGAGAAAAAAAAGGCCCCAGTAACGTTTGGTGCATATTGATTGGGCTTTTTCTGTGTCCAAGTGACCATGAGCATCTAAGGATGTAACATTGAGAAATACCTTGCTTCTACTTGAAAGGGGCTAAAAAGCCAAGATTACCTCAACTGAGGTCCTCTAAAGAGACGCGGGCAAATAACCTTACAGAACCAAGCTCATGATTTTTTCAGCAATTTATAGTTCCAAAAGCAAAGTTTTTATTATTCTGTCTTCCTCACAATTGATAAATTAAGTGTCATCATAACACCAGTTTTAAAAAGTAGGAAAATGCAGGATCACTAACTCAAGGCAATATATTGAAAACTCACAGACTAACACTTCATTCAAGAATTCCCATCACAGTGTTGCTTCCTTTGGTGGACTTTTTTGACTGTATGTGAGTGACAGATGTTACTTACATCTGTATGTAATTGGTGATGTATGTTAAGCAAATGTTGAAAATTGGGTTTTTGGGGGGTGTTTTTGTTTGTTTATTTGTTTAAAGCAACAATATAGAGTTGAGGACTGGTAATACTGTAAATTTGACACCATGACAATGAGATAGCTTATGCAAAAATACTTTGTATAAAATATAGCCCTATATAAAGCTATCATGTAAATATATATTTTTTGAATCGTGGGGTTTTTTTTGTTGTCGTTTCACTTTTTTTTGTTTTTTGAGAAGGAGTCTCACTTTGTTGCCCAGACTGGAGTGCAGTGGTGCTATCTCAGCTCACTGCAACCTCTGCCTCCTGGGTTCAAGCGATTCTCCTGCATCAGCCTCCCAAGTAGCTGGGACTGCAGGTACATGTCTCCAGCCCAGGTAATTTTTGTACTTTTAGTAGAGACAGGGTTTCACCATGTTGGCCAGGCTGGTCTCAGACTCTTGACCGCAGGTGATCCACCTGCCGCAGTCTCCCAAAGTGCTGGGATTACAGACGTGAGTCACTACACCCAGTCTGAATTAGGTGTTTTTGTTGTTGTTGTTGTTTTAAAGAATTAATGTGAATGACTAGAGAGCATTTCAAAGATTGGGAGCCTTATGGCAGAGTGAGCTATGCATGTATATTTTCAAAATCGCTCATTGGTATTTGTCTTATATGATAACACAACAATTCAGAGCCAATGTGTTTCCTGATATGTTACTACTAAAGGGAGGTTATTAGATTAACCAACAAAGTAAAATTATGGGATATTGTGATTAGAGATCTACTCTCTGTTTTAAAATAGTTACAAATTCTGTGATGATGTCTAGTTCAGCATAAGGTCTTTAGAGGTATGCAACCAAATGGCACAGTTATTTTTAAGTCTGCCATATAGTTTCATGATCATTTCTGGCTCTCTAGCTCCTCGAGTCTACTTACTGGACTGCAGTAAAAGATCTGCAGTAAAAGATCTCTCTGCCTGCTTCATTTTTCCATCCAAATATTGCACAAGTCAAGGACAAGATACTTGAGACCCCTTTGATGACAATATTCTTAAAAAGCTAAATAAGCTCCTGCCATTATTAAAATCAGAGTGTCATCATGAAAGTTTCTTAGTACATTTATGAAGTCTGTAAAGATCTTGAAGTTTCAAATGGAAAGCAAAATGAGATTCCAAAGAATCAATACCTGAACTTTTAACATTCAGTTTCTGGGGGTGTGAAAACCAGATTATTATCTGCAGGTCTTAAGACTTCAATTCTACTAATAAATGGCTTTTTAATGTAATGATTCAAGTATGGATATGATATAATCTTTTATATTATATCATATCCCTGCTTATTCTGAATTTTCAAAATTGAATTTAAAAGAAATGTACCTTCTGCTGAAATTTTATAAGGCAATTAAGAATTTAAATATATATAATTTTATATATATAATACAAATACATAATTTTTAAGATGGATTTACTTCCATTTCTAATTTAAAAAACTAAACACATTTGATATCTGAGAACATATCATTTGAGCATAATATGCTTTAAATCTTAGTATTTTAAAATGTCATTGTAAAATTTTCTTGTTTCTCAGTTGCAAATTTAGATATATGTGCAGAATCCCAATATGTAGAATTGTGAATTTGGAACTAAAAAAATAGAAATATTTTAATATCTTGATTTACTGAGTTGTACACTTTGTCATGTATAATGTCAGAGAGTTTACCTGCTCTCTTTATAAAAATAATTTGTCTACATATATTTCATAATTGATAACATATCATGGGCTATTATAATAATATTTTTAAATGTTAACAGATTCACACATTTTTCTTTTATTGTGGAAGCATAACTGATGGTGGGTATAAACATTTAAGTTATAAAATGTATAGTAGTGAGAAATGCTAAATTACTACAAAAATGACTTCGACAGAAAGCTCAGCTGTATGATAATCAAGAAATAATGGATGGAAATACGTATCTTGAGAGCTTATAATTTGTAAGGCATGCTAGTCTCCAGGAATATAAAATATGAGATATGTCTTTAAAGAGCATTATGGTTTTGTTGATGTGATCAAAACAAAAAGCTATCAGTACAGACAGCAGAATTATAATGCAAAAGGAAAGCATCTATTAAGTGACGACTTTCAAAGCAAAGAAAGAACAGTGTCATGAGAAGCAAGAATTATTTCCTTAATGTAGAGATCAATAACAGATCTGTAAAGAGGATGAGGAGTAAATGGTATGGTGGTACAAATTCAAATCACTTAAAAAAATCTCCTATCAAATCTAACAGACACGTGTTGTATATGCATTATTTCTAATCCATTCATATATATATTTTTTAATTTTGTTCCCAGAATGCTCAGGCCCATTGGGAATTGAAGGTGGAATTATATCAAACCAGCAAATCACTGCTTCCTCTACTCACCGAGCTCTTTTTGGACTCCAAAAATGGTATCCCTACTATGCACGTCTTAATAAGAAGGGGCTTATAAATGCTTGGACAGCTGCAGAAAATGATAGATGGCCATGGATTCAGGTAACAGATGGGGTGGGACAAGGTTAATGTTACAAGTCATTTTTAAAGTTTTCCAGTGTTTTTTTGTTTTGTTTTGTTTTGTTTTGTTTTTGAAATGGAATCTTTCTCTGTCACCCAGGCTGGAGTGCAGTGACATGATCTCGGCTCACTGCAACCTCCACCTCCCGGGTCCAAGGGATTCTCCTACCACAGCCTCCTGCGTAGCTGGAATTACAGGAGCACATCACCACGCCCAGCTAATTTTTGTAGTTTTAGTAGAGATGGGGTTTCACCATGTTGGTCAGGCTGGTCTTGGACTCCTGACCTGGTGTTCCGCCTGCCTTGGCCTCCCAAATTACTGGGATTACAGGCATGAGCCACTGCGTCTGGCCCAGATTCTGGTCATTTTAAAAAGTGACAAGTTAAGAACTCAGTGTGACTCTCCCTTATGGTCAGAGGAAAGGGTAATTTAGTGAAGAGTTCAAATTAGCTCCCAACTCTGAAAAGTAAAAAAACATGCACATTCCGTTAAGAAGTTGGTTAAAAGGATCAAAAACATTAAAAATATTCTCATGTAAATATCGCTATTTTAAGGTGCATATCAAAGAAGACTTTCTGTATGTTATGTGTTTATTTACACTGTGCTAACATTTAACAGCAACTTATGATATTTCAATAACATAAAAATTACATTTATTTTTTCTATCTCTAAGAAGTGGGTACAAAAGGTCAACTATAAAATATACCATAAATTATAATGCCTCAAATGTACCTTCTTTCAATAGCTGAGGATGTTTCAATTCACAGTGTTATTGATTCTCATCATCCAGCCATTTTTTAAAACAGGAGAAAACAATACATTGAGATATTAAGTGATTTCCCAGAGGGGGTAGCAAGGCCCGGAACTTATATTTCTGTACATTTCAATGCTTTTTGAGCATTCAGATGAACTGCATGCTAGGAATACAGAAAGATGATCAAAACTGCTGCCTGTGAAACACTACATCTCTGTTGGGGAAAGCACATTAATAACCATGTAACAAGTCATTGATGTGTAATAAAGGGAGGAACAATTCTGTATACTATGGTCAGAGGAAGAATTCATGAATTACCTTGTGAAACTCATCTGGGACAGATGGCTTTTGAGCTAGGCCTGAGAAGATGGCTCTCAGTAGAGACTAAACATCCAGGGAACAGCCTAATCAAACTTGCTACATGACAATCTGGGAAATATTATGTAGAAAATCATGACTTGAATAAAGGTTGCTGGAGGGATGTGTTAAAATTTAGTGTATAAGTTTGCTGTGCTTCAGGAGTTATACTAAAGGTATTAGCCTTATTCCACTGGAGTAGGAAGATGCTATGGATTTTGATTAATTTAGGTGATTGATCTGTTTTGTTTACTACATATTTTAAGTCAAAGAAACAGAAATACCTGATGTGACATAATTAGATATATTATACAAGGACTGGTTTGCAGGCATTTAGTATAAAGGAAAATTGATTTATGGCTAAGGAGCAAGATTTTCATGCTTGAAAAACTGGGCCAAAATTCTTTCAGAAACTTCATTTGTTCAGGTTTCTTAGGCATTCTTATATATCTTATATACATTTCTTTTATCTATAGGGCTCTATAAGGTTACCTGAAGTTCTTGTTTTGTTTTATGAATTTATATTTACATGAATTTGTTAAAATTGCTTCTTAAGTTACACTTGACTTTTTCAATCTATAGCCACGTGTGCAAAAAGAACTCCAGATAGTGGAAATGGCACATCTATACAGTTTTGATCACAGACTCATGAAGGATCAATTAAGGTTTAAAATATCTACAGAATAATAGAAAATGATTGTGTTATATTTATGAATGAATAATCATTCCAAAGACATTTTAATCACTGTAGTTGAAATGCATTTGTAATATTGTGCTCCTGCTAAAACTTTAGGCATTAATATTCATAGTTGAAATTCAGAACAGTTGAGAGATGATATCGCCAGTTTACATCAGGGTTTCTGTTTCACAAATTATGTTTGTGAGCTTCAATGATTGCCATCTTTCTATAAACCATAAATAGCATGCTTTTGCTGTGTTTACTTTGAGAAATACCTTATTAATGTTTCATATCCAGATTCTTCACTTTACTTTGTCCATGTATTGCCTACTTAACACTATGCATCATTCTTCTTTTCAAAGTATTGCATGAACTTTAAATTACCTTTATCCCAGTGGCTATAGGCAGAAATTAACCTTAATGGGACAGGACAGTAGTCAACATTGTGAGAATTTTAGATTAAATATGACTCTTTATTCTGTTAAGAATAATAATTACAACTTATTTTGTTCTTGAGGTCAGTAGGATGATGATTTGCTTTTGGTCTGAAGATGGTAATGAATTCCGAGAAAACCAGTTTAAGTAAATATGAAAAGCTTTATATTAGAGTAAAAACCTCAAATTTAATGGGTGAAAACCTAAAAATTATTGTTCAATAAATACTTAGTACTTATATTCTGTGTATTTATTTTGTAATTGTATTCTTTAATAATATATTTTTAAAGTTATTTTTTACAAAACTTTACCAATTTTCTTTTTTTAAAAACTTCTATGTTAGGTTCAGGGGTACATGTGCAGGTTTGTTATATAGATATATTTTATGTCATAGGGTTTTGTTTTACATGTTATTTTGTCATGCTGGTATTAAGCCTAGTATCCATTAGTTATATTTCCTGGTCCTTTTCCTCCTCCCATCCTCCACTCTCACGTACGTCTCTCTATCTGTTATTCCCCTCTATGTATTCATATGTTCTCATCATTCAGTACCCATTTATAAGGGAAAACATGTGGTATTTGGTTTTCTGTTCCTGCATTAGTTTGCTAAGGATAATGGCCTCCACCTTTATTCATGTTTCTATAAAAGACACGATCTCTTTTGTAGCTGCATATTGTTCCATGGTGTCTATGTACCACATTTTTTTTTTTTACCCAGTCTACCATTTATTGGCATTTAGGTTGATTCCATGTCTGTTTTGTGAATGGTACTGAAGTGAACATATGCTTGCATGTGCCTTTATCATAGAATAATTTATATTCCTTTGGGTATATGCCCAGTAATGCAGTTGCTTGGTCAAGTATTAGTTCTGTTTTTTGTTCTTTGAGGAATCTTCACACTGCTCTCCAAAATGGTTGAACTAGTTTACACTCCCACCAACAGTGTATAACCATCCCTTTTCTCCTCAACCTCACCAGCATCTTTTTAGTAATAACCATTCTGACTGGTGAGATGGTATCTCATTGTGGTTTTGATTTACGTTTCTCTACTGATAAGTGATTTTGAGGGGTTTTATTTCCTATGATTGTTGGCTGCACTTTTGTTATCTTTTGAAAAGTGTCTTTGTTGTTTGCCCACTTTTTCATGAAGTTGTTTGTTTGTTTCTTGTAAATTTAAGTTTCTGGTAAATTTAAGTTTCTGCTAGATGCTGGATATTAGACCTTTGTCAGATGCATAGTTTGCAAAAATTTGCTTCCATTTTGTAGGTTGTGTGTTCACTCTCTTGACAGTTTCTTTTGATGTGCAGAAGCTCTTTAGCTCAATTAGATTCCATTTGTCAATTTTTGCTTTTGTTGCAATTACTTTTGGTGTCTTTGTCATGAGATCTTTGCCAGTTCCTCTGTCCAGAATGGTATTGCCTAGGTTGTCTTTCAGAGTTTTTGTAGCTTTGGGTTTTACATTTAGGTCTTTAATCCATCTTCACTTGATTTGTGTATATTGTGTAAGGAAATGGTCTGGTTTCAATCTTCTGCATATGGCTAACCACTATCCCAGCACCAGTGATTGATTAGGGAGTCCCTTCCCTATTGCTTGTTTTTGTCAGGTTTATGGAGGATCAGATGGCTGTCACTGTGCAACCTTATTTCTGGTCTCTTAATTCTGTTCCATTGGACTGTGTGTCTGTTTTTGTATCAGAATCAAAACAGTATTTAGGTTACTGTATCCCTATTGTATAGTTTGAAATCAGGTAATGTGATACCTCTAGTTTTGTTTGGGTTTTTTGTTGTTTGTGCTGGTGGTGTTTTTGTTTAGGGTTGTCTTGGCTATTTTAAGGTAAGTTTTTTCTAATTCTGTGAATAATGTCATTGGTAGTTTGTTAGGATAAGTCAATCTATAACCTGCTTTGAGCAGTATGGCCATTTAATTATTTTGATTCTTCCTATCCAGGAGAATGAATTGTTGTTCCATGTATTTGTGTTATCTCTGACTTCCTGGACCAGTATTTTGTAGTTCCCATTGTAGAGATGGTTTACCTCCCTGCTTAGCTGTATTCCTAGGTGGGTTTTTTCTGTTTTTGTTTTTTAGCAATTGCAGGTGGGATTGCATTCCTGACTTGGCTTGTCTGTTATTGGTGTATAGGAATGCTAGGGATTTCTGCATGTTGATTTTTTTACTCTGAGACTTTGCTGTAGGTATTTAACAACTTAAGGATCTCTGGGGCCTAGACTGTGGGGTGTTCTAGATACGGACATGTCCTCTGCAAACAGGGATAGTTTGGTTTCCTCTCTACCTATTTGGATGCCATTTACTTTTTTCTCTTGCTTGATTGTCCTGGACAGGACTTCCGATATTATGTTGAATACGGGTGGTAGGAAAGGGCATCCTTGTCTCGTTTCGGTTTTCATGAGGAATGCTTCCATCTTTCACTCATTTAGTACAATGTTGGCTGTGGATTTGTCATATATGATTCATAATTTTGAGATATGTTCTTTCAATACCTAGATAATTGAAAGTTTTCAATATGAAGAGGTGTTACATTTTATTGAAAGCCTTTTCTTCATCTGAGATGATCATGTGGTCTTTGTCTTTAGTTCTGTTTGTGTTATTAACCATTTTTATTGATTTACATATGTTGAACCTACCTTGCATCCTTAAAAGATAAAGCTTACTTGCTCATCACCAATAAGCTTTTAATTGTGCTGTTGGATTTAATTTGCTTGTATTTCATTGAGGATTTCTGCATTCACATTCATTCAAGATATTGGCCTGAAGTTTTCTTTTTATGTTGTGTCTGCCTGGTGTTGGTATCAGGATGATGTCAGCCTCGTAGAATGAGTTAGGGAGAAATCCCTCTTCCTCAACTGTTTGGAATAGTGTCAATAGGAATGTTAGCAGCTCTTGTTTGTATATCTGTTAGAATTCACCTGTGAATCCACCTGGGTCTGGGCTCTCTTTGTGGGTAGGCTATTTATTACTGATTCAATTTCAGAGATTATTATTTGTCTATTCAGGGATTGAGTTTCATCCTGACTCAGTTTTGGGAGGGTGTATATTTCCAGGAATTTATCCATTTATTCTAGACTTTCTAGTTTGTGTGCACAGAGGTGTTTATAGCAGTTGCTGTTGGTTATTTGTGGTATACCTTTTGGCATTTCTACTTGTGTTTATTTGGATCTTTGTTTTCTTCTTTATTAGTCTAGCTGTCTGTTTTGTTAATATTTTCAATAACCAACTCTTGGATTTGTTTATCTTTTTTTAGTGATTTTTAAATTTAGTTCTCAGAACAATTTCATACAGTAGGTATAATTATCATCACTTTGTAAATTTAGACAGCTTGAATCAAACAGAACAACTGTCTTATCTAAGTTACCAGAACTATAAAGATTACACAAAAGATATAATTAGCTTAATTCAAAGCCCTTACAATATCTTTACGACCAGTATTTTTAAGCTCTCAAATACAAAAATATGGTATGTTTATTGCAACATAGGCTGGACTAGTAAACCTTCATTAAATTACAATTGAAGGATATGTTGTGGTGTCTGATAAAAAATTTACTGAATTCAGATTCAATATTAATAATTCTTAAAGGATTATACAAATTAAAAATAAAACTATTGGTGTTGTAGGTTTGTTTTCAATTCAAGCTAAAAGTGAGATGAATTGGTTTACACTAATTTTTTTTCATGAAAGAAAAAGAGCCTTAAGTTTTCAAGTTCTATAATCTTCTAATAGTAATACAAATATTTGTAATAATTTAAGTGGAATAGCAAAACAGGACAATTTCCAAAGTTATCAGAGTAAATTGAGCTGTTTCAGACTGAAGTCAAAATTGGTGTTTTTATTGAGAAACAAACACAATTTCTCAAAGAAATATAGGTATCACTAAGAAATATCAGATTTTTAAATTTATTTATTTTACTTTAAGTTCTGGGATACATGTGCAGATGGTGCAGGTTTGTTACATAGTTATACACATGGAATGGTGGTTTGGTGCACCCATCAACCTGTCATCTAAAATAGATATTTCTCCTAAAGCTATCCCTCCCCTGGCCCCCCAACCCCCAGTAGTCCCTGGTGTCTGATGTTCCCCTTCCTATGTCCATGTGTTCTCATAGTTCAACTCCCACCTATGAGTGAGAACATATGATGTTTGATTTTCTGTTTCTGCCTTAGTTTGCTGAGAATGATGGATTCCAGCTTTGTCCATGTCCCTGCAAAGGACAATAACTCATCCTTTTTTATGGCTGCATAGTATTCCATGGTGTATATGTGCCACATTTTCTTTAGCTCGTCTATCATTGATGGACATTTGGGTTGGTTCCAAGTCTTTGCTATGGTGAATAGTGCTGCAATAATTATATGTGTGTGTGTGAGTCTTTATAGTAGAATGATTTATAATCATTTGGAAATACACCCAGTAATGGAATTGCTTGATCAAATGGTATCTCTAGTTCTAGATCCTTGAGGAGTTGCCACATTGTCTTCCACAACGGTTTAACTAATTTACCCTCCCACCAACAGTGTAAAAGCATTCCTATTTCTCCCCATCCTCTCCAGCATCTGTTGTTTCCTGACTTTTTAATGATAGACATTCTAATTGGCATGAGATGGTATCTCATTGTGGTTTTGATTTGCATTTCTTTAAGGACCAGTGATGATGAGCTTTTTCTCATATGTTGGTTGGCCACAAAAATTTCGACAAGTGTCTGTTCATATCCTTCACCCGCTTTTTGATGGGGTTGTTTTGTTTTTTTCTTGTAAATTTAAGTTTTTTGTAGATTCTGGATATTAGCCTTTTGTCAGATGGATAGAGTACAAAAATTTTCTTCCATTCTGTAGTTGCCTGTTCGCTATGATGATAATTTCTTTTGCTGTGCAGAAGCTCTTTGGTTTAATTAGATCCTATTTGTCAATTTTGGTTTTTGTTGCTGTAAGGTCTATTGCAGAGTTAAATGAGGAAATGAGGCCGGAATAAGAAAAGTAAAAGCCAATTTGTTCAGCTCCCAGGCGAGATTTTATGGTCCAGGAAAGGGGCCAGAGAAATCGCCCAGGCTGTTTAGGGCATGGGTATTTATGGGGAGGGGAGGCAATTGATTGGCTTTCGGGAAACAAAGTGAAGGCAGCTTTATTGGCTGTTGGGAAACAGGATGTGCATGGAGTGAGCTGTCATTGGTAGGCAGGCGGGACTTTGGGTAAATGGGCCTTGATTGGCTGTTGGGGAAACAAAGTGAAGGCAGCTTTATTGGCTGTTGGGAAGCAGGATGTGCATGGAGCGAGCTGTCATTGGTAGGCGGGCGGGACTCTGGGTAAGTGGGCCGACAGGGGGCTATGGGGCAGGGTTTGGTGGGGCTTCTTTAACATTTTTTAGCACGGTTTTTCAACGGCGGGCTGGGGTTGAGTGTATAGTTTGGTGCTGAGTGTGGGCTTGGGTATGGTATGCAGAAGCAGGTGTGGGGAAGCCATGTGGCAAGGGCAGATAATAAGCTTGAAGTGATGACATAGTTATCAGGCACGGAGAGGGGTGGGTGTGTCCATTCAGCTCCCGGCGAGGCAACTGGCCTTACAGTTGCCATTGTTTTTGGTGTTTTAGTCATGAAGTCTTTGCCCATACCTATGTCGTGAATGGTATTGCCTAGGTTTTCTTCTAGAGTTTTTATGGTTTTAGATCTTACATTTAAATCTTTACTCCATCTGAGTTAGTTTTTGTATGAGGTGTTGGGAATGAATCCAGTTTCAGTTTTCTGAATATGGCTAGCCAGTTTTCCCAACACCATTTACTAAATAGGATATTCTTTCCCCGTTGCTTGTTTTTGTCAGGTTTGTTAAAGATCAGATGGTTGTAGATATGTGGCATTACTTCTGAGGCCTCTGTTCTGTTCTATTGGTCTATATATCTGTTTTGGTATTGGTACCATGCTGTTTTGGTTACTGTAGATTGGAGTATAGTTTGAAGTCAGGTAGTGTAATGCCTCCAGCTTTGTTCTTTTTGCTTAGGATTGTCTTAGCTATATGGGCTTTTTTTTTTTAGTGGGGGGGTTCCATATGAAATTTAAAGTAGTTTTTCCTAATTCTGTGAAGAAAGTCAATGGTAGCTTAGTGGGGATAGCATTGAATCTAAAAATTACTTTGGGCAGTGTGGCCACTTTTATGATATTGATTCCTCCGATCCATGAGCATGGAATTTTTTTCCATCTGTTTGTGTCCTCTCTTATTTCCTAGAGCAGTGGTTTGTAGTTCTCCTTGAAGAGGTCTTTCACATCCCTTGTAAGTTGTATTCCTAAGTATTTCCTATATGCCAATATTAGACAAACAGCAAAATCATCAGTGAATCCCATTCACAATAGTTGATCTTTTGAATGACTTCTCCTGTCTCAATCTTCAGTTCAGCTCTGAGTTTAGTTACTTTTTGTCTTCTGCTAGCTTTTGGATTGGTTTGCTCTTGGTTCTCTAGTTTTTTTTTAGTTGTCACGTTAGGTTATTAAATTGAGAGTTTTTGGCTGGTTTTGGTGGCTCATATTTGTAATCCTAGCACTTTGGGAGGCTGAGGCCAATGTATCATGAGGTCGGGAGTTCAAAACCAGTCTAGCCAATACAGTATAACCCCATCTCTACTAAAAATACAAAAATTAGCTGGGCGTGGTTGCAGGCACCTCTTATCCCAACTACTCAGGAGGCTGAGGCAGGAGAATCACACCACTGCACTCCAGCTTGGACAACATAGCTAGACCCCATCTCAAAAAAAATTTAGTAATTTTCTTAGTCTCAACATTGTTATTCAGGAATTACTTAGTGATAATGTTCAAAATATTTATTTTGTTAATGCATTCTTTAATCATATATTTTCTAAGATATTTTTAGAAGAAAAAACTTTATTAATTTTATAAGATAAAATCTTGCATAAGACGTTCTATGAAGTCTAATGATATACCGCATTTTCTGGATTTGAGCATTCATTGTTAATTTCCCTTGTCACTTAATACAAATGAAACCTTTGACTACTTTGCTTAAACTGACTTATAATGAGCACAGTAACCCTCTAATCTTTCAGGTGTGTGGCAAACATGCACTAATTAGTATTCAGTTTCACTTTCTTCCTTGTCTTGATGAAAGGGAAATTGAAATTGCCATTTTACATTTATATGCTCAGCATGTAATTATTGATAGTACCACAATGCCCGTAATTGGTTCTGGATTTAAAGAGTTGGTAAATGCAGTTTTTTGTTTCAGCTTTTGAGTTTTTTGAAACTTTATTTCTTCATCTAGATTTTTTTCAACTAATAATTAGCCACCACGTTAAACATTAGCTCATCGGCATCCTAGAATATCAATTTTACTTTCCGATTGGCATATTAGAAGTAGCAACTTTGCACAATTATAGAAATATGTCTTGGATTATAAAAAGTGTATTTAAAATTCTGGGTGCTTTGCTAACTAACTGAGGTTAGCCAGGATAACTATTTCTTATTTATTTTCAAGATATGCATTTTCTGTTTCTCTGTGTTTTTCTTTTCTTTTATAGCTATTTGTAGTAAAATATTTATTTCATTTTTTTTAATTGGTGAGTTTATTTTTATTTATACATATGTGTTTGTGTCTTCTAGAATACATATACAGTGAATTTCCAGCTATTAGTTTATCCATGTATTCCACAAACATTTCCTGCATGAATGTGTACTCTGCAATCTATCTTCTACTAGGCAGTAGAGAAAAGATAACACTTACTTCCAGGATGCTCTGGATCTAGAAAATAGAAAAGTAAGCCAGATAAGTGTAACAACAAAATATATGTGGCCTGGCCTCACATGGTCTGCCGGATATTCCATTTGAATTATATTTTATCCAAACAGCCTTTTTTATTAGGACTTTTCTTAAACCAAAAACTACATTAGCATAATATTTATATATACAAGAAAGGAAATTTTCATTATACTACGTATTACTATTGTGTTGCTGATATATTTGGTGTGTATGCTATAGTATAATACTAGGACAATGCAATCATTCTTCTTTTGAAAGTTAATTTACCAGTTGTTGTTTCAGTTCTAGTATTTTACAACAGAGAAAACTAAGTTTTGTACTCTCTTACCTTTTTGGAAATGTGGCTATGATCTTAATATGTTCCTTTTCTATGTGTCACAGAATTTGTGAGAGGAAAGATAGTTATTTCTCAAACTTCAGTGTACATAGAAACCATGGGTCATTTGGTGTGTTAGTCTGTTTTTAGGCTGCTGATAAAGACATACCTGAGGCTGGGCAATTTGAAAAAGGAAGCTGTTTAATGGACTTACAGTTCCACATGGCTGGGATGGCCTCACAGTCACGGTGGAAAGCACAGAGGAGCAAGTCACATTTTACATGGATGGCAACAGGCAAAAAGACAGAGAGCTTGTGCAGGGAAACTCCCATTTTTCAAAGCATCAGATCTTGTGACTTATTCACTATCATGCGAATAGCATGTTAAGAACCCACCCCATGATTCAGTTATCTCCCACCAGGTCCCTCCCACACATGTGGAAATTTTGTGAGCTACAAGATGAGATTTGGGTGGGGACACAGAACCAGACCATGTCATTCCCCCCATGGACCCTCCCAAATTTCATGCCTTCACATTTCAAAACCAATCATGTCTTCCCAACAGTTCCCCAAAGTCTTATCTCATTTCAGCATTAACTCAAAAGTCCACAGTACAAAGTCTCATATGACAAAAGGCAAGTCTCTTCAGCCAATGAGCCTATAAAATCAAAAACAACTTACTTACTTCCTAGATACAATGGTGGTAAAGGCATTGGTTAAATACAGCCATCCCAAATGGGAGAAATTGGCCAAAAGAAAGGGGCTACAGGCCCCATGCAAGTCCAAAATCCAGTGGGGTACTCAAATCTTAAAGCTCCAAAATGATCTCCTTTGACTCCATGTTTCACATCCAGGTCATGCTGATGCAAGATGTGGGTTCCCATGGTCCCAGGCATCTCTACTCCTGTGGCTTTACAGGATGCAGCCTCCCTCACAGCTGCTTTCACCGGCTGGCACTGAGTGTCTCTGGCTTTTGCAGCCACATGGTGCAAGCTGTCAGTGGATCTACCATTCTGGGGTCTCTAGTATGGTGGCCATCTTCTCACAGTACCACTAGTCACTGGGATTCTGTGTAGGGGCCGTGACTCCTCATTTCCCTTCTGCACTGCCCTAGCAGAGGTTCTCCATGAGGGCCCCATCCCTGCAGCAAACTTACGCCTGGCCATTAAGGCATTTCCTTACATCTTCTGAAAGCGAGGCAGATGTTTCCTAACCCCAATTCCTGACTTCTTAAAAAAAAATCCATGTGTGAAATTTGTATTATAGAAATTTGTAACAACTTATTTACAAATTGCAGGCTCAACACCATGTGGAAGCTGCCAAGGCTTGGGGCTTGCACCCTCTGAAGCCACAGCATGAGCTCTACATTGGCTCCTTTCAGCCATGGCTGGAGCTGCTAGGGCACAGAGCACCAAGTCCCTAGGCTACACACAGTACAGGTAGCCTGGGCCCAGCCCACAAAATCACTGTCTCCTCCTAGGCCTCCAGGCCTGTGATGGGAGGGGTTGCCATGAAGACCTCTGACATGCTCTGGAGACATTTTCCCCATTGTCTTGAGGATTAACATTCAACTCCTCATTGCTTATGTAAATTCCTGTAGCTGGTTGAAATTTCTCCTCCGAAAATGGAATTTTCTTTTCTATTGCATTGGTCAGGCTGCAAATTTTCCAAACTTTTATGCACTGTTTCCCTTATAAAGATGAATGCCTTTAGTAGCAGCCAGTACACCTCTTGAATGCTTTGTTGCTTAGAAATTTCTTCCACCAGATACCCTAAATCATCACTCTAAAGAAATTCAAAGTTCCACAAATTTCTAGGGCAGGAGAAAAATGCTGTCAGTCTATTTGCTAAAACGTACCAAGACTCACCTTTGCTCTAGTTCCCAGCAAGTTCCTAATCTCCATCTGAGAACACCTCAGTCTGGATTTCATGTCCATATTCTTATCAGCATTTTGGTCAAAGCCATTCAACAAGTTTCTAGGGAGTTCCAAACTTACTCACCTTTTTTCTATCTTCTTGTGAGCCCTCCAAACTCTTCTATCTCTACCTGTTACCCATTTCCAAAGTTGCTCCTCATTTTCGGGTATCTTTTCAGCAGCGCTCCACTCTACTGGTAACAATTTACATTTGGTAAAAATAGAAACTTCTAAATTGCTCCACAGGCCTAGTGTAAGTCATGCTCAGACTGCACAGTAAAAATATGTCTCGTCTGCTTGTAAATTTTGGGTTTGTACTGCATGAGTTACAGTAAAAGTATAAATAAATAATATAAAAACTACTTTTGCTTGATGATGTGGGAACCTTGCTGTTGGAACTGCAGGTGGTGATGACCACCTATGCAGGAAGGAGAGGAAAGAACAGCAAAGAAAAATGAGGAAAGATAATGGGAAATAAGTGACCGATGAAAATTCTCTGAACTACAGGGAGGCGGAATGGAGCTAGATAGCCTTAGAAGTGCATCCAGCCTTGGCAGCAACTCACAAGTAAGCATTATCCATCAGTCATTAAACAGTTAATGTTTCTAAATGGCTATTGGATTCTTCTTTGTTATAAAATATAACATATTCAAGTGCAAAACCATCTACCATCTACATTTTGAAGAAAATTATAGTTAATGTAGAATATATTGGCCCAAAAGGGAATTAAGTGAGCACAAATTGTTACAAATTTCTGTAGTACAAAGTTCACACCTGGATTTTTTTTAACAACTTTGTTAACAGTGGGATTTAGAATGCTACAAAAAAAAAGACTAACTATCTATTTCATTTCATATGTCTGTATTTAATGTGTATAAAAACTTTTTGATATTTATAGACACCTGGAGCTTTTTCAGATGCAAAAATCATTTCAAAAGACCAGGATTTAAGTAGTTTTTTTTTTTCATTTTCAGCTTTTTTTCTAGTTATAGAACCTGAATTACATACAATCTAATCCACTTTTAATATTCCCTTATTCAAGTGAAAAATATTTTAGCCTTTTCTCTTGAAGAGAAGTACTATATGCCCATATATACTAAACTGTATTCCCATTCTTACTAAACATCTCTTTAAAACTAATTATATCTGGACATTAATACATTGTTTTTTCTAATTATATTTTTAAACTATGATTCCAGGTGGAAAATTGTGATTTCTATTTAAGCTGTTTGTTAAAAATGAGTTTTTATACATATCTGTGTGTTTTTTTTTAAACGTATGTTTCTTTTTAATTAAAAAAGCACTATGCATTAAGTAAAAATGTCTTAATGCTTCCGTCCTGAAAAATAATATATTTTGTCTCACATTATTTGGTCATTTACAACATTTATAGTAATAGTGGTGCATATTGTAATGCTTGCCTTTTTTCCCTAAAAGGCTGTGTTTTTTATCTTAACTCTAGATTCTTCTGAATACATGATGAGCCATGTAACAGTTCTATATTTTTGAAAAGCTGCATCTGGAATCTCTTCTGCTTCTCTCCCACTTTGAGTACCCAGTGCCTCACTAAACTGGATTTCTTGCTGTTCCTCAAATTAATCCAGCTTATTCTGCCTCTGTGCTTTGATACATACGCTGCACGGTTCATCTATTGACTAGCTTCCAGAATTCTTTCGATTCAGCCCCATCATTCCCTTCACTATAAAGTAATTCCTGAAAGTCCTGCCTTTTATCTTCAAAGGTGGAAGTGACTACACGCCTTTTATCCCACTCAACCAACTACATGTTAAAATCATAGTAACTAAAATAACTTTATAGTCACTGTTTGCTTTACCTTCTCTACCATAAGCAACTTGAGAGTAGGAATCAGTTTGTGTAAGTCTATTTTCATGGCACCTTGAATTAAAACCATATTAAATAGATGTCAATAATTGACTAACAAAAGAATAGGGAATACTGAACAAAAATAAAATAGGAGAAAGATAGTATTTGTTTTCACATGGTAATTATTCTGCACTGTGTGATACTAAGAATGCCGGGTGACTTCGTTTACTCTCTATGTTCAGCTATTATGTATTCACATTTTAATTGTGCTATCTAAGCATGATCCATTGGTTACCACATGTGGTGCATTTATATTTATATTGGGAATGCCTCACCAATCCAAAGAGCAGGGGAACCATACTTCCTGTAAATCCTAATGACCCACATACTTTACTCCATAATCACTGCAAACCACTTTCATAGGCAAGGCTAGATGGGCTTGGACAATATTTGTAGGATGTTTGCCAGGAATTCTACCAGTTAAACCTTGTACACCAAATGCTGAAACTTCTGCCGTCTCCTATCCCATCTCTGTTTTGTTTTGTTTTGTTTTTTTCCTCAAATGTCAAAAGGATGCATGTTTGATTCAGCTTCTTGCACATTTTTATAAATGTGTTATAATCACACCATAGGAGTTTAGAAACTTCAGATGTAATATTGTTAATGTAAACTTATCTTCTCCAAGATTAACTTATTTTAGAAAAAAAGCTTTAGAATACTAGTATCTTTATAGCTTATGAACTTTGTAATATTTACCCTTGCCAAATGTCAGATATACAAACTATTTTTATTACTGTTTCTCATAAAATGCAGAACATAAAGATTTACAGAGAATTACTTTATCAGTTATGCTTACTGTAAATTTTAACCATGAGGAAAACTTTCCTAACTTAACTATTATATTTACAAAGTTGCAGATTTTAAATGCTTTTTAGTTCAGCTGGTTTCCATGTTTCGTTAATATTACCAAAATAACTTTTTTTTTTTTTTAGTTTATGATACGGTAGAGTGAAATGGTAGTGTGATTAACACAATCAATATGAATTGAATTGATTGAAGATAGCAACTTGTTTTTATCATGAAAATATCCAACATTGAGAACCTCTGGTTTTACGACCTATCTCAGTCACATTTATGGCAAATTGACGCTGGTCCCCTCTTCATCTCTCTTCACATGACCAGCTAGGTTGCTCCTGGACTAAGTGTCCCAATTTCTGGCACTTAGGACTAAAGGAGTTAGCACTCTGAGTTCCCGTCATTTGTGAGAGTTTCTTATTGTTAACTCTTCTCCCACATTGGTAAATGTACTCTTCATTATCCCCTTGTGAATCTGAAACTCTCTTAACCAAAGGTATTAAAATGCCCATGTGACCTGCCTAGGGAAAATGCTATTTATGAATTAGAGTCTCTTACTGCCTCAAATATAACAATTAATTCTAATAGAACTGCATCTGTGCTTCTTGCAAGAGCATAGAAAGTTTAGTGGCAACCCGACCTCAAGTCTCCAATGGTAAGAAATTCAGAGAAGCAGGAGTAAGTGAGCGTCTGAGCTAAAGGTTTGATTGTCTCTTCATGTTTATCTTCTGGGATCTAGTGGGGTTACTATTTGCATAGGGCTGAAGGAATCCCTTATGTCCACAGTAGACACTGTAAAAATTTGGTCTGCTCCAGTGCCTCACTGAAAACCTCCTTGTGTTGAAAATGTGACAGTACAAGCCACCTGGCCTGATTCTGAAAGGTTTATTTTTTTGAAGCAGCTATTAATATAAAACCATTTCTATTTAGGAGAGTTTGTTGTTGTTGCTTAAAACTAACTGAATGTAGTAGATGTAATTGTATAAAATGTTATATATTTGCCATATTTAGGTTAGAAATTCATTTCATTGTCCGTAGTATTATGTATTAGCTTTAAGATCTAACAGCTGGCACTTCAGCACGATGTGCTGCATTTTCAACCACTCTCCATGTACCAACTGTAATTCCATCTAACTAGTATTGTTCTTATCCCCATTATTCAGATAGGGAAATCTAGGCACAGGAAGCTAAGTAAGATGTCTAGGTTTATTTAAATTAGTAACTCGAAAAGTTAGGAGTCAAACCCCGGCAGCTGGTGTGAGGGGCTGCCCTAGAGCATTTGTAACCTCTGCACTGTCTTCTCTTTGACAAATCTTGGTAGTTCCCTTTTATTTTGCGGGGCACAGTGGACACTGCTAATGAGTGTGGGGCAGCCTCGGATTGTCTTAAGGCTATGTTAAATAACTATTATATCCTATAAAATTTGAATTTTCTTTAAACAAGCAGTTAGTTTATCTCTAGCCTGGGGCAATGGTTCTCAAACTTGCCATAAAAATTATCTGAAGAGCTTTTTAAACATGCTTCCCAACCTTAAAATTTTTTAATTGGGGTGAGAGTTGGAACTCAGGGGACCACATATAGACAGACACCCGCAGTGAATTTTGATATTCGTTATCCTGAGAAAATGTAGAAATCACTACCCTGATGGATCTCACAGTCTAGAAAGAGAGATATGCTTCACCTAAGATGTGTTATTCCAGACAGAAATAGAATAAACGAAGTTGCAATGGAGATGGAGAAAGCTCAACAGAAAACAGAGTCAGGTCTCGTTAGACTGAAGAGTTGTATATCTGAGGGGTAATAGGATGATGAAAGATTGGAAAGGTAAGGAGACACCAAAATGTGAAAGTACATCACATTTAGACTAAGGTGGCACTTGATTACGGAAGGGTACTTACACTGTCAGAACTGGAGTTTAGGAAGATGGCATGTAAGTGGTCTGTGTTCTGAATACCTAACACAATGCCTAGTGCTGATGAAGCTTTCAGTAAAATTTAATTGAGTAATTGTTGAATTGTGCTTTAGAGAGAAGGGAGCCTATGAGCAGGGATAGGAGGCTTTTATGGCTAACTGCCCAGAGGCAGATATAAGGAGGGCCCAAACTAGTTTGGCAGCTGTTGTGAAATAAAAATAAAAGATGAAATGATAAGAGAGATTGAGGATGCATCATTAACTACTAAGATTTCTATCAAACACAAGAGAAGGAGTTGGTCTGTTTTTTGATTAACTTGGGGAAAATCCTGATAAAGGTGTATAGTATTAAGTCAGAAAACTATTTGCTGTTCTGGATAGAGCGTGGAAGTGAATTAAGTGGACATCACTGCCAAGTGACACTTCTGCTGCTAAGCCATTGGCCATTTATGAGTCCCATGGCCCCATCTACTGGAGTGGAAGGTTGAGTGACATCCACTTAGACTTGAAAGAGATATGTAGGGAACAATTGGGAACTTCTAAATAAAGTTTCATTTTCTCCTGTTTCCATTGTCATCAAAACAGTTTCCAAGACTATAGTCTTGGAAGTAGCATTTTGCAGGACCCTAGAGAAGAGATACACTGAACTTTGAGGTGCTAATTAAGTGTATATATTTTCCTTTAATTCCTCTTTCGGAACATTTCTCTTTTATATCATATGTTGGTTACATTTTCTCCATGCATTTGTTTTTAATGTTTTTGCTGCTGCTACTGCTGTCTTCTCCAGAACTGATATATTTAATTAAAGTAGTAGCTATTTCATCCTAATGCTAATGTACTTAGTATAGATCATTTTATTTTGTTGTGATTTTCACACTTGAAAAAAATAATAAAGCTCTTCTTTTCCCCCCACAAATAAGCTCTCAGACTTTCTTGCTTCTGTTATATATTTAATGCTTCAATCACTTTGAAACCTTTCTCTGAATTCATAATACATGGGCTATATTTTCATTTCTCAGATTAAAAAAAACTATGTTCAATGCAGTTCTCCTTAGTTTATTACTATCATTAGTGTTGTTAAGAGATAAAGTACTGAATTTTAGAAGTATGTGTGAATATTTTTATCTTACTTTTCTTAGCAGGAGCCCAACCTAAGCCAGTATTTTTACATAATGTCAGCTTTCCGGAAGCTCTTAAACCAAAATGTGATTATCTCACAGAACAAAACAAAACAAAAAAGAAACAAAAACTCCTAAACATTTAAATATGTTGCCAATGAATCTTAGCTTCTTCTTTTTAAGAGCTTGCATTAACCTGGATTTGGAAAGATGCACATAAATTTTGAAACATCAATGCATTCTCTGATACTTTTTGGAATGTTTTTCTGAGTCTCCAATCTACAGAGGAAGAATGAATATTTATTGAGCAGCTACTATTTGTACAGAGCTATTTGGGCAATATATAACTTCTCTCTGCCCATGTGGAGCTTACTGGAGTAGAGAAAACATTTCCAATTATCTGATATGAAAGTTTTCTACTTCATTCTGTGGTCATAGAGAGAGAAAAAGCTGCTCGATTTTATTCAACAATTATGCTTTGGGAAATGAGAAGAATTTACTCTGTGAGTTCCAGCCATATTGGACTTCTTGAAGGGTACTTCATTCTTTTCTTCCAGGCTTAGAAAAAAACATATTCCCAAGAGACCCCCAACTTCATTGAAATTAATGAATTTATTCATTCATTCAATGTATTTATTATTTCCTCTGTGCCAATTGCTGTCTAGATGCCAATTCCTCAGGGAAGCTTTCCCTAACCCTATTCTCCCCCTTGACTAGATTCCATTCTTCTAATATATGTTCTCACAGCTTCTTGTTTTTTTCAAGCACAGCCATTGCCACAGCTAGTAATTAGACTATGTAAGATATTGTTTATTAGGTAAGCTTCATGAGGGCTCACTTTGTACTAATGACTAACATTTCATAATAAAGTGAAACAAATGTGCTATCATAATCCTTTTCATATCCCCAAGATTGAGAACATTTTTTACTTGCTCAGTAAATATATTTAAATGAATCAATAAATAAAGTGAGTATAAATAAATCACATTACCTGTTCCCTGGATGTTTAAATCTAATGCAAGTGAAGCACATTTACATAAGCAGTTATATTACTTGGGGAAGGAAGAGGATGTTCAAGATCGGTGATCCTGGGTTCTACTGACCATTGACTGTCACCTTGAACAAAGTTACTGGGCCACTCTAACGTATGTCTTATTTATATACAAAGTGTCAACAAAAATAGATGGCCTCTTAAAGCTGTTGTGAAGATTATGCAAAGGATATTTAGTCATGTATTGGCCACAGAGCCAATGATTAATAAATGCACGTTCTCAATAATTCAACAAATATTTATTAAGAGTTGTAGTCAATACTTTTAACTGTTACCCAACATCCTTTCCATCTGTTTTCATAGTAAAGAGATTAATAGCTAAATACGTGTCCCAACCTCTCATTCCCAACAATAGATGTGGCCATGTAACTCTCAAATGGCGAAAAGTGTCACATGGTGGTTCCTGGGAACGTTATTTAACAGAGAGTACCCCACACACCCTCTTTTCCCCTCTTCATCCCTGCCTCTATCCTTCCAGGAACTCAGGGGCTGCCATTCCAGACCATGAGATCAGGTATATACACTGGATAACAAGACAGAGTATACCTAGGGCCCTGATTTATCAGCCCCTTCTGTGTAGTCACACATTTACACAAAGGAGAAGCCTTTTTCTTTCTAAGACATTGTTAGTTTGGGTTTTCTATCAGTTGGAACTGAACTGTCTCATACCTAATATGAGTTCGCAAAATACCACGTTCATGACTAGATTCAAGGCAGGATAT
Source organism: Saimiri boliviensis (assembly GCF_048565385.1). Taxonomy (NCBI): domain Eukaryota; kingdom Metazoa; phylum Chordata; class Mammalia; order Primates; family Cebidae; genus Saimiri; species Saimiri boliviensis. The sequence continues at coordinate 225,173,601 of NC_133449.1, forward strand.
GATAGTGCCTTAACAGTTTCTTAAATGTAAAAAAGGAAGCCCTTTTTGGAGGGGCCAAGACGGCGGAACAGAAACAGCAATGGTCTGCAGCTCCCAGCAGACCAACACAGAGGGTCGTTGATTTCTGCTATTCCATCTGTGGTATCTGGTTCATCTCATTGGGACTGGTTAGGCCATGGGTACAATCCATGGAGAGCAAGCAGAAGCAGGGTGGGGCATTGGGTCACTCAGGAAATGCCAGGAGCCAGGTGACCTGCCTCCCCCAGCCTAGGGAAACAGTGAGGGATCGTGCTATCCGCCTTGGGTCCTACGCTTTTCCTACAGATTTTTGTAGTCAGCAGATCAGGACATTCCCTTGTGAGCCTGCACCACCAGGGCCTGGGGTTTCAAGCACAAAACTGAAGCAGCTGTTCTGGCAGGCACTGAGCTAGCTGCAGGAGATTTTTGTGTACCCTAATGGCACCTGGACTTCAGTGAGATGAGAGAACCATCCACTCACCTGGTAAGGGGGCTGAAGCCAGGGAGCCAGGTGGTCTCACTCAGCAGGTCCCACTCCCATGGAGCCCAGCAAGCTAAGAACCACCGGCTTGAAATTCTCACTGCCAGCACAGCAGTCTGAAGTCGTCCTGGGTTGATTGAGCTTGGTCAAGGGACGGGCATCTCCTATTACTGAGGGTTTGGTAGGCAGTTTTCCCTGGAAGTGCTAAGAAGGCTGGTAAATGTGGACTGGATGGAACTGACCACAGCATGGCAAAGCAGTTGTGGCCAGATTGCTTCTCTAGATTCCTCCTCACTGGGCACGGAATCTGGGAAGGAAATACAGCAGCTCCAGTCCCAAGTTTACAGATAAAATCCTCATCTCCCTGGGATAGAGCACCTGGGGGAAGGGGCAGCTGCAGGCACAGCTTCAGGGGACTTAGTCTTTCCTGCCTGCAGGCTCTGAAGAAAGCAGTTGATCCTGACAAGAGAATTCTCCCAGCACAGTGCACCAACTCTGCTGAGGGACAGACTGCCTCTTCAAGTGCGTGCTGACCCCCATGCCTCCTTGACTGGGAGAGACCTTGCAACAGGGGTCGACATCTTACAGGAAAGTTCTAGCTGGCATCAGGCCAGTGCCCCTCTGGGATGAAGCTTCCAGAGGAAGCAGCAGGCAGCAGTCTTTGCTGCTCTGCACCCTCCAGTGGTGATACCCAGGTGAACAGGGGTCTGGAGTGGACCTCCAACAAACTGCCGCAGACCTGCAGAAGAAGGGCCTGACTGTCAGAAGAAAAGCTAACAAACAGAAGGCAACAACAACAACATCAACAAAGAAGACCCCCTCCCCCCCCCAACACAACTCCATCCAAAGGTCATCAGCCTCAAAGATCAAAGGTAGAGAAACCCATGAAGTTGAGAAAAAATCGTCACAAAAACACTGAAAATTTCAAAAGCCAGAATACCTCTTCTCCTCCAAATGATCACAGCACTTCTCCGGTCAGGGTGCAAAACAGGATGGAGAATGAGATCGACAAATTGACAGAGGTAGACTTCAGAAGGTGGGTAATAACAAACTCCTCCGAGCTAAAGGGGCGTGTTTTAACTCATATGTTTTTATGTTTCACATAATTACATTTAGAAATCATAAACTCCAAATCTTAAGACTCATATAATTTTTTAAATTATGTAAAATTTTAACAAAATACTTTATGTTATCAGGACATTCAAGATTATGCAAAGTAAATTACACTTTTTTTTTTTTTAAATCAAACTATAGATTTTCTCCATTCTTAGATCATTCTCTGTTTTCAAAACTTCAGTGATTTTCACCTCTTTAAATTAAAGCACATACATTTTTTACTCTGGCAAAAGTGTTTGTCCCGCTAGCATTTATAATGTTCTTCTCTGTGTTTCAATTTGTTGTTTGTGTGTCTTCTCTTTTCTAGATTACATGTGACAAGTGCAAAGATTTCTCCTGTCTTTATAGATTTCTATGTGTCTATTGTAGTGTTTGGACTCTGTAGACGTGCAAAAAATTGGATGAATTAAAGACTTTTAGCTGTTATTTAAAAGCAAAATGCACGTGTAATAATAATCAGAGATACTGCTGGAAAAATAAGTTGTGATGAGCTTGTGGGAAATCATGAATGCCAGAAACATATATATTGTTCTATTCACTCTTTATAAAATTAACTATAAAACTGGTGTTACAGATGCAATTCTTATATGAAAGAGTCTGGTCAGTGATGAGAATGAGGTAGCTTTTGATCATTAAAAATAATTTGTTTTCTAAATTTAGATCAAAGTAAAGAAAGCAAAAAATTAATGAAAAATATTCTCTCATTTAAAAATAATTTATTCTTCAAGGTTAGAATATGTTAGATCAGATTATATTATGCTATTTAGAGGAAGTAGAAATAAAATACTTCATATAATATAGAATATGTGAGTTTTTAAAAGATTTCCTAACTGCCAACACCTGTTCAGCAAAATTAGTATTTTTAAACGATGAAATAGCCTCTATATTTTTCTTCCTACATTTCAAATAGTTTATTTCTTGCTATATAGAATTGATTGAAACTTTATTTTTTGAAAATGTAAAATATATTCCTACTTTATTAAGAGGTTGTGAGTTTGGTTCTTCTCTGTGTATTCTGCTCTTACTTCCAAGGGAGCAGAGATGACCACAGTTCCACATCTTCTTCCCCTACTTGTACCATACTGATGACCAGAATCAGCCCATTTATCTTTTAGAGTTAATATAAAGACCAATAAAGAACAAATCAAATACTGTATCATGTGTATAAAAGCATTTCAAATAAAGTTAATTATTTAAAAGTCAAAAGGAACCTGATTAGTGTGAATTTAAAAATCATTTAGTTCTTCGCTATTCATGTTTTTTCTACATTTGTAAATGATAAACTTAATTTCCCTCTTTTCTGAGCAAGAATGGTAATGATAACAACCAACCGTTGAAGACTTAAAGATGCAGGGTACGTACCTAAGGGACACCTTTAAAACTCAGATAACCCTGTGAGTTAGATAAAATTTACTACTGTTGTACGGATGAAGAAATTCTGGCTTACAAAGGTTAAAAAACTTGCCCAAGTTTATGTTAGCTAGTACCCGAGGACAGGTGGATTACAATCCTGTTTTCAGAAGACAAACATCTTGCTCTTAGCTAGAGTCATCTACTGTTAAGATCCCAAAACTTTAGAAGAAACAAAACTTTTATTGTTCTTTCTTTTAACATCCTGTGGTCAAGACAGGCAATTCTGGCCCTCAGTGATCATACTGTACTGATCAACACCTAGAAAGAAGGAGCCTCTCTGCACACCCCAAAGACAATACAGGACTCCCAATTCCAGATTTTGCTTCACATCTTTCCAGCATTCTCCTAGCACCACCATTATCCTTAACACCTAATAAGTAGAGGTCCCAAACCCAGTAAGTCCAGTCCCAAATGTTGATTTTCTGTGCAAAACACTGACTTCAAATTTCAGAATCTATTCACTCATAAAATTGTTCAGAATGTTAAAACAGTTTAAGCTATTTTATCTTTCCAATTTTATTTTTTAAATAATTAAATATTTAAGTGTAGTACCCATATGCCCATGGAAATATAATGCAAATTACAAATTGATCCCTTCTCTTGAAATGTGCAGACAAGTGGAAGGACTAAAAGATAGGACCCTCTTCAGGGGAAACTTCATTGCAGACTGCAGTGAATCTTTTGTATCAGGGGACGTGTTATGAGATCCATATTGCCAATATGGGTTTGATTTTGGACAACATATTAAAAACTTACTCCTAATATGTGTGACATTCAGTATTCTGGTTAGTTCAGTGTAAAACATTCCTAGCAGCTACCTTTAGGTCTATAGTAACAACTGAATAACAGAAACAACTAAGCAATATTTAGCTAATTCATACATATTTTTTGGATTATAAACTTAAATTATCAAGGAACACCATGAAATAAACACCCTTTTTGTTATTTTTCAGAACATATATCAATATATTTCAATGTGATAATGCAATTTAATTCCTAAAATGTCTTTTTATTTTATTTTTGAAATGCAAATGTAAGATCGTATAGATTTGGATTACGATAATGCCAGAAGAACACAAAGAATGTAGAATGCTAAATCATCCCTTGATAATATCTACTGCAGAGGGGTTCCAAAGGCACCCACTCCTTCTGTTTAGCTCTCTTATTTCTTTTTTTGGTTAATTCATTCACATTCTACCATGCTAGAAATTAACATCCTGGAAAACATGCGGCCTTTTGTAATAGGGTGCCTGTTTGCTTTGCAGACTTCTTTTATCTTCAGTGCATAAAAATAAAGAACATCACAGGTTTCTGTTTCCCAGAAGTACCTTTTGACTTTTTACTTGTGGTATTTGTTTTTGTCTTGATGTTTAATTGATCCAAAATCAGCATTTAAAATATCAGGACACTTGCTACCACTACCAATAATATTTTCACACATGGAAAGGTAACAAGTATCATCATAGCAAAACTTGGAAACTGTTCTGTTGGCATTGTTGTTATCTGCATGCTGCAAATAATATACTGGATCAAAAAAGTCAGAGACCACAGCTGGCAATCCATTTTCACTTGCCTGCTAACTCTTTACCATCCTGGATGGAGACAGGAGACTACCTTAATATTTACCATTCCATCATACTTAATATACAAGCTGAAGTCTTCAAAACCATGTAGCCACAGCTCAGTTCACTCCTGAATGTATAGCTGTGAGTGATGGAGGATGTGAAGAAACTCTAACAGCTAGTACCAAGAGAGGGGAGATGAGTACAATATAGTGGAAGCCCTTCAGAAACAGGTGGAGATAGGGAGGAAATGGTTATACCTGGCCCAGACTCCTGGAAATGCTTACAGATTTCACCCCTGGTGGTGTATTGCTTCTGTTCCATGCTGTGTAGTGAATGGGGTGTTTCACTTTAATTGGAAGTTTTCTCAGGTGCAGAGAATCATAAAGAGATTATAGTTTTATGTCTATGCATATGTGTTCTTTTTCCCGTGGTTATTCAAAGAGGACAGTTAAGTTAATTGAACACATGTCAGAGGCTAACCAGCATTCAGAACAATGGAGGATAGCAGTTTCAGGGTCCTCTTATCTGGAGCGACAGAACTACTGTTTGGTTAGTTACTAAAAACCTTGATTGAAATAAAAAAGCATTTAAATTCCATACCATGTTCCATAAACTACATCAAGCAATGCATACTTGAAACTTGTTTTTATTTCTTTGTTTAAACAAATTGGTGAAATTATTCCAGTATAGAATCCTAGATATTAATTACTTATCCCAGTATTATTGACTTTTTAGTACTATGCCTTTTTGAGGTTTGTTGGCAAGCTTTTTCATGTTTTCATAGAAAAAAAAAAAACTTTTCTTTTCCACTCACATTTTATCAATTATGTTTAATTAAATTACATAAGTAGAATAACAATCACAACTTGAAAAGAAAACAGATTGGGGAACAAACACAAATAACCCTTGATTAGTGCGGAATTCATCTGCAAGAACAGAAGACAGTTGGCTGAGCAGACAGTTGCCTAATGTGTCTGATGTGTAGAGTAGCCAGTATGTTTCACAGTGGCAGTGAAGAGTGTCAGTGGGCAGGTTGTTGCTGAGATGGAGGTGGTTAAAGAGAGATTCTACTGTAGCCACTAGGACTAGTTATATTTGAGTTACTCTTTCTGTCCTTAAACACCTTCAAAGTATTTCTCCGTAGTTGTGTTCATGATGCTTCTCATCACCCAATTCTTCAGAGAATGTGTTAATGATGCGTTTGACAAAATACTTTATATTAATAAGATAATGTGAAAGAACAAGGGAGTTGCAAATCCCTGTAACTTTTTAACTGTGCTTTTTAACTGGAAGCTTGGTGATCATACTTGTGTCTTTATTTGTTTATCCCTTAAGTGACATATTTGCAATCCAAATCATTGGGACTCTATTTAGAACTGGCTGGGAAGCTCAAGTTATTTCTGGTATCACCCAAAACAGATGGTTACCTGTTCTTTTTGCCTGAGGCACATTTGTGTTGCCAGCTCCCAAGCAAAAGCCCTAGTAGGAGAATTGTTTTCACTCTGACCTGTTGAAAACAGACTTGTTTGAGATGGGGGGAAAAATTTCCTACTCTTACATTTAACACTTTACTTCTAGTCACGAAAAGGTGATTCTTCCCACTAATAACCATTTATTCAGTGGACACAGACTGGATGTTCTACAGTTTACTCATTTCTGACACTAACCCCGTTACTGCACACTCCACAGGTTAAAGGCTCAGCCCCACAAGACTTTCTCCTACTTCAGACACTAATTGCAAATAGTAAGCTGTCACTTATATTTTATATTTCTGACAAACTGGCTGTAAATTGGATTCCCATGACACCCTCCCTGGGTTCAATTAATTTGCTAGGATGCCTCACAGAAATCAGGGAAACACATTTACTAGTTTATTATAAAGGATATTACAAAGGATGTAGATGAACAAGCGGATGAGAAGCATAGGGTGAGATGCTGGGGAAGGGATGGGGGAAACTTCCTTCCCCTCTCTCATGTGACACCGTCCAGGATCCTCTGTGAATTCGGCAACCTGAAAGCTGATGGAAACCTGTTATTTGAAGGTTTTATGGAAGGTTTCATTATTTAGGCCTGATTGATTAAATCATTAGCCAGTAATGGTCAACCCAGTATTAAGCCCCTCTCCTCTTCCCAGAGGTTGAGGGGTGGGGCTGAAGTTCCAACCCTCTAATTACATGATTGGTTCCCTGGGCAACCACTCCCATCCCAAGGCTTTTCAGGAGCCTGTCAAGAGTCACCACATTAGAACAAAAGAGGTTTCTGTCACCCAGGAAATTCCAAGAGATTTAGGATCTCTGCATTTAACACTCCTGTCACTTTTGTAAGTAACTGTACTATTGCGTAATATGGCCATACATTTAGTAAATGAGAGAATTCAATAACTTTGCCCTCAATTTGGATATCACCTGCCAGCACTGATTTAAGACTGCACCTCCCTATTTCAAGGCACACTATTATCATCAGTGAGCAAGGAAATTGTTACTCTCTTTCCTCCTTCCTTCCTGTTCCTCTTCCTTTATGTAAGCACAACCTAGTAGTTGATGTGTAAACTTTCATTCTACCTTCATGTTGAAGTCAATTATTGAGGAATACATGCTGTTACATTATAAGGTGTGTTTTTAAATTTACATACATGGTATTCTGTGTACTTAACCACGTTGTTTCTTTTTCACACATTCTTATGTTTTTCAGATAGCCATATAAAAATCCAGTTCATCGTTTGTGATTCTTAGAAAGTATATTTATTGTGTGAGAGCTCACATACACACAGGCACATTTTATGTTTTAATATTTGATTCCTCTGGGGATATCCACCTAAGCTGCTCTCCTTTGCTAAAATGAATGTTATTATAATAGATATGTGTATGGATTTCTTCTTGAGCACGTATGCAAAAGTTTTTCAGGGAAAAATACCCGGAAATAGAGTTACTTAATTTTATTAAAAACAAATAGATGGAGATGACTAATCGTTTACACTCCCATCATCAACATCAGAATACTTCACCAATACTTGATATTATCTGATATTTTGTTTTGCCATTCTATCCTGTTACTGAAGTCTTAGTACTCTTTCCACAGCATTATGCTAAGATACCTCTCTCTCTCTATCTCTCTCTCTCTCTCTCTCCCTCTCTCTCCCTCTCTCTCCCTCCCACCATCCCTCCATTTATTTCTCACCCCTCTATCCCTTTTTCCCTTCCTCCTTCATTCTTGTTCTTAACGTTTTACAAGTGAATAATATCTTCTTTTCTGTACTTTTCTCATAATAAAAATACTTAGATGTCTATTGATAAATACTTTTAATTGTTGAAATTGTGTTTTATCATGTACAATGCTGTAGGGAATAACCTTTCGCCAACATCAGTTTACTTATACTTTTAAAAATGGAATTGCTGCGTTAAAGAGAATGTTCATCATTGTTTCATATAACCAAATTGTCTTTCATAAATACTATGTCATTATACTATCACAGGAAAACTATGTCATTTATACTGTCATTGGTATAAACATGCCTGTTTCTCTACATTTTTGCAATACTGTATATTCCAACATTTTAATTTTTGTTTTTGATAGGTGAATTATGATGACTTGGTGTAGATTTAATTTACTTGGTATTATGAACAGGATTGAGTATCTTTTCATATGTTTAAAGTCCACATGTATTTATTTTAATGGCTACTAAACAAATCCTTTGCCCATTTCTTTCATTTGCATTAGTTGGTTTTACCTATCAATACGTGTATTCTAATATCTTTGATGAATCAATCATTTGCTATGATATAATTTATAAAAGTCTATTATCCAGTTGTCATTTGTATTTTGACTTTATTTTGCTTGTAGCCATGAAGAAATTTTTACTTTAATTCATAGCATTTTAAAATCTAGTGTCATGAATAGAAAGCCATTTTCATCTCTGAGATTATTTTTAATTCTGTGTATTCCTCTGATTATTTTGTGATTTGATTCTCTTTTAAATTTAAGTGTGCAGTTTACTTGGAACTTATTATTAGATGGGGTAACAGACAATGATCTAGATTTATTTGAGAAGTTTATCAAATTGTCCCAACCCAATCATTTAATACTCTGTCTTTTCTCCTCTCATTTAAATATCATTTTTATCGTATGCAAAATTTTCCTACATATTTGAATCTATTTATTGGTTTTCTATTTTGTTCTATTTATATGTCTCAATGTTTGCCAACATCACACTATTTTGATTATATTTTCAGTTGATAATTGCTGGTGTAGGATAGTTACATGTTGATCTTATATTAAGCAAACTTTTGCAGAACTTTTAAATTAGTTTTTACTATTTCTTACTTCTCCAGAATTTTCAAAGTAAATTGTTAGTTGCATCATCCCCCAATTATGAGCAATCTTGGCAGCTCATCCTCTTCCCTCCTGGAAAGTATTTTATAACCCTGTCTTGCTGTTTACCAGTCTATTGTTCAGCTATGTCTCTTCGCTTCTTTGTTATTGAAACCACTCCATTGGGAATTTTATTTAGACAATTATATTTTTATATCCAATTATCCAGTATTTCCAATTGGTTCTTATTTATATACTTGTTCCTGTCTTATGTTTCAGAAAGCCATTGTCTTCTCAGGGATTTCTTTGGAATTTTAGAATCTGAATCTGTTCTTTATTAGATTACTCTTTTTTCTAGTGTTAGTTCTGTTATTTTTTTTTTCCTTTTGATCATTGTGTTTACATTCCATAGAGAATTTGTTATTAATAGCTTGGCTAGTGATGTACCTAGAAGGAAGGGTGAAATCTATGGCCCGGCTTGAGCTACTACAGGAGGACTCAGTTGGTGTAGAGAGGATACCTCATAACAGAGTTATAATCTGTTCGGACTCTGCAGCCCCCTTTCCTGCAAAAGACTTCATCTGCCTCAGACACTGCTCTTACCAGGACCTCATCACTCTGTTTTATCTCCTTAGTCAATAAACTGGGATTTGGAGGGCAGAGGGTACAACACTCAGGCCTGCTAGTGTCTACAGACTCCCGTCTAAGTCAGGTCCACGTTTTTCCACTGCTTCTCACTGGTAGTGGGCAGAAACTGGGTAGATCAGGAAGAGCTCAACAAGGAAAATGAGAATGAGAAAAAGAAATAGAACATCTAGAAAGTTCTTCCCAAGCCTGATAAGGTTTATGAGCCCTTTGAGTTCCCCTCGATAAAGCCCAGACACACAAACATACACTGGGATCTCAAATTTCCACTTACACTAAGGCTTTACCATAGTTTTTGTTTTAGAGTTTGATAAATTTCAAAGCCTGCTCAAGGATGTTCTGTCCCAGGGCATCTTAAGTGCTGGATTCAGGAGAGAGGGCCAGTAGCCCATGCTAGTTGCTGTCTTGTCAAGAACCCATTAATTCTGCCCCCATTGATAAAGCTCATGATTAGATTTAAATACACACACACGCACACACACAAACACACATATACACACACTTAACCACAGTAGCCCTAATATAGCTTTGGAAGTTGTTTGCAAAATTATCTTCATATGGTTGTTATTGAAACAGGAAAAGTTCCCTTGTTCCCCTCACAGGGGTGTGGCTCTCTTCTTCAGTGCCTCACTGTGCAAAACCCCTAGTGGGAGGAGACAGATGGGCAGGTCGTGGGGGAGCGTGGGCTCTGACCCCACGGCAACTTCCAGGGGTGAATGTTTACAGCTCCCGAAGCCTCACTGGGCGTGTTACTGTGTGCTCTTTTAGTTTTGTCATCTGTAAGCAGCTTGTATTAATCAGCTAAGTTAGAAATTTTGCCTTATCACAAGGACAGAGGGCTTTCTCTATCCCGGGGTTCTTGCCTTGGTGTACTGGAACAATAAGATCACACCTGGCCTTGGAGAATCAGTGCAAGGTTTTAACTGAGTGGCGGAAGTAGCTCTCAGTGAGGTGGACGGGGAGCCAGAAGGGATATGGAGTGGGAAGGTGGTTTTCCCTGGAGTTGGGTTGTTTAGCGGCAGGACTCTCCTCCAACTGCCCTGGCCAATTCCCCCTTGGTGTCCACATCGTTCTGCCAGTCGATGGCCTGCCAGCGTCTGCTGGTGCCTGGCAGTGTGCTCTTCTGCTCCTCTGCTCCTCTCCACGCCCACCGGCCACCTGTGTGCTCTTCTGCTGGTGTGTTCCTCTCAATGCCCTGTTGCCTGTGTATGTGCCCACTAGGGCATTGCGGTTTTTATAGGCACAGGATGGTGGCATAGTGGACCAGGTGGCTTTGGAAAATGAAACATTTGGGCATGAAAACACGAGTGCTTGTCCTCGCCTAGATCCGTGGGCACAGCCCTCGCCAGGGTCCCCACCCTTCTCCTCCCAGCATGTCCCTGTCCCCTTCCCAAATCATTATGATTGTCAGCTCTTATAAATACACTTCTCAAAATCCAGATTTTCTGGCATTGAGCGGTTAAAGGCAGAAGATGTAAAGGAAATATTTCTTTCCATTTAAAAAACAAAACTTAAAACAAACAAAAAAACAGTTGTTCTAAGAGCTTTGTAGGTGACAGACGTTGTTAATATTTTACACATACATATCATATAGTCTTCACATATTTTATTAAAACCCCCTTTACAAGAGAGGAAATTAAATTTCAAAAAGCTTAGAAAAATTGTTCAAAATTACGTAGGTTGGAAGTGACAAAACCAGGACTGAAACCCCCATCAGTCTGTTCCTCCCTTCTGCATACCCTTAGCATATGTTCTAAGCATTCTAAATTCAGATTATCATTCTTTCCTATTTATATTAATGTAGGAGGACAACATTTGCTGAAAATATCTTACAATGCACTTTTGCTTTGTAAGGATATGCACTGTACCTACCATCCAGTGGAACAACAATTTCTTTCAAATCAGATACATAAATAAAAATATTTTACTCCCTTTTCAAGCATCCATCAAGCTCATAGAGAATAGTTTAGAAATTTCTGATGCAATCCTCAATAGACCTTTTACATAGTATGTGGGATAGTTCATACAGGGAGAATAAAGCTAAGATCACATTTTAGTCATTGTTATTTTACAAAGAAGTCACAAAATAATGTTGGAATGGGATGAAAAGGAATTACTTGCAGATGTTCGTAAGTGGAGGTGTTTCCAAAATCATACTATATATTTCCTCCAAGGCTTATTTAGTTTATTTTCTATGGCTACATAGTTAACTGGTATTAAATTTGAGTATGACTCTGATGGTGACAGCTTGGCTTCTTTATACTGAATATCTTATTTTCCAAGCTTAATAGTCCTAGATACATGTAAAGTCAAAACTTTAAAACCCGTAATTACTAAAACTTAGTGATCTTGAGCCTGTGTTCTTATAAATTTTTTTTTATTTTAGTTTTGTGTTTAATGGAAACAGTGCCAAAATTTAATTACAAATATCTACTAAAAGTTAGACTAGAGACAATTCAAACTGGGTGATGCATAACTAACTGCAATTCCATCTTCCTAAAATATATATGTAGAGCTTCTAAATATTAGAGCAAGCAGAATTTTTACATTATTTGCAATGATTTAGAGAAGGATATAAACTCAGATTTTTATTTTTTGGTACTGCTATGCATCTACAATTAAAGCTTTAGAAAATTAGTGTCTATAGCTCATGGGCCAAAACTCAAGCAAAGGTAATTTGGCTGTTTACAAGAGGTATAAACAAGATAATTGAAATGAGATAAAAGATAATTGAAAAAGGAATGTTCAGCAACATCAAATGTGAAACTTGGCTTCCAAAATGGGAGAAAACATAATTCAAACTTTCCACTGTGTATGTTGTATGTATTGGGAATGTTTAGACTACAAAGATCTCAGATTAAAAAAAAAAAGAAGTCATCATGAATAAAATACTGAAAGAATGTGACCCATAGCAACGTGATAATTTACCTAGCATACTGAAATAAACTGTTGTTCAAACATTCCCTATTTCAAGTTGCACAGTTAAAACTTCAAAATCAATCTTTAAAGGACTAATGTAGATAAATGTAGATAAATATTAAGAGTAGCAAGTAAAATTTACATTTATGAGGGATATTGTCTTTTTGAACCTCCAAAGAGGAATAGGAGTTAAAATGTATTGGTGGTTGTAATGGTTGTGTAATATCTGAACATTGAAATGAGAAAACCAAACTTGGATATCTGAAGCGACCATAGGGCCAGGATTTTAACACAAAAATTTTACTAATCAAAAACAGATTTTCTTTATATATGACTAAGCCTGAAAATCATCTTGTGGGCAATAGTTGAGGGAGGGACTTTATGAGGTTTCAACATGGAAAATAAGACTTTAGGAGACTCAGAAACAATGGTGATAGAGTACCTAAATGCTAACTCTCAAAGACTCATCCTAGGAAAACTCTAATCACTTGAACAAATCTGAAGATTTTCTGGTTTTCTTTGGAAAATGATTTCTGAGTCATTAACTTAATATCATGATATGACATATTTAAATTTTTCCAATTTGTGTTTTTGGTGATTTATAGCAATTTATCAAGAACATATAAAAGATTTTATAGACATAATAAAGGCATTTTAAAGTGAATAGAACACATTTTAATGTTTACCATATATGAATAAGGAACTTTTCTACATTGTGGCATTTAAGTGTTATTAAATATTAAGTGTCAAAAAGATATCTCTATTAAATATGAGAAGAATATTAACAATATTATTTGTTGTATGTTACTCCCGAAACAAACTGTTGTAAAGTGGTTTGGAATGGGGAGAAAATATGGAGACAGAAAATTCCAGTTAGAGACTTTACATATAATAAAATGAAGAAAAAAAGCAAAGCAATTATTTAATTTTTAAAAAAATTTACCACAGACTGCAGAGTAAAGGTACAGAAACTGAAGAGATATTTTTTTTTTATTTTGACATCATTGTTGTCTTTACTTTTTAAAATTCTGGTATTCAGAGACCTCAGTGAAATTGTCACGTTTTATTGTAAATGGAAATTTCTAGAAGCTTAAATCAGTTTATACACATTAACAGTTATGTTGACAATAGAAATTTATTATAATGACACTGAGATTACTTTGACAAAAGAATATTTCCATTTTTCAGTTTATTAAGTTACATCTGCATATAATGCGAAACCAAATGCTTTCTATACTTGCATTTCTGAGGCATATTGCCCTTTTCAAAGCCTGTTCACAAATATTTGTTTACTTAAAAATAGTATTTCATTATAGAAAGATATTCTGAAGCTAAACTTAATATATGCCTATTTTAAATATTTATCAGTAAAAACTACATGAAAATTATTAGCTTTTTATGTTATTATTAACCTGCATTAATAATGTTCCACTCCTAAAATTCATGTTTTCAGTTTTCTTATCCTGAAAGCAATGAGATTATTGATTATGCTTGTCTTTTCAGATAAATTTGCAAAGGAAAATGAGAGTTACTGGTGTGATTACCCAAGGAGCCAAGAGGATTGGAAGCCCAGAGTATATAAAATCCTACAAAATTGCCTACAGTAATGATGGAAAGACTTGGGCAATGTACAAAGTCAAAGGCACCAATGAAGACATGGTAAGAGTGATTCAACCTACTTAATTTAAAAGTAAAATGTCATTGATCATCATTTATTATCAAATGACAAGGTTTTCAGGAGAAGACATGCTGATTAAACTAAATTATCACTGCTTCTTGTTTTTAATTGGGCTAGTGTGGTGAAGGGAGTAGACATTTCTACAATTCCTAAATGTAAAGTGGCTGACATTTAAGATTTTCACAGGCTTTAATTGGTGGTACTACAAATACTTTGACACAGATGGACATAGTCTTTTGTATGACAATTAAGCTTTATTTTAACGATAGATTTTTATTTCATTTTTATTGCTTTTGTGATTAACACATTTCTTAATGAAATAACTATTATATTAATCAAAACTATTATCTTAAAAGCAAGAAAAGCACTAAATGATAGAAAAGATATGTATCTTCATATGCTTCATATTGGAAAAAAGATCTGTTACTTAGCAAAATAAAATAGTTTAGAGGTATTGGCTAGAATATTCAGTATCTCCTTTTCTTTTTCTATGATATTCTCAATTCTTGTTAGTTCTTCATCAAAAAAAATTTAATTTAAAAATATCAGGACTGCAGATCATTCCATTTAAAATCAAACATTATACTAGACTCTAATAAATTATATAAAATATTTTTTAAATTATGCTCTTAAATGAATTTAAATAAGGTTTTTGGTTTACATAAAAAGTAAAATAAGAATAAGTCTTAATGAATTTACAATGACACATTTTAGTACTTGATTTTTAGAGGCAAACATAGTTTTTAGCTGGAAATTTTAATAAGGAATTTTAAGTCTATTATCCAATTATTTGGGACTAGTTTATAAAGATGTAATCTTGATGAGTCAAACCTTAAAGCATCATAAATCTGATCATAGCATTAGAGAGACTGGATGATCAGGAAGCAGTAGCAAAGACTAGATCCTGCCTCAAACAGTATGAATACTAAGCAGTAAAATGAACAGACAGTCCCAGATTAAATCGAAGGATTTAAGGTGTCCATTTCTCAAAAAAGAACAGCACTTCCCTGGTTCTGAAAGATGGGCCTTAAAATTGACAAGATCATCATTGTGGAATATAGATCATATCATGGGCCACAGCGGTTTACAGTTTTAATTAGAATTTTATGTATGGGTTTTATATTCACTCCTCATGGCAAGGTACTTCTCAAATGCTCCATACTCCCAAATTACGTAATCTGATCTTTGAAGGATTATTTTCGGTAAGGTAGGGTCAATATGTAAAAATAGGTAAAGAAGCTGTTGCAATGAATAATTTTAAACTCTGTATTATGTTTTTACATAGGTGTTTCGTGGAAACATTGATAACAACACTCCGTATGCTAACTCGTTTACACCCCCCATAAAAGCTCAGTATGTAAGACTCTATCCCCAAGTTTGTCGAAGACATTGCACTTTGCGAATGGAACTTCTTGGCTGTGAACTGTCAGGTAAGTTTCATATTAACTCTTTCTGTATTCTACTTAAAGAAAACAAAAAAGCATATTTGTATGTAGCCTGTTACTAACCTGCAAATTCAACAACCATAGAAATTTATTTCTGCTGTAAAATGTCTACAACATGATTCAGGGAGAACCAGTGTGTGCTTATGTGGAGAATAAAGAAGTTCTAAAACATGCTAAAGGGTAGAATTAATATGGAAAGAGTAACGTGTTTTGTTGAGTGGTCAAAGAAAGCACAAGAAATTCTCAGGGGAAACTTGTTACTTTTAGATGCGTCTCATTGTTTTGCATAATAACTATGATTTCTGTTTTGTAACAAAAGTTCAGTAAAAACTGGAATCTGGCTGAACTCAGAAATTGCAGTTAAGGTTAGGCTACATGACAAAGAAAAGTAAGCTTTATCTTTGTCCATCTACCATAAGAACTTTATCTTTGTCTACTCTAAGAACTTTTTTTAGGTTTTATGAAACATGTAAATTTATCATTCTTCCCAAGGGGACAATATTTCAATACCAAGATTGCTAGTATAAATGCATTCTTGGATCATTCTTAGCTAGCAACCTGCTTATTGTACAAATAGTGGTTATCTAGCTCAAGGATAATCCATCAAAGGACTCAGAGTCCCCCAGGAACATCAATACTAGATATAAAGATGAAGACTTAATGTGTGGATCTTACAGCGGCCCCTTTTCAATATAGCTAGATTCTGAAAGAAATAGAAAATTTTGTCTAGGCATTTCACTTGTTATATGGTTTTTGGTAGTTGTTCTTATATTTCTGGCATCACAATTTACAAACTATCTTTGCCGTAGTGACCTGAAATTGTTTCGTTCAAACAACTGTGAAGAAAACAAGAAGTGTGTGTGTGCTCCACTTTTTAATGTAACCCTGAAGTGAGGAAAAACCTTTACCAAACCTAAAACAATACTTAATTAAAAATAGGAGAAAAAGTCCCTACAAAGAGACAACTGTGAGCTTTTTATTCATTTCAAGAGGTTACCTATAGGTTAAAGTGCATACTTTATATCCGTTTCTCTTCCTAGATTTATTTGTGTTGCTTTGAAAAGGAATGATTTTCAAGCAAATAAAATTTGCTATTAAAATGGCCGATTTTTAATAAGCCCATTACATTTTAAGAATTAGAGTAATTTGGACAGGCAAGTGAACCTATTTTAAGAATCACATTTTCATATTCTATGTTGGTGTATTTTTTAAAGCAACCAACATTTGCTTTAGTACCGTCAATTATCCTAACAGAGGTCTTTTCCTTATTTTGGTAATTTAATTCAGTTTATTTGCTCCGGTTATTAAGATCCAGTAAATCTTAGCAGACTTATTGCTGTACAGTGTTTGTATTCCATGTCACTATATCATCACAGACCAGTGTCATCCATAAGCCATTTATCATAAAGCAATCAAGAGGAAGCTACAATATGATGAGGTTTGCTGCAAGCCACATGGTTTTTAGTTGCTTAACATCACCTTCCACAATTTTTCAGTCTTTTGATTCATGAGGGTCATTCTTTCATATATGGCACGGTTACGCCCCTAAGATGTGAATATATTTTACTTCCAAGTTTGACAAGAGGTTACACCTGACATTTTACAGGTTTTATTTTCTCAGAAGGAAGCAGTGCTGCATCTCCCAGCACAGCAAATTGATTATGAACTTGCATGCAGAGAATAGATGCTTTTAAAAACCAGAGCTCTTCACTACAGAAATACCAATTTAATTGTTAACACTTCATTTTGTTCAAGTGCTAGCCACACTGGTAAAAAGAGTTAATTAATTTATATGCATGAAATCATATGGATAAGAAGTAAAATTTGTGGCATGAGGTACATTGGCAGAGAGGTTAACTGTAACACTTGGAAATAAACACTAATGTAATGTACCAAACTGTTTTCCACAATCCAGTGGAACACTGTAAATCCTTATTGTATTCAGTGAATTGTTGTTAAAATCTTTCACCCTGCCTAGAAGATCAGCAGATAATCTCTTCCCAGACACTTCTAAAGATCATCTCCTAAACTATCTGAAAGAGGTATGACTTAAGATGTTTGGAATGAAATAAGATTATGACCATAATTAGAGGAGGAATATTCATTGTGAACAAATAATTATTTGGCACTTCTGAGCTAAATACTCAGAAGAATAATAATGCTAAGCTCTATTATTTAGAGCTAAATACTCTAAATAATAATTCCTAGCCTGACCACAGAATGGCTAGGAAGCGAATTTTACGGCTAAGCAGAAATGGTCAAAGGTAAGGCATTCCTTTTCCATTTACTAATTCTATACTATATTATATCACAAAAAGAGGAAAACAACTTCCTCTTCCTTTGTATCTCCTGCAAACTAAGCAAGGTTTTCAAAGACAGGGAGTGGGATGCAGGCAGAGGCAAAGATGGGGATAAAAGAACAAGTCAGTTTTCAATGCAGACAATGCATGTTAGCATGGAACTAACTTCCTGAAGATAAACAGCATGCCATTAAGGCTGGTTGAACTTTCTATAATCTTAGAGAATTGTTATGATTTTTTTTCACCCAGAATATACATGTAGGCGTTACAGCTGTTTTAATCAGGAGGCTTCAGATACGTATCTCCTATACCAAAATGCACTCGTGTTAAGACACACAGCCCTCCATGCCATGTTTTCCATGTTTTCATAGGATATGCATTTCATAGATGGCG
This sequence comes from Saimiri boliviensis, assembly GCF_048565385.1. NCBI lineage: Eukaryota > Metazoa > Chordata > Mammalia > Primates > Cebidae > Saimiri > Saimiri boliviensis. Next base: position 225,191,882 of record NC_133449.1, read on the forward strand.
GAGAAGGGAAATATGAGGAGCCTCAAGGAGGAGGAAGTAATCTAGATTGACCAGGACAGAAAGCAATTAGTTATAGCTAAGAGTTGCTGATCAATGAAGAGTTCTAAAGCACCTCTTTTGTAGTTTAGACTGTCAAAAGGGTCTAGTTTTAGAAACTGTACCCAATTATTAAGTATCATTTAGTACTTGTTGATATACTGATATTCGAGAACTTAGCATTGCCACCTGTCAAGATGAGTTTTACAGACATCATACAAATAGCTAACATTGACTGAATTCTGTGTGCCAGCAGTGTTTCTAAGTACTTTATGTTTATTAACTAATTTCTTAGAACACTTCTTTGAGGTAGTTTCTATTCTTATCACCATCTTAAAGATGAGTAAATTGAGGCAGAACGTAATTAAACAACAGGGTAAGACCACACAGCTGGAAAATGGGACAGTAGATTGTGAGGAGAAAGTACTGGGTTGGAGAAGTGTCCTCTTTTCATCTTTGCTTCCTTGATAATCAAACTCACCTTGTGAATTACTTGACCAAAATTTAATAGACTCAGCCCCTGGCTTGTTTCGTGATAGAATCATGCCCTGTATTACAAAATTTGTGAAGAGCATTTGTCACAGTTGCAATTCAAGATTGGGAAATTGTGTGTATATACATACATACAAAAACATATGTACATGCGTATAATTTTTCAAGAACAGGCAAGCCAAAATTTTTACCATATTAAACTAAAAACTATATGTGGTAGATTTTAGAATCTAACAAAAACACCTAAACTATACAGGTTATTGAATATGATTGAAATAAAATAATTTATCAAAGTTTTGTCCAGGAGTAGTCCAATTTTGGTAGAATCGTCTTATTATTTTCTGTTATCTATTAGTTTAAATTACACTTCCACAATGCCCAGCCCATGGTGTACACTCAGTAAATATTAGATTCCTGTCTTACAGAAGAAGCCATTTTGGTGTTATAAGGATCAGTGATAAAGATTAACATATTTCTTGAAAAACAAAATACTATTCAGTTTAAAATATAACAGTGGAGCAGTTTGTGAAAATGACTTTGTACTGAGGGAATTTTCATTTGCAGTAATATGAAAACAAATAAAAAAAATGGGATAAAATATCCCATTTTTAAAGACACAATGAAAGTGTTGAAAACTAGGGAGCAGTCGGGAACCCTCTCTTAATGAGACAGGAGAGAGCATTTCAAGATTGTTTTCATTGTGCAGAATCATCTGTCACAGAAAAGTAGTTTAAATTGTCTGTCTTGTTTTCAATTTTTCCAAAATATATTCTGACAAAATAGCTTGAATTGACTATCTTGTTTTTCGATTTTGTTTGAGATTTATTTCTGATTATAGATTTTTTTTTTAAATTTAGATGCTTTCTCTTTGGAGGAATGAATAGCATTATGTTTAATCTTCTCTTGCCTATCCAAAATGAACACAGAAAAGTTCCAGGATAATACATTGTTTTTCTCATGGAGATTTCTCATTTTCTCTCAGGTTGTTCTGAGCCTCTGGGTATGAAATCAGGACATATACAAGACTATCAGATCACTGCCTCCAGCATCTTCAGAACACTCAACATGGACATGTTCACTTGGGAACCAAGGAAAGCTCGGCTGGACAAGCAAGGCAAAGTGAATGCCTGGACTTCTGGCCACAATGACCAGTCACAATGGTTACAGGTAAAATTTTCCAGAACTGTTTCACTACCCACCATTTATCTTTCTTCGAAGATTTACTGTTGATTAGGTGAATGTCAGAGTCGTTACTTTAATGGTAATTTAAATGTGCCTTCATCTTCAGCTTAACTAAATTGGTGAAACACAAATTTCTTATGAAGGCATGTCTGTGGGCTATTTTTACGCTGGTGTTGATTTACAGATGCTACTGTCAGCTTGATGCAGGAGATTGTACCAGATCACACTATGTGTATGTCAATTGATTGATTAGGAGAGCATTTGCGTCTTAACTCTTGTCCATTCTAATGTTTTGTGTTAATATTGGCTTTGAAAGCATGACAGCAGGAATCCAAAGGGTATTGAAATCATGCTTCTGACCTGCAGACTGTACACATAGAATCATGACTTGTGACATGTTAGCTCCTTACCTGTGGTTGCTAAGCAATGAAGATGTTTGATTATATTCTCAAAATGGATCTTGCTTATAGAAGGAAACCATAGATACTGCAGAATTTATTTATCATTTGCAAATGACGTGAGGTTACAGTCAGTGCTTTTTAAAACAATCTTCATGAAATTCCATTACTTGTGGAGCACGTTTAAATATGCACAGGTTTGTTAATGGCTTCTGTGGCAAAGAAAAGTAAGACAACTTAATTCTGTAATAAGATCACTTTATAGTGAAATATACAAGTTCTTTCTTGTTGATTTTTATGCTGTATTCATGAGTTTACAAACTCTAGTAGTTCATTGCATTTCCAGAAACTATGAAATCAATTTAAAACAGTGAATTGCACCCCTATCAAACAGGATTTTCCAAATCTGTAACTCTTCTTATCAAGTTACCTGAAATTTGCAATAGTCTCTCCTCTCTGCTCCTGTCTTCTTTCTGAGACAGGGCTCACTCAGTTGCCCAGGCTGGAGAGCAGTGGTGCAATCATAGCTCATGGCTGCCTTAAACTCCTGGGCTCCAGTAGTCCTCCTGCCTCAGCCTACCAAATAGCTAGGACTGAGCTGCACATCACCATATCCAGCTAATTTGTTTTTCTTTTGCAGAGACACGTGTCTCACTGTGTTGCTCAGGCTGATGTTGTACTCCCAGCCTCCACCAATCCTCCTGCCTCAGCCTTCCAAAGTGTTGGGATTGCAGTCATGAGCTACCACATCCGGCCTCTCTTTTCAGTTTTTTCTTCAGTTGGCCTTTCTTTTCTTATACTCACAAGTAGAAATACTCACTTTTTTCTTACTTTCCCTTAACATTCTTTATTGATGTAGAGCTTTATTCAATTCTCATTAGCTAGCACACATTATGGGTAATCATAATTCTCCTATTACTGTTCTCTGAACTTTTTGAAGGTAAGGAGTATGTCTTCTGATATATCATCCCAGCACCCAACCTTATAAGTAGCAGTGCTTACTAAATTAAATTTATTTGTGATGTTTATTTGTGATGAACCTGGTAAACGTAGAAAGCATCACATAACAAGATAAGTGGTAATGATACATCAGTGAGCAACACACTGTTTAAGCTCTTAAGGCATTGCCTCTTGCTTAAAATATTCCTTTTACCTGGTTTAGCTTACACTAGATTCTATTCTCCTCCATCCTTGTAGCAGATATTCCCCAATATCCTTTCCAGGTCACCCTTTTCTTCCCCATTATCTTCCTGCTAACGTCTGTTTCACTAACTCCATGCACTCACATTAACTGATTTTGCAAGTATTGGTAATTTCAGCTATGACAAAATGACTCAAATATCTGAAGATCATGTCCCTTCTTACCATCCTCACTGCTACGTCCATCATCTGTGCTACCACCCTCTTTCATATGGCTTTCACAGAAGCCTCTTAACCAGCTTTTTCATTTCTGGTTTCACTCTCTAAAAATTCATTTCTTAAGTTGTAACTCCTGTGTGTTTTATCCTCAAAGGCAAATAGGATTCTCTTACTCAGTTGTTTAAAACTCTTCATGATTCCCTCTGTTTCAGAATAAAGTGCAAGTTCCTTAATATAGCCTAAGAGTTTTTGCATGATTTGGCCCCAGTTCGTTTCTTATCCTACTCTTCTATATTTGCTTGCACTTAAACCAAGTACCGTCTTCTCATCCCTTTATAAATGTCCTCTTGCTATACGAAATGAATGGAAAGAGACTCTACCCCCAACATTATCTGCCTTCTGTTGTATTTAAATCCTTCAGTTTCAGTTTGGCTGTACCTTTCTCTGGGAAGGTTTTGCTGCCAAATCCATTCTGCCCACGTCTGACTTAAAATCTCTCTCCGGTATACTACTACATCCTCTGTAATTTTGTCACATAGCATTTTCCCACTGTATTGGAAGTTGTGTTTTTATGTTAGGCTGTTTGTTTCAAGAGGCTGAGACCATGCCTGTGCTGACTTTTTCAACTTGTTGTTCAGCGTCTAACTAACCTGACACGTGGTGGGCATTCCATAAAGATTTGAGTGAATAAATGAGTGATTCATTCCAAAAAGAATTCAAATTATCGGTTTGAGCCAACAGAGCATATAAGTTTGATCCCCAATTTAAGAGGCTATCTGGTACATATTCTCAATTTTTTAATATTTGCAAGATAAATCTAAAATTTCTTGTTGAAGAGCTGGCCTTTTTTTAAAGTAAGAAACTAAACTTTTATATTACATTGCCATCGTGAAGTTTTCAGGTTCTTACTTTGAAGAAATCGTAGAAAATCTCCTTTTCATCTGTTAGGCTTGACAATGATGAATTTAAAAATTTTCAATGCTGTGTATTCTAAATATTTAAATATTCCAGGCATGTATCAGATTGGCTACATATAGCTAATGTTATTTGTGAGTCATAATGCTGTGTGGAATAAGGCAAACTATTTTACACCCCATAAGTAATTCAGGAGGGTGGTAGATTCTGGAAACATCTATAAAGGAATTGCAAATGGCAAATTTCCTTGGAAAGATAAAAATCAAACAGATATTTTTACATGAATCATACCTTCAGTGTGAGCCCCCATCTATCACTTTGTTCAAGATGAGTTTTCAACTATCTTCTTAAAATCACTTGCACGCTAAAATTGATTCATTCCTTTGGTCACAGACTTTCTGTTAATTCAAGTTCTCATTCTTCTAACGTGTCTAATTTTTGTTGTGTCAAAACATACAGACTCTCTAAAGCAAATTGACATCTTTTCTTTTCTTTATTTATTCTTTGACACAATGCCAGAAAAAGGCCCAGAATTGTGACTGTTTTTTAGTGTTTTCCCCTCAAGAGACTAAATCTGTTCAATTGTATATTGTTATGCCTATTAGTAGTTTTGTTGAAAATAAGATTAACAGTTTCATAGATAACCTATGGGGTGATATTCTTCTTAGGCTGTTTATATAGAGGCAACATAGAGGTCAATTTTTATCCTGAATTTATTTATAAAATCAGATGTTCCTGAATTAGATATATTTTTAACTGAAATGCATCAATTCTGAGCAGTAGCTCCTCAGAAGAAAAGCCATGTCTGCCATTTAAAATCCCTTCCTTCATTATCAATCTCTTGCTAATTTTTAAAGAAATGTCTTTTATGTACCAACTAAATATGTGACCCTCTCATAGAGTTTTACTTCAGTTTAATAGGTTTTTCTAAAACCTAATCAGATACCTAGCAATACAATTGTAAATTCAGCCCCCCAAAATACCCTTAAGCCTAATTGTGACATAGCTGAAGGAATTCTTATGAGTCCTTTTGTGAATTCATATGTATTCAAATATCATTTTAACATTCTATTCTTTTTATTACTCTAATGTTTTGTCTAGTCACTTCTATAAGATCAAAATGTCTGGAACTTCTCAAGCAAATGTTCCTGTGTGATTTTTTTAAAGAGGGATCCTACCTAATTAGTTAGCTTCCTTGACTTACTGCTAATTATAAAATAATTAGCTATTCCTATCTGAATATGACAAAAATGTCTGAGGGCCTCAGGCAGCCCTAAACCAGAGACATTTCTCAGGCCTCTGTGCATGGCGTTTTGTAAAACTTTAAAATTCAACTAATACTTAGAGCAAAAAACTCTACCAATATGTTTTCCAAGAACCTCCCAAAGGTTACATTTTAGTTTTTAACTTTCAAAAAAGTCTTACCAATATCTAAATTGGAAGATCCTGAGCCAATTGTTCTTTACTCCTAGTTGGACATTTCTAACTCATGGTTAGGCTGGATATTAATCTTTGTTATAACAATAAAGTGACATTTAACTCAGAGATATTTTTAGGGTTAAGACTATTAGCTTCAGTAGTTAGTTTCTAAACAAAGGAGTCAGAAATTGTGTTGGATTATAAGGTGGATTAAATAAAACAAGTAACAGAACAGTGGAAGCATGCAGTAGGTACCCAGTATTGGATAGATCCCTTCTGTTCCTTTCTGGTGGATTGTGTAACATCAGGAGAACAGAATTTGACACCACCAATTTTAATCAAGGATGAAGGTTTGCATATGTATTCTTCACTTCCTCCAAAAGGAAATTTCCAATAAAAGAATGAAATGTAAAATAATATGTTGTTAGATCATTGCAAACTGTAGGTAGTGTTGATAAATTACGTATGTTGTCATTGGCCCACAGAAACTTTGAAATGTCTTTATCTAGGTTGCATCAGACATTTCAGCTTCTTTACCTAGTAGTAATAACTGAAAGTGAGTACTTTATCATTTGCCTATCTTCTCTTCTGAAACTACATTTTTATTAAAGCAGTTATGTGTTTTTAAATCTATTATCACTGGCTTTCAACAGAAAGATTAACTTCTGTTTTTATATATGCTCAGATTAGACAAACTGAAATTAAACATTGTTAAGATGCTTAAAGACATTCTGTGAGGAGCAGGAGCATTGCTAATGATCATGCTGTCAACTGTAAAGATATCTACTGATTCATTTTGGTTTTGTTTGAGGAAATAAGCAAACTGTACTCTGAGAATTAACCTGGATTAACTAAAAACTTACTTTAAAGTAAAATACTACAAATTCTGTTATAATGAGTACATTGTCCATGTATTCTTTGCCATATTGGTAGTTACTATAGAAAACGGATAGTTCACTATCCATAATTAAATCTACTAAAACAATTTTCAGATTTCACAAAGGATAACATAATATAAATGACTAACAGGAAGGAAAATGTCACAATTCCACCTAAGAAATGATCTTTTGGTCTATTTCATAAGACATTTGCTAATTTAAGGTAGTCTACGTAGTATTTCAACCAAATTAGTAGAATTAATAGAGTTATTAGACTGAACATTTTAGTGTTGACCTTTGTCAAAATTGCATCTAACCCTACAGATTTTCATTTCAATACTAATTTTGTGGATATGCATAAGAAAGCAATTGAATTTAAGCTTTCTAATTAAATAAGCCTTATTTAATTTAGTTCATGTCAGATTTTTTAAAGGGATTATTCTAAACTAAAATGTATAACTTCCTTTAAGCCATTAACTTTTTTGCCCTCTGGGGGACAATTTATTTACAGGAAAACTAAAGAAGAGGTTTTCAAAATTAAATGACCACCAGGCTGCTAGGAAACATTTGCCAATATGAAGGAATATTTTGATTTTCAGTTCATGGTTCCAATATTTTATATTTATAAAGGGTTCACCTAAAAAGAAGATCTAAAAGAGATCAAGTAATGAAAATTGTGTCCAATTGTGAGACAGCTTCCATTCTTCTATAGTATTGATATATTTTGGAGTGTGTTAAGTGAATTGAGGGAGACTCACACTTTGCTAGGACTATAAGTCATCTTTCTGTATTTTTAAAAAAATTTTAAATCCCATACAGTGAATAAGAAATCTTTTTGATTTTTATAATTGTATGATGTCAAAGGGAATCCTCACTATTTAATTAGAAAAAAGAACTTTAAAAAAAACAAAAAAATTGAAAAAACATTGTACAGAAAATACTTAGAGTTCAAAGAAAAGTGCAGCTGATATTAATGTAGTATGACAAGTGCATAATTTGAGGGACAAAATATAGATGTCAGGGCTGACAAATTATATCAATAGTCTAAAGCATCAGTGTTCTTTCTTTTTCATGGAAAATGGAAATATTTCAAAAAAAGATCAAACCCCAGCCTATTTTCTCCTTTTAAAAACTCTCACACCCGTAATATTCTGGTATCTAAATAATGACAAGATGAATCCAAAGAAATCAGAAAATTATCAAGAACACCAGCTGATTTCTTCATAATATAGCACAAGTATGAAGCTAACAAAAAGTCATGTAACAATTATTGAACCAAATATAGCCATCTAACCTTCAAATAAACCCATAAGAAGTTAACTTTTGTATAATGAATAATGTATCTACTTAATACCCAAAATATTGCCTCTATGTTTCCCCATCCATTCTAATTTTAAGTAATTTATTTGATTTAGTGTCTTACGTCTCTCTAAAAACAGCTTAGAAAACAAACACTTCCGTAAGACAGGGGAGTAAGATATAGTAAGTGATTATTAAATACTAACACACAAGCACTTAGATACAGAAAATTATAAAAAAGGTCCAAAGTAGTAGTTTCTGCTGGCAATGAGAAAGAAATAGATCAGCTTCAGATACAGGTACAATTTCAGAAAGACAAGCTCCAGTGGTACATAAAAAATACATGGAAGCTTTATGGTTTGGAGGTTATTTTAGATGACTATATACTTTTTGAATTAAAAGAAGTATATTTGAGGCACCTGTTATAACAAAACACAATGCCAGGTGCAAGGAACTGAAAGGCATATTCAATATTATATCTGCCTGCGTGTGTGATTACTGATGTCCCAATTGTCATGAGCTCAAAATTCCAAAAGCAAGAAACAGAAATTTAGGATGTTGGATGCTTCTGCTTATAAGTGGTATAGAAACCATAGAAAAGCAACGATAGAACTTAAAAGAATTCCATGTGCACAGCAGGCCAGCTTCTGTTTTTTGATAAGGCAAACTAGATGACTTCTCATTCCTGAGTGTACACATGAATTTTCATTTGTGACATATTAGTTATCTTTGTAGTAACAAAACACAGCTGTAAGAATGGTAAACATTCTCTTCTAAAAATATGAGCTGAAAATATGCAAATGAGCAAAATTTAGAACTTGGAAATACTGTTTCAAATATTATGAGCATTTGTAAAGGCTTTTAAATAAAACTGGAATCAATTGTAATCAGTAATCTCATTTTATCTTTAAAGCAGCCTTCTCAGTGAGATAAGTTATGTCTGTTTTATAATGAAGAGTCAGAGAAGCTTGTTAAGGATTGCATAGCCAGTGAGGGGTCTAAAGGGGATTCAGCACTTTTCAGGAAGACTATGAGGTGATTTTTACCACAGTATTTTCTAGACTCATGATTGAAGTGACTCATTTTTCAGGAGATATCTGTTGGATTAGGAAGCCTCTCCAATGCCCAATCTTGATCAACATAGATCTGGTCACTTACCTTGTCTTGAATAAGTGCTCTCAGTGGGTCCAGGCAGACTCTGTAGATTCTGAGGATCCAGCTTGCTATCTAAATTTGTGGTGCCAGAGTATGACAATTGTACATCTCTTCCAGTGTTACTGAGCATTGAATACACACGCATACATACATATGCAACATTTGGAAAATGCAATTCCTGTATTTTCGGTGTAAAATAAAACAAATAAAAAATAGGAATGGAAATTCTAATATTTTCTCCCCACAACCCAACAATATGTTTGTTATTCACACTTTAGGTTTTAGAGAACCCTACTCTGTCCATCAAGCTTGCTCATAGTTAAGCTCACGTGGCTCCATTGCTTTGGTTTATCCCAGAGACTTTCATAATATTTCCTTAAAGCCAGTAATGCTATAGTAAGCAGTAGTCACTTTTTGTTTACATTTATGATTGTAAATATCCCTCCTTTATGAAGTATTGATTTCCCAGCTGATGTAAACATAAAATAAATTTATTTATAAAAATTTTGCATTCATTTATTTTAATTAATAAAATTAGCATTTGTGTAGGGACAACATCAGTGAAGTGACTTTCAAATGTCTAATGTCTTTGTTCATTTTATGCTGCTATTATAATTCTTTAGAATAGTGTGACTTCTGGACCTAGCCAAAGTCTTTTCTGAATTGATCTTTGGTCAGATTCTTCTCTGAGATTCTTTAAGATGTGGCTAAGGACACATGTATTTGCTTACAGCTTCTGGGTAATAACTTTCTGGAATTAGTTTATATTTTAAAAATAGATATACATTTTTTGGGCTGGAATAGATTATGACCTTAGTAATAAAATCAACCAAAGTTTTCACTTCTTAGCTAATTGCATAGGTTCTTGCCCAGGGCCAGTCAGAGAATCTGGATGCTGCTCCTGCCATTTGACCTGCCCTCTACTTCCAGCAGTTTCTAATATGTGTCTGACTCCTCTCTTCCGCTGACTTCTCCTGAAGCTGAGCTTTTCTGGGTGCTTGTTGATTGGTTTATCTACTGATACGGTTTAACTGTGTCCTTACCCAAATCTCATCTTAAATTCTAGCTCCCGTAATTTCCTTTTCTTGTGGGAGGGACCCAGTGGGAGATCATTGAATCATGGGGGCAGTTTCCCCCATACTGTTCTCGTGGTAGTGAGTCAGTCTCATGAGATCTGATGGTTTTATCAGGGGATTTCCTCTTTCTTTTGGCCCTCAGTCTCTCATTTTCCCTGTGGTCATGTAAGACATGCCTTTTACTTTCCACCGTGATTGTGAGGCCTCCTTAGCCACGTGGAACTGTGAGTCCCTTAACCCTCTTTCTCTTTATAAATTACCCAATCTCAGGTATATCTTTATCAGCAGCATGAAAACGAACTAATACATCTACTCTATAGCTTTGCATTCCAGCTCTAGCTTGCCCTCTGAGGGTAATTGGTTGTTTCCTGGCAGCCCACTTTCATTTCTGTTGAAGTTTCAGGAACTGCTCTGGCTCTTATGGTACCATCTGATGCCACTTTGACTTCTGGCTTCTCAGTACATGTGGGTCTAGCTTGCTGCCATAGCTGACCTCCACCTTAGGCTGTCCACCACCCTCAGGGCTAGTCCTTGTTGTGAATTCAAAACTCCCATCCCAACACAAAATTTCCATTGTCCTGATGACCTTTTGCAAATAGTTCTACTAACAGATTTGAGTTCATCTGACTGCAGACTCAGTTTTCAAAATGGCCTTCTTTTTCTTCTTTGATGTTGAACTGATCAAATTAGGAAAATGTATATAGCACTCTTTCATCCTAAAAATGCAGTCCTTTAAAACGAGTTACATTTTCTTTCTCTCTAAATGATAAATCATATCATCATTTTCCAAAATATATCCTGAAAATCACTGCTTCCATAAGGTAAGAAGTGATTCCAAAAAAAAAAAAAAAAAAAAAAAACCAAAAGGTTCTATGCTGAAATACATTTTGTAAATTCTATATCCTCTTTAATGTTCTTCATTTTTCACATGCATATTAACATAAAGACTCTTGAGAGTCCTGTTGCCAAGAGATTTGTTTGACTCTTTTTTTAGTTGATGATTTTCTAACTTATTTTTCATGGAGTGCTTTTTAACATGGATGAAGCTGGAAGCCATCATTCTCAGCAAGCTAAGGCAGGAACAGAAAACCAAACACTGCATGTTCTCACTCATAATTGGGAGTTAAACAATGAGTAGACACAGGGATGGGAATGTCACATAGGAGGGCCTGTTGAGGGTGGGGAACAAAGGGAGGGATGGCATTAGGACAAATATCTAATATATGCAGGGTTTAAAACCCAGATGTTGATAAGTGCAGCAAACCACCATGGCACATGTATACCTATGTAACAAATGTGCACATTCTGCACCTGTATCCCAGAACTTAAAGTAAAATTAAAAATAAATAAATAAAAATAACTACCCTGGTATCCCATAGGAACCACTATGGAGTATTGTATATTAATTAAATTGTATTTCTATAGCACTTTGCTGTTTTCAAAGTGCTTTTCTAATTTTTTATTGTATTTTTCTAATAATATGTGTACATACTATTATTTGTGTAAATTTTCCTATCTAAAAACATGGAAAAAACAATTTTCAGACATTACATGACTTAATCCTGCAAATGGCAGAACTTGACTCAAAAATCTAGTCTCCCTTTTCCGTTGAGTTCCATTTTCTCTTGGCGGTCTGTGGCTGACATCACATAGAATGTGGTTTAACTTTAGCAGCCTTTTTTTTTTTTTTCATCAATATTTTTTTCAGTGCAGCACAATATACGCAAAACATGTGTATCTGCAAACTTGGTTTTCCAGTACACTGCATGCCTCTGTTCCTACTTCATATAACAAGCAGTTTCAATTCTTCATTCATATCTGTGTAAGCCAAGCATTTGAAATTACCAAAGCATTGCTATCATTTCATCTTCAGAATGGTGCGCATAAGCTTAAGTGAGCCCAGATACACCTGAGGAATAGTCCAGCCCTGTCATGAATAAAATGACTCATAAGCATTGGCTACTCTAAGCAAGGAAAGTAAAAAACGAACACTTTCACCTGCTGAGAAGGAGTTCTTAAGAGAAGTTTACAACAGTACACGAATATTTATTTGTCACTCAAATGGGAAAAATTTTCTGTCCTATTTCTTAAACTGCATTGAACTTTCTTTAAAACTGTTTTTTCTTGCTTAAAATGATAGAGTATCGTTGCTGAAACTTATCTTTATATAAACTGTAGTTTGTCCTCCTGCAAAGATTCATATGCTTTGATTTTGCCTTCTCTATGTTCATGATGTAAATTTCTCTCTCCTGGTTCCAGTGAAAGGCTCTGACATAGCTTAAACTTTAATGTAGAATCATATTAGGATATTCACCATTTTAAAATGGGACACCAAACATCAGCAGCAGACATTTTGTAGTCTTTCCCACTTGTTGAGCAACAGGAACTCTGCTATGAAAGCATCATTATTTTTTGCCTTGCAGATTTTCCTCATTCAAAAAGCCAGAATATAAGCCCTTTGGATAATAAGATTTCTGTATCCAATATATTTTCTTCTTTCATGCTTGGTGTCCTTTAAATTAAAAAAAAAATGTAAAGGAGGCAAGGGTGTTCCTGTTTACTTTTACTCAGGAGAATAGGATTAATAACGAAAAAATAGTGTCAGACTGGAAGCAGTGGCTCATGCCTGTAATCCCAGCACTTTGGTAGGCCGAGGTGGGAGGATCACCTGAGGTCAGGCGTTCAAGGCCAGCCTGGCCAATATAATGAAACCGCGTCTCTACTAAAAATACAAAAATTAGCTAGCCATGGTGGCGGGCACCTGTAATCCCAACTACACGGGGGCTGAGGCAGGAGAATTGCTTGAACCCAGAAGATGGAGGATTCAGTGAGCCAAGATTGTACCACTGCTCTCCAGCTTAAGCAACAGAGACTCCGTCTCAAAAAAAAAAAAAGTGTCCATTTGTACTATTTTTTAATGCTTTTGAAAATTGATTAAAAGATTTTTGTACAAGGTTATCTACCATAAAAAAGCAAAGTGATATTTATCTAGAGCCATTATTAGTTTTTATTTTGATTATACTTTGTCCTATAGTTTTACAATAAAATATGGAACAAGGTTTGATAGTGATTGTATTCAGGGTTGTATTATCATTATGGCATTGGATGTTTATGATTACTATTACGGTTGTATATACAGCATAATTAGCAAAACCAAATGTGGTTAAGAGAGTTTAAGGTAAATTAGTAAAATAACAACAAGGATAATGGAACAAACTGTTATCTGAGTTAAACTCTGAGTCACTTTTCACCGCACTCTTAACATCCTGAAACCTATTAAAGGTTCTGTCTTTGTTTCTTTCATAAAAAAGCACTGTAGAGTTTTAATCCCCAAAGCTGTAGGATTTGATGGCCCTTTGTTAAGTACCATAGAACCCATCTGTTCTGTTAGGCATATGCCTTATGATGTGGGAAAATCTGTAATACAAGGTAATGGATCCAAAGTACTTTAGATTCAGACACTAAATTATATATATATATATATATATATATATATATATATATATATATAAAATACATATATATACACATATATATGTACACAAATATAAGTATATAAGTATGTAAACTTATATGTATATATGTGTATATATAGAAATGTGTGTGTGTATATATATATATATATATATATATATATATATATATATGTTTTCTACAAGCTGTCTCAAAACTCTGTAATGGGAATAGGAAAAATTCTAAAAATAAGGCAGCTTTAAAGATCTCAGTAGGAAAAAGCACACACACACACAGTTGCTTGTATCTGCTTACATGCTGGGGTCAAAGTCATTTTCTCAAAGTGTGGTTTGGAGACCTCCTGCATCAGAATCAGCCGGTGGCATGGGCTGGCTGAAAATGCAGATTCTTACATTTTATCCCCAGAGATTCTGATGTTATTAGGTCTATGTTGGGCATAGAAATGTGTGTTTTTGGACAAATATCTTTGAGTTCTTGTGCAAGGTGACATTCAAGAAATAAGTAATTGGAAATTTATTATTTGAAACACGTTCGTTTAAAGGGAACCATACTATTCATTTTTTGCGACAGCATTTTATGCTCTGTTGCACAGGCTGGAGTGTAGTGGCACGATCCTGGCTCACTGCAATTTCCACTTCTTGAACTCAAGTGATGCTCCCACCTCAGACTCCCAAATAGCTGGAGCCACAGGCACACACCACCATGGCTGGCTAATTTTTTGTATTTTTGTAGAGACGGGGTTTTGCCATGTTGCCCAGGCCGGTCTTGAAGTCCTGAGCTCAAGCAATCCATCTGCCTGCACCTCCCAAAGTGTTGGGATTACAGGCATGAGCCACTGTGCCTGGCCTGAAGTCCCAACCTAACGAGACTTGCTTATAGATGCTGACTTTTGAAGATTACTTGAATATTAATCTAGTTGCAATTTAAGATTAAAGTATCAGGACACTCTAAACTAAAGAAATTCTGTGGTACCAGTACACAAATGTTAAAAATCCAAGCTTATATTGATCTTTTAATAAATGAATAAATCCAACAACAAATCTTCAATTTATCCTAACTCTGTAGGAAATAAAGTATATTAAATATTCATATATAGAATCAAATCTAAAATTTATGAGAAAGAAGATCTGTTTCGATATCTGTAATTTAAGTATTCTCTGGCTAGAACGTATATATATATATATATATATATATATATATATATATATGTATGTATATTATGTATATATATATATCCTTTATGTATATATACTTAAGTTATGAGTATTTTTGTTATTTTGCCCTTTGATACATGTAACATAATAACAGATATTCTAACAATGACTATGAGGTATTACTAATTTCTGAAGTGCCATTTGAAGAAAGAAAATATGATCAGTGAAGATGGACTATTTAGTTTACTGTTGTTGTATGTTAAAGAGGCCTTCGGTAAAGTAGGTACATGATGCATGTTTAAAGTGTGTTGAATAATATGATCAATCTATGTGCAGTTTGTAGGATTTTGAATTCACAGATACATTTTATAACAGACAGTATCTGAAACTGTTAGAGTGTTAAACTCTATAGCAGGACCATCTGGGTTCAAACCCCTTCTCTGCCACTAGTTGCATGACGATGGGCAAATTCATCTGTCACTGTATCAATATTCTTGTTTTCTAAATAGGAATTATAGTATCTGTCTTATAGGATTGTGTTTAGGATTAAATAAATTAACATTTATAAAGTGCTTAAAAGATAATTGCTATAAAAATGTTAGCTATTATCGTTTTGATTAGAATTACTAGGTTCCCCATAAAACTGTATATGGCATTTGCTTTCATTTAAGACTGCCAGATAAAAATACAGAACATTTAGTTAAATTTGAATTTCATATAAATGGTGAAATTTTTTTAGTATAAATGTTTGCCAAATATTGCATGGGTTGTACTTTTTTTATTTTTAAAAAGTAGTTTATCTTAAATTCAAAGTTGATGGACATTTCTTGTTTCATTTTGCCAAATTCAGCAATCTCATCTTCACTCCATCTCATTTGCTTTCTGTTCCCTGGTACATCTAATTGATCTAAGTTATGATGCTGATATAATGATGATTTGGGGTCAATAGGTAATGATTTTAGCAGACTGCTCATCTGTAATTGTTTTGTATTGTGCCTCTACTCCCAGTAAATAGATATTGAAAAGTCTAATAATTTATTAAATTTCAAGCAAATATGCTTAAATTGACTTTCACATCAAAATTTTAATCTCTATTTTATGCTGGTGGGAGAGATGCTATTTTATATTCTGACTCTCCTGTGCTTAGTGGATTACTGGGAATCAGATGAACCCTTTGGATCCACAGATAAATTCAGGTGAACAATTCAGTATCCTTTTTATACAGGAACTCAGTACAATATTTTCTATTTTGAGAACGTGTTGAAGTTGCTATGAGAGCCTCTGAATAACTCTAAATGACATTTGGGATCTTTGGTCTACAGTTTGTAGAAATTGTCACTGGATGGCATTTAAGATCCTAAAAGTTATTTTTAGCTCAGTGGATTCATATAATTAAAAAAAAAAAAGCAGTGTTTAGAACTTGAACTTAAATCTTAATCCCCTTAGCTACTACCTATGTGAAATTGGGAATGGCATTTTACCCCTGAGCAAACATTTCTTCATCTGAGAAATACAGCAAATGCCCATTCGAGAGGGCTGTTGAGAGACTGAATGGAATCAGTTCTATAAAATATCCTGCACGTGCCTGGAAGGATGTTACATGCCCATGTGAGTTCTTTTCCCTGCCTCTTCCTCAACATTAACATAGAAATTAGAGATTGGGAGTACTGGAGCCAAGTTTGGTCCAAAATCTTGTGGCTGTGTTATTTTAAATCAAAAGACAAAGATAAATGAGGAAACAGGACACTTTGTGTCCCTAGCTTTGAATCTGATTATTTTGTATATTCCAAAAACTGCCTAGAATCCTGGATTTTTCCACAATAGCTCTACTTAACTATCAATGAACAATGCTGGAAAATCCCACCAACAATAACAGCACCCTTTCTGAGATTGTCCACTGTGTTAAAAGCCCAGCTTTCCTTCTTTGGAAAGGTACTCTCATAGGGGAGCTATTCTGGTCTAACAAGTTATTTGTAATGGAAGCTGCCAAGATGGTCAGGCATCCCCTGGCCTCAGCTGAGCCCTTCAGTGAAGAGTCCAGAACTTCCATGTAAAAAGGGCTTAAGAAGCATGTCTTGCTGGAATTGTCTTGGAGAAGGTAGAGACAGAGATTGGAGATAATCTTTTAAGCTGTGTTTGTAGGGCAAGCACACCATAATTTATGACAAAATGATTATTTAGAGAGACTTTGTGGGAAATTGAAAGAGGGACTTAAAAATCCCAGCCCCCTATTCCTTGGGGTCTACATTTGGCTCACAGATGTGAAATTGGGAGACAGGCTGGGTGCAGACTGACCCTGACCTACCATGTGAGGAGAGCCACTTAGGAGCATGAAATGGAGAAGAGAATCCCTTAGCTAGGCCTGGTGGCAGACACCTGTGATCCCAGCTACATGGGAGGCTGAAGCACAGGAATCACTTGAACCTGGGAGGTGGAGGTTCCAGTGAGCCGAGATCGTGCTACTGAACTCCAGCTTGAGTGATAGAGTGAGACCCTGTCTCACAAAAACAAATAAACAACAACAACAACAACAAAAAAAAAAAAAAACAGAGAGAGAAGATAATCCCAGCACTTTTTGCTGTTTCTTTTTTTTTTATTATTGTACTTCAGATTTTGTAGTACATGTACAGATCATGCAAGATTGTTGCATAGGTACATTCATGGCAACGTGGTTTTGCTGCCTACATCCCCCCATCTGACAATCTATATCTGACATTTCTTCCCACTTTATCCCTCCCCAACTCTCCCTCCCACGGTCCCTTCCCTGGCCCCCACAATGGACCCCAATGTGTGATGCTCCCCTCTTTGTGTCCAGGTGTTCTCATTGTTCAACGCCCGCCTATGAGTGAGAACATACAGTGTCTGATTTTCTGTTCTTGTGTCAGTTTGCTGAGAATGATGGTTTCCAGGTTCATTCATGTCCCTACAAAGGACACAAACTCATCGTTTTTCATGGCTGCATAGTATTCCATGGTGTATATGTGCCACATTTTCTTTCTCCAGTCTATCATTGATGGGCATTTGCGTTGGTTCCAGGTCTTTGCTATTGTAAATTGTACCAGGATGAACATTTATGTGCATGTATCTTTATAATAGAGCGATTTATAGTCCTTTGGGTATATACCCAGTAATAGGATTGCTGGGTCAAATGGAATTTCTATTTCTAGGTCCTTGAGGAAGCCCACACTGTCTTCCACAATGGTTGAATTAATTTACACTCCCACCAAAAGTGTAAAAGTGTTCCTATTTCTCCACATCCTCTCCAGCGTCTGTTGTCTCCAGATTTTTTCATGATCGCCATTCTAAGTGGTGTGAGATGGTATCTCAATGTAGTTTTGATTTGCATTCCTCTAATGACCAGTGATGATGAGCATTTTTTTCCTATGTTTGTTGACTGCATGAATGTCTTCTTTTGAGAAGTGTCTGTTCATATCCTTCATCCACTTTTGAATGGATTTGTTTTCCTCTTGTAAATCTGTTTTAGTTCTTTGTAGATTCCTAATATTAGCCCCTTGTCAAATAGTTAGATTGCAAACTTTTTTTCCCATTCTGTTGGTTGCTCGTTCACTCTAATGATTGTTTCTTTTCCTGTACAGAAGCTCTGAAGTTTAATTAGATCTCATTTGTCTATTTTGGCTTTTGTTGCCATTGCTTTTGGTGTTTTAGTCATGAAGTCCTTGCCTATGTCTATGTCCTGAATGGTTTTGTCTAGGTTTTCTTCTAGGGTTTTTATGGCATTAGAGCTTATGTTTAAGTCCTTAATCGAACTAATTTTAGTGTCAGGAAGGGGTCCAGTTTCTGCTTTCTTCACATTACTAGTCAATTTTCCAACACCATTTATTAAACAGGGGATCCTTTCCTCATTGTTTGTTTTTAATCAGATTTGTCAAGATTAGATGGCTGTAGATGTGTCGTGTTGCTTCTGAGGCCTCCGTTCTGTTGTTCAATTAGTCTATGTCTCTGTTTTGGTACCAGCACCATCTATTTTAATTACTGTTGCCTTGAAGTATAGTTTGAAGTCTGGCAGCATGATGCTCCAGGTTTGTTCTTTTTGCTTAGGATTGTCTTGGTTATGTGGGCTCTTTTTTGGTTCCATATGAAATTTAAAGTGATTTTTTCCAGTTCTTGAAGAAGGTCATTGGTAGTTTGATGGGTATAGTATTGAATCTATAAATTACTTTGGACAGTATGGCCATTTTCATATTGATTCTAACCATGAGCATGGATTGTTTTTTCTGTCTGCTTGTATCTTCTCTTATTTCCTTGAGTAGTGATTTGTAGTTCTCCTTGAAGAGGTCCTTTACGTCCTTTATTAGTTGTATTCTGAGGTATTTTATTCTCCTTGTAGCAGTTATGAAAGGGAGTTTGCTCTTGATTTGGCTCTCTGTCTGTTATTGGTGTATAGTAATGCTTGTGATTTCTGCACATTGATTTTGTATCCTGAAACTTTGCTGAAGTTGCTTATCAACTTAGGGAGATTTTGGGCTGAGAAAACGGGGTCTTCTAAATATACAATCACGTCGTCTGCAAATAGAGACAATTTGACTTTCTCTTTTCCTAATTGAATACACTTTATTTCCTTTTCTTGCCTGATTGCTCCGGCTAAAATTTCCAATACTATATTTAATAAGAGTGGGGAGAGAGGACATCCTTGTCTAGTTCCAGATTTTAAAGGGAAAGCTTCTAGTTTTTGTCTGTTCAGTATGATATCGGCAATGGGTTTGTCATAAATAGCTTTTATTATTTTGTGATACGTTCCATCAATACCTAGTTTATTGGGAGTTTTTAGCATAAAGTGCTGTTGAAGTTTGTGGAAGGCCTTCTTTGCAACTATTGACATTATCTTGTGGCTTTTGTCTTTGGTTCTATTTATGTGATAGATTACTTTACAGACTTGCAAGTCTTGCATCCCCAGGATGAAGCCTACTTGATAGTGATGGATAAGCTTTTTAATGTACTGTTCCAATTGGTTTTCCAGCATTTTATTGAAGATTTTTGCATCTATGTTCATCATGGAAATTGGCCTGAAGTTTTCTATTTTTGTTGAGTCTCTGCCAGGTTTTGGTATCAGGATGATATTGGTCTCATAAAATGAGTTGGGGAGGATTCCCTCTTTTTTTACTGTTTGGAATAGTTTCAGAAGGAATGGTACCAGCTCCCCTTTGTACCTCTGGTAGAATTCAGATGTGAACCCATCTGGACCTGGACTTTTTTTGGTTGCTAGGCTATTAATTGCTGCCTCAACTTCAGCCCTTGTTATTGGTCTATTCAGGGTTTCAGCTTCTTCCTGTTTTAATCTTGGGAGAATGCAAGTGTCCAGGAATTTATCCATTTCTTCGAAGCTTACCGTTTTATGTGCATAGAGTTGTTTATAGTAATCTTTGATGGTAGTTTCTATTTCTGTGGGATCAGTGGGTATATCCCTTTATCATTTTTCAATGGATCAATGTGATTCTTCTCTCTCTTTTTTTTTTTTTTTATTAATCTGGCTAGTGGTCTGGCTATTTTGTTGATCTTTTCAAAAAACCAGCTCCTGGATTTATTGATTTTTTGAAAGTTTTTTTTGTGTCTCTGTCTTCTTCAGTTCTGCTCTGATCTTAATTATTTCCTGTCTTCTGCTAGCTTTTGAGGTTTTTTGATATTGCTCCTCTAACTCTTTCCATTTTGATGATAGGGTGTCAATTTTAGATCTTTCCTTGCTTCTCATTTAGGCATTTATTGCTATAAATTTCCCTCTAGACACTACTTTGAATGTGTCCCAGAGATTCTGGTATGTTGTGTCCTCATTCTCCTTGTTTTCGAAGAACATCTTTATTTCTGCCTTTATTTCATTGTTTAACCAGTTGACATTCAGGAGCGAGTTGTTCAGTTTCCATGAAATTGTATGGTTTTGAGTTAGTTTCTTAATCCTGAGATCTAAATTGATTGCATTGTGGTCTGAGACACTGTTATGATTTCCGTTCTTTTGCATTTGCTGAGGAGTGAATTTACTTCCAATTATGTGGTCAGTTTTAGAGTAAGTGTGATGTAGTGCTGAGAAGAATGTATATTCTCTGGATTTGGGGTGGAGAGTTCTGTAGATGTCTATTAGGTCTGCTTGTTCCAGTTCTGCATTCAAGTCCTGGATATCCTTGTTAATTTTCTGTCTCATTGATCTGTCTAATATTGATAGTGGAGTGTTAAAATCTCCCACTACTATTATGCAGAAGTCTTAAGTCTCTTTGTAGGTCATTAAGAACTTGCTTTATGTATCTGGGTGCTCTTGTATTTGGTGCATATATATTTAGGATAGTTAGCTCTTCTTGTTGTATTGGCCCCTTTATGACTATGTAATGCCCTTCTTTGTCTCTTTTGATCTTTGTTCATTTAAAGTCCATTTTATCAGAGACTAGGATGAAACCCCTGCTTTTTTTTCCCCTCTCCATTTACTTGGTAGATTATCTTTCATTCCTTTATTTTGAGTCTACGTGTGTCTTTGTGTGTGAGATGGGTCTCCTGAATACAGCACATCAATGGGTCATGACTTTTTACCCAGTTTGCAATTCTGTGTCTTTTAATTGGGGCATTTAGGCCATTTACATTTAACGTTAGTATTGTTATGTGTGAATTTGATCCTGCCGTTTTATTACTGGTTATTTGTTTTACCCATTGGTGGATGCAGTTTCCTCATTGCATCGCTGGTCTTTACCATTTGGTTCATTTTTTTTCAGTGGCTGGTATGGATGTTTTTTTCTGTGCTTAGTGCTTCCTTCAGGAGCTCTTGTAAGGCAGGCGTGGTGGTGAAATCTCTAGTAATTGCTTGTCTGTAAAGGATTTTATTTTTCCTTCACTTATGAAGCTGAGTTTGGCTGCATATGAAATTCTGGGTTGAAAGTCCTTTTCTTTAAGGTTGTTGAGTATTGGCCCCCCCACACTCTATTCTGGCTTGTAGGGTTTCTGCCAAGAGATCTGCTGTGACTCTGATGGGCTTTCCTTTGTGGGTAACCCAATCTTTCTTTCTGGCTGCACTTAGCATTTTTTTCCTTCATTTAACCCTAGTGAATCTGACGATTGTGTGCCATGGGGTTACTCTTCTTAAGGAGTATCTTTGTGGTGTTCTTTGTATTTCTTGTGTTTGAATGTTGGCCTGCTTTGCTAGGTTGGGGAAGTTTCCTGGATAATATCCTCAAGAGTGTTTTCCAGCTTGGATTCATTTTCCCTGTCCTCTTCAGGTACACTGACCAAGCGTAGATTAGGTCTTTTCACATAGTCCCATGTTCCTTGGAGGCTTCGTTCATTTCTTTTCACTTTTTTTCCTTTTCTTGCCTTCTCTTTTTATTTCATTGAGTTCATCTTTTATCTCTGATATTCTTTCTTCTGCTTGATCAGTTTGGCTATTGAAACTTGTGTATGCTTCCTGAAGTTGTTGTGCTGTGTTTTTCAGCTCCATTAAGTCATTTATGTTCTTCGCTAGGCTAGTTATTCTTGTTACCATTTTGTCTAATCTTTTTTCAACGTTTTTAGTTGCTACACATTGGGTTAGAACATGTTGTTTTAGCTCAGAGAAGTTTGTTATTACCCATCTTCTAAAGCATGCTTCTGTCAACTCATCAAAATCATTCTCTGACCTGTTTTGTTCCCTTGCTGGTGAGGTGTTGTGATCTCTCTGAGGAGGAGAGGTGTTCTGGACTTCGATGCTTTCATCCTTTTTGCACTGTTTTCTTCCCATCTTCATGGATTTATCCTATCTTTGGTCTCTGAAGTTCGTGATTTTGGGTGGGATCTCTGAGTGGACATCCTTTCTGTTAAAATTGAGGTTATTTCTTCTGTATGAGTTTTTTTTTTTTTTTTTTTTTTTTTTTTTTTTTTTTTTTTTTTTTTTAGCACAGGTGTCAGTGTGCCGCTTGAAACAGTCTGTCCATTTTCTGCCTATGGAGGCACTGCTGGGATGCCTTGGTCTCAGCCAGGCTACTGTTTATTCTTCGCCTGGTTTCCACCTATGCTGGTGGGATTACCTCCGCTGTCCCATTGGCGGGCTTCTTTCCCTCTACCGAGCCTGCTGCTCCTGGAAGGAGCTCTGTGTGATGTGTTAATTGCGAAACTCTCCCAGGAGAGGGATTCTGCTTGCTGGATCTTGTGGGGGTGGGACTTGTCTGGTAGTATCCCCCTCCCCACTTTCAACTCTCCCTTCTTCTGTGGGATGGGCAGTTCCTTCTCACAAGCCTTCCTGGTGTTACTCCAAGTCTCCACCCTGGTCTGCACTAACAAGGCACTGGTCTGGCTGGGGCTGCTGGCCTGGGTGTTGCCCGGGCCTGTAACTCAGGGTGGTTCTCTACCAGGCAGCATCTTCCTGGGCTATGTGCTGCCGAAGTCATGGAGTGAAGCACTATATCTGAATCAGAGTACCAAGGAAGTGAAGCCCCCTGATCCTCCATGCCAGATACACTTCCCAGGTGGGGCAGTGCCTCACCTTGCCTCAGCTCACCCACTTTGGGCTGCTTTTGCCACCTACTTTTGAGTTAATCCCGCTGTCCAACCAGTCCCTTTGGAATGACACCGGTACCTTATTCAGGGATGTGGATATCGTTCTGGTTCCGTGTCTCACTTGCTGGGAGCTGCACTCCAGAGAAGCTCCTTGTGGGCCATCTTGGTCCCCCCATCCACTATTTGCTGTTTCTAAGCTCACTATTCACAATAATGGACAACTTTATATCCATCTGTCAGATCGTACTAATAACAAGAGGCAGAGAATGACAATTTTTTTTTTAATTCCTGGTGAAAGACTATATTTTAGAAAAAGCCTATTCACTATTTCTCTCCACCACTTGGGGATTGTTTTGTTTGTTCAGCCATGGAAGTTTATGGAAAAATAATCATGGAATTATAGTGTTCTTCCCATTATTCAACTCTTGGGGACAAAATGCAACTAGAAAATATAGCACTTAAGAATGTTTGCTTATAAATAATGTCATTAATTAAAATGATAATAAGATGTAAATATAGAAAGTCTAAAATCTCTTTAGGAAGTTTTTTTTTTTAAATATATTAAAATCTGTTTCTGTGTCACATAAATACATTCACTTTCCAAGTGGTTTTTAAAAAATGGGTTGAATAAATGCAAAATATATCTTATTTTGTACTATTAGAGAAATCGATCTTATTTTGTACTATTTTCTTTATGACTTGAAAGCAGTTTACCTAATTTTCGATATCTCCAAAATAAAGTAGAAGCAATGGATAAGTTATTTTCTAACCAAAGACAAGTAAATCAAACTTATTTTTCTACTGGTAAACAAAATGTGCATAGAACTATAAAGAAAATGGGAAGGTATGCAACACTATTAAAGTGACCAATTAGTGCTTTGTAGGAGCTTTATTTAGAAACGTCCACGTCCAATCATGGTAGCTCAGTAGGGTGAAGGAATAATCCAGCCCAAGAAAATGGGTGAATGTGAGTCACTTCATACCCATAGGGTGTATTTCTGCAAACGTGCTCTTTCCTCTGGCGTATCAGTGATGCTGGGGCATGCCTGGATGAGCAGAGCCCAGGAAGCTTTTCAGTCAGTCTCATGCTCTCCGCTGCGTACCCTTGTGCAAACACAACCCCTATAGCCTTGCAGTGCGACCCCGAAGTTACCTCTTATGAGGTCCTGGCAGTTGGGAAGAGAAGTAGAGCAAATGCCTCCTGCTTCACATTTAGCTTGATCTGTATTTGAATGAGATGGGCTCACTTAGAGGAGATGAGGAAAGCAGAATCTTCTAAGTTTGGCCCACCATGTCATCTCCTTTGTCCAAAACACTGATCTTTTACTTGACAAGCAGAAAATAAACATAGGAAAGAGAAAAATGTAATTTAGTGCGATTAAAGTGACTATTAAGACTCAACAGCTCTAAATGAGAACAGTTCTGTCACAGAGCTAAGGTTTTACAATTTTGCAATTGTTTTGTGCTAGACTCTCCTACGTCTTTAGTGACTTGTTGAATCATCTCTATATCAATGCTCAATGCAGGACTTCTTAAAATTCCTACTAGCTTAAGGTTTGTTGGCAGAGGCAACAAGGTATTCAACAAGGGCTTCAACAAAATGTCTTAAAATATGCTGTTTAGAAACGTTCAACTTTGCCACTAACTTATTGTAAGTCCTTAGACAAAAGATCTGCCTTTTCTGGAGCCCAGTTTTCTTATTTTCAAAGTGAGGATATCACACAAAAGAAAGAAAGTATTGAGACCTTAGATCTTGTTGAGATTTAGTCTAGATACAGTGCAGAATAATCCTTCCTAGTGAGAAGCACTGAATCTGCCCATACCTGCCCCAGGAACCAGACATACCATATTCCCTGTTGCCATCCCTGGGAGAGACAGGTCTGCTAGGTGTTCAGCATCATTACACATCATCATTCAGGTTACTCAGGAGAGAATGGCTCCAATAGTAGTGACTGGTTCTCATTTCAATGATTTTATTACACTATCCTGTAAGATTTGTAACCAAATTTGCACATTTTTGCAATATAACTCAGTATCACTTACTGCTCATGCAACAGATATTTATCACATTAATTCTAGGACTAGATTCTGGTGTCCAGAAATGAAGACAAAAGAAAAGTTTCCTGCCCTTAAAAAGTTTAGAGCCAATAAAGACAGAGCTATAAACACGAAATAAAACAAAAATGTATATACTAGCAAATTAGGAGATTTACTTAGAACATATAGCAGAGATCTGGTCTGAGAATTCAGGAAGATATGCTGAGAAAGGATATTTGAGCAGAAACCTAAAATATGATCAGGACTTAGTTGTGTCTACAAGTAGGAATAGGAAGATTGACTTAAAAAAAAAAAAAAAAAAAGTTCCAGAAAGGACTTATGTGAAGTTCAGAAAGTAAAAGAAAGTATAGCATGTTTGAGAAGCTGAAAGAAGTTCAGTATCTTACAATTTGATAGAAACTTTTGTTACATTAACCCATATATTCTGCATACTATTTTAAATAAAATGATAGCATGATAGTAAAATGAAATGTAGAATATTAATACAATAGTTATACCAATGAGTGACCCCATTTCAAGAATTATTCACATAACTATTTACAATGGGCTAAATTAATCTAATTTTAAGGGATCACCATTATTTAAAAAAAAAAACTTAACTGGTTTAATATCTTAATCCTCTAGCTAAAGAAGTTTAAAATATTTAATATTAAAACTGAAAAGTTTCTGTAATAAAAATTGGAAAAAAAAAAGGGAAATGAAATGATGATACTACCATGAGGAAAGTGAATTAATCAACAGGATCTTTGCTGAGATTTAGTCATTATAATGACATAAGGATGAATGTTGCTCCCTGGTACCTCTAAAGTTGCATCAATTCTAGAATAAAAAACTTTATTCTCATAGATACTCCAATGAATTATTTTTCACTAGGACTAATACTAGTGAGAATTCTGATGTGAGATTTAGCTTTATCATTCCCAAAGTTGTAATGCTTGAAAAACATTCTAAGTTTTTAAGCTCAATTAAAAAGAAAAAAAAAAAAAAAACAAAACAAAAAAACAGTATGGTCTTTCAGTCTATGACAAAAAGCAATGTCCCAGAAAAATTTATTTAAGATAAATCATCATAAAATCTGTCTTCCAAAAGTCTGAATACTAGAAGAAATTGACTCCCTCAGACTTGCAGGATCTATACCCTGGGACTTCATATCAGTGACGTGGCCAACCTGGCTTAGACTAGAGAAAACTTATTTCCCAAGGATAAGGAGGTAAAATACCAAACTAGATCCAAATTACTACAATTCAAATTTCTAACTCTGCTTTTTACTCTTCTTATTAGCTGGGTCACCACCCCGGTACTCCTCTTCTTTAAAAATTGAGCCAACATTACCTCAAGGGATTATTGTAAAGCTGAAATAAGATGGCCTCTATGAAAGGTGTGACCATACTGCTGGTCTCATAACCAATGAATGAACACCCTCCCGTCTTTTTCCCCACATGGATACAAGGTAAAATGATAGGAAGGGCCATTCTAGATGGATTGAGAGCAAGTCTTGTTTTTTGCAGTGTCTACTATGTAGAATTGACTGTGATATTCCACCTAAAATGTGGAAAAATATTAAAAACTCACACACGACATATCCTTCAGTCTTTGAGAAAAACCAAAGCTTAGTTTAATTTTTTAAATAAGAAATATGGAATGAGAAAGGAGTAGCATTCTTTTCTCAATGAAATGATTGCATCTAATTTTGTTGCGTGCATCTGTGTTTGTGTTTAATGGCAAGAGTAATTATGCACCTGCAATGTGTGGCTCTTCTAATTTTAGTAAAACTGATGCAACTATTTAGGAAATACATAACAAATTGCTCTTTTCAAATGAGTAAATTTGAATGCCAAAGCCTTTTTATCTATCAAAATTTTGGTCTTCTAATTACATGAATAGCTACACATAGATATTGTGTCCAGTTCAATCTGGAGATTTTTCTGTGAACTCAGAATCTTGCCCTGCTTTCTGCTGGATTCATCACAGTTACAGACCAGCTAGTGTCCCCTCTTACCTCCTCAAAGAGCTTCTGATCATTTTTGTCTGAACTATCATGTTAAAATGTAAAGTCGCATACAACAGAGTCCAGATCACTAAGTTAATGTATCCCACAGAGTGTAGCTATAAGGTGATAGCTGGCAGCTCACAGGGAAGTATACCAGAACTCCAGAAATGAATCAGATTCTTTGAATTTATTTTCCAATTTTTCTTTCTTTCTTTCTTTCTTTTTTTCTTTTCTTTTCTTTCTTTTTTTTTTTTTTTTTTTTTTTTGAGACAGGTTCTGGCTCTGTCACTCAGGTTGGAGTGTAATGGATCTTAGCTCACTGCAACTTCCGCCTTTTGGGCCCAGACTATCCTCCCACCTCAGCCTCATGAGTAGCTGGGACTACAGGTGCTTACCACCATGCCTAGCTAATTTTTTTTTTTTTTGACAGCGACAGGGTTTTGTCATGCTGGTCTTGAACCCCTGACCTCAGGCAATCTGCCTGCCTCAGCCTCCCAAAATGCTGGGATTACAGGAATGAGCCACTGGCCCTGGCCTAGTTATTTAATATCTTTCAATTATATGTGTCTTGCAGATTGTTTAGAACAATTTTGAAGTTGCATGAGAAAAAAACTTATGAATGGGAAAGATGAAGAAAATAAATTACAATTTTTAGATGGTCAAGTGATTTGATTTCTCATATGTAAAGTTGTTTTCTTGATCAGGAAATAATCAAATTGGAATTAACCACCAAACTAGCAAGGGGCAGAGCCATGCAACATCCAGGTAGTAGAGAAAGCATAGGAGTTAGGAGTTACCATCTCAAGAGAAGCATCCTACCGTGGAATAGTGGATCAGAGGAGCAAGTTGTGTAAAGGAGAGAGTCTGAGGGACAACTTGGCAATTCCTTGATGGGTATACCTGCTGGGGCTGATAGCTAGAAGACTTGAAAATACGGCCTTTGAAACCAACAGAGGAGCCATTCAAACCTGAGGACCCTGCAGCTCTACTATGCCTCAGTGAGCGTGCCTAAGGCCAGACTTCTTGGAAGTCCCTGAGTGCTGTTGGATGTTACATTTGCACATCTCCTCAACCACTCTCCAGTCATATAGAGCACATTTCAAAATGTTTTATTTTTGATGGGAGAAACATAACAACATATTAGCAAATATTGCCAAGTATTGGTAGCAAATGATATCATGTATCTTTCTGAAAGCGTAAGGCATATTTTAAAAAGTCCCATGAGTAATCACCATATCACAAAGCAGCAGCAGTCAAAGGTCATGTCCATATTATTCTTTCTGTTTCTTCAAATTTTCCTGGGTGTTTCGGAACAGTGTTTGAAAATGAGAGCTTTTTCTCCAAACTCTTATTGGCATTAACAAAATATTGCTATGTCTACGTAAGCTGTGTGACTCAAAAATTAAGGCAAATATTTAAAAACCCTAAATGGACACTTAGTTTTTTTTTTAAAAAAAAAAAGAATTTTATGATTCAAATTCCTCTTATATTTGCTCAGTATGACAGTTCACTAATTTAAGATCTAATCCTCCCTTTTCACAGGAACCTATTTTTCATACAGAACCCACAAGTTACTCAGAAATACCAGTTATCAAAGAAGATTTATTAGTTCTATTTTATGAATAGTTTTAATTTTAACATGAGCACTAACATTAAACTTAGTATGTGGTTTTATGATTTAGCTGTTTGGATTTTTAAGGAAATGCCATATAGATAAGTTTTAAAGACCAAGCAAATTTTAAAGGTTATGCCAGTGGATTACAAGAATTACCATTCTAATTATGTTCAATATGGAACAGAATGTTAATTGATATTATTGGAGTGATCCTCTTAAAGGTTTTGGGTTTAATTAAACATTAGTTGTGTTTAATTCATTTCGGATAAAACTTTATTTTTAATTAAACAGAAAAAGGCATTTAGCAATCTTACCTGAATTCTTTTCTGTGACACTCTCGCATAAGAAAATGAAAACACTGATTTTGCCCAATATCAAGAACAAGCAGGCTTTTCAAATACTACTCTTTTGCTTCTCTTCATTATAGTTCATGGAGACTTCAATGAGGTTCTGTGCTATAATATCCAGCATATTGGAAATAACAACTGAAATTCCTCTGTATTATTTCAAGTTCTTAAAAAGGCTTCTGTGTCATCTTTGGTCCTAGCTTGTCTGGTGTCTTTGTCAGTGTGGGCTGCTATAACCAAAATACTAAAGACTTGGTGACTTAAACAAAGGAAATTTACTTCTCACTTATCTAGATGCTGGCAAACCTGAGTTCAGAGTGCCAGCACGGTAGGGTTCTGGTGAGAGCACTCTTCGTGATTCATAGATGACCATCTTCTTGATGCGTCTTTACACGGTAGAGAGCAGAGAAAGAGGAACCTCTCTTATCTCTTCTTGCCTGGGTGCCATTCATGACCTAATTACTTTTCAAAGAAAACTAAGCATTTAGTCCTTCATATCTGGTAATAAGTGCTGGAATAGCAGATTTACCAACTAAGTCACAGCCACAAAAATATATCCAAACATTTGTCTGAAAAATACAGTTTGCTAAAGTAAAAATTATCTATCTTTTTAAATTTAGCAACATTTCTTAATGCCAAAACATCTGGTCAAAGCTTGAAAAATATGGGCCAAACAATTACTTATTTTATATTTTTAAAAATTAACTTAGTGTCTATTACTATTTTTTACTGTTATGGGCTGAACTGTGTCACCCCCAAATTCATATGTTGAAGTCCTAACCCCAAGTATCTCAGAATATGATTATATTTGAAGACAGCATCTTTAAAGAGGTAATTGGGGTAAAATGATGTCATGAGATTAACCCCTAGCCTATTATGACTGGTGTCCTTAAAAGAAGAGGGGATTAGGACACAGGCACCCACACAGGAAAGACCATGTGAAGACATGGGGAGAAGATAGCCATCCACAAGCCAACAACAGATCCAAGAGGAAACCAATCCTGGCAGCACATTGACCTTGGACTGTGTTCTTCTGACAGAAAATGCTGCCTAGTGCATGGGAAAACCAAATCCCAGAGGCTGAAAATGTATAGCATTGCAGCATAATCTGTCAGTTACTTTAAGATACACATTTAAATTAGTATGCTTGAAATTCTTCTATATTATGACAGTATAAATACAGCCTAGGAATAAACAGAAATTCAGTATACATGCTATTGTGCTATTTATGATAGCTCAACTGTATCTTGGAAAATTGCTTTGCTTAGTAGATAAGATATTTTTAGAATTACTCCTGATGCATTTATTCCTTAAGGAACGCCATTTAACCTCATGTTTAATGTTTGTGAAGTAGAGGTTACAAGGTTCATTGTCAAAAAATGTAGATCAATGCTTTGATCTTTCTAAGAAAGGTAATTAATTATTAAAGAACTTACTTAAGTTTTAGATATACAGATATATGTGCAATTATAAAGTTTATTACATAGGAGATTTAAAAACTACTTCTGAGCTAAAAACACAAAATAAACACAAAAGAAAAACAAAAATATCTTTGTACCATAACTAGTGGTGCACTGCATGTATCCTTTTTCCTAAAAATTACATCATAGTTTTAGAAAAGGACTTTTAGGTCATTCAAATCCAAGTAAGATCTGATATTTTGAGTCATTTAAACATAACCTTTATAGATATATGATCATCAAGCTAGTACCCAGATAATTCCAATCAGATAACTCTATTCACTGCTGGATTATTCTAATTATTAGATTCTTCTTCCTTACATAAAATTTTTTCTGAGTTTCTTGCCACTTTTATGCCTTTACATTCTAAATAGAACATGGTATCCTTAGCAAACTTATTTGTCTTTCTCTGGGTGCAATTTTTTTAATGGCTCCTTTAAAATGTTGTCTCCAGAATGGAGTACAATGCTCCATAAATGTTCTAATCATTTTGGGTAGAGTGCCCTGTGAGGATGTCCCTGCCTCTGACTACTAGATGCAGACTTTAATTAATGCAGCCTGCCATAGTGGAAGGTTTCCTTGCTGTTATTTCAGTATTATCAGCTTAATCTTAACCCTTTGAGGGTTAAATTCCTCAAAGTGAATGTGTAACTTGGCCTCATGAAACTTGAATACTCCCTTTGGTAAAAGCATTAAAGGAGCTTTTCATTTTTATGCTTTTATTTATATTATTTTTCATGAATGGTAAATATATATATATTTATATATATAAATATACATATATGTATGTATATTTGCCTTAGAGTTTCTCAAGACTGGGTAATTTACAAAAGAAATAAGTTTAATGGACTTAGCATTCATTCCACATGGCTGGGGAGTCCTTACAATCATGCTAGAAGGCAAGAGGAGCAAGTCATGTTTTACATGGATGGCAGCAAGCAAAGAGAGAGAACTTGTTCAGGGGAACTCCTCTTTATAAAACTATCAGATCTTGTGAACAGGAAAGTCTTGCCCCCATGATTCAATTACCTCCCACTAGGTCCCTCCCACAACATGTGGGAATTCAGGATGAAATTTGGGTGGGGACACAGCAAAATCATATCATGGATCTTATTCAAATTTAAAATTGTACAAAGCAATATTATATGTACTATATATCTATGCATATATACTTAAGACTGCATGTGTACATGAATATATATATGTGAGACTATATATTTGTACATACATCCATACATATACATACATATATGTGTATGTATGTTTAGATTATCAGAAAACTTTAGAGATATTTTTTGAAGTTTAAACCTTTTCTAATAAAGTATCCATTGACTATGTCATGTGTGTGTGTGTGTGTGTGCTCGTGTGTGCATCCTCGTGTGTGTGTGTGTGTGTGTAATTTCACTTAATTTTCAGAACAGTCTTAGATAAAGTAAATTTTTTGAAACTGAGGGTCAGATAAAGAACTTGCTCAAGGCCACATGATTAATGTATGGTAGAATCAAGATTTAAGTTCACATGTCTGTTTCTAAATTGTATTGCGTTTTCAATCATAACTCACTGCATTTCCTGATAGGAAGATTTAGGAACCCTGAAAGATTTTAAGTCAAAAGGTGATTTGGTGAGATTTGCAACCCAGAATGATTAACCTGGCTACTATGTGAAAAATGAACTCAGAAGATGGAGAGAGACACTAGACAGGAAGACCAGTTGGAAAATACTATAAAGACAGATGGGAAATAATAAGTCCTAAATGAAGCAGGGACAGTAGGAATAGGCAGAAACAAAATGGGGCAGAGAATTACATGATAAAATTGATAGTCCTGCATGGATAGTAGTATATGAGGCTGATTATTACATTTCACAATGCAGCCACCAAAAAAGGAAAATTTTTATTTTTGAGATGGAGTATCACTCTATTGCCCACTCTGGAGTGCAATGGCCTGATTTCGGCTCACTGCATCTTCCACTTCCCCAGTTCAAGCAACTCTGCTGCCTAAGCCTCCCAAGTAGCTGGGATTACAGGCACATGCCATACTCTGGCTGATTTTTGTATTTTTAGTAAAGACAGGTTTTATCATGTTGGTCAGGTTGATCTCAAAATCTCCTGACCTCGTGATCCTCCCACCTTGGCCTTCCAAAGTGCTGGGATTACAGGTGTGAGCCACGATGCCTGGGCAGAAATCCTAATTTGGGAAAAAACATGGAGGATTATTCTTTGGACACTGGAGTTCATGTAAACATAATGGTAGAAATGTCCAGGAGTCAGTCTTAAGTGAATTAAATATTGTCCACATTTCAGGAAAGAGTAGGCAAATACTTTCAGGAAGGGTTAAATTCCTAAAAGAAAACATACAGCAGGAAAACAACAGGGCCAAGCATCAGGGACGCCAGTATTATAAAGTGTCTTCGGGGTCTACCCTTTTTCTTTCACTCCAGATTTACTTTTCTGAATTCAGATTCATATTGCCTCGGCAATATCATTGATAATAATTTCACTATCAGTCTTTACCACTTCCCTCTCTCATCCCACTCCCTGCTGTCTTTCCTTTATAATAGGCACTTGGCTACCAGATCAATTCTTTCACTGATCAGCATGCTCAGATTCCTCTTCAAAGTCTCCTTATTTTTCCAAATTTACATTTCAGGGCTATCTCCGAAGAACTTTACAGTTAATCAAAATGGATGATGTCCCATAAAAAGAGCTGGACATTTTCATCTTTATCTTTGGATTATGCTATACCTTCCAGAAGGTATGCCAACTACTACATGAAAACTATCTGGAAACTCAGATAGGAAGGAGCAAGCTTCACTTCTCTGAATTCTTATAGCATGTGTTTGAAGACTGGTGTGTCTGTAATCTCTCTCTGGAACTCAAATGTTTTGAACACTTGTGATGCACCACAGATTCTTCTAGAGGGATAAACATGATTGAGATATAGACTACCTTTCAGGGCTTATATTTCAGCAGAATTTTAACTTTTAGACACTCTTATAGTAAGCAACATGTACTGTTCTCTATGGTAATGTCTTTATATCATACATAACATAGCTAATGTAATCTAGCTTGAGCTAA
This sequence comes from Saimiri boliviensis, assembly GCF_048565385.1. Classification (NCBI taxonomy): domain Eukaryota; kingdom Metazoa; phylum Chordata; class Mammalia; order Primates; family Cebidae; genus Saimiri; species Saimiri boliviensis. The sequence continues at coordinate 225,225,728 of NC_133449.1, forward strand.
AAGGACACCAGAGCTAAAGCAAGATGTATTCTATTGATTGATTGAGACAGGGTCTCAGTCCACCACCCAGCCCAGAGTGTGGTAGCACCATTACAACTTACTGTAGACCCTTCCTCCTAGGCTCAGGTGATCCTCACACCTCAGCCTCCCAAGTAGCTTGGACTGCAGGCATGTAGTACAATGACTGGCTAATTTTTTGTACTTTTATTTAAGTAGAGACAGAGGTCTTGCCATGTTGCCAGGCTGGTCTGAAACTCCTGGGCTCAAGCAATCAGCCTGCCTTGGCATCCCAAGATGCTGGGCAAGATATATTCTTACATGAGACATTTTGAGCCTAATAAAGATAAGGCTGGTATTTTCTATTTAAGAACTTGCTAAGTGATGTATTAAATAGTTGCGGCTATTTAAATGATTTGAAGCAGATTTTATTTAATTCACAGTGAAAATTACTGTTGGAAATAATCAAGTGAAAATAAAATTGGCTTTGACTAAATCTAGAGATAGAAAAATTTTGTATTGACTAAATATTAAAGGAGTAATCAAATATCTTAACAAAACTAGACCTAATAAATTTAATTCAAGAAAAACTTGGTAGAAATGCTTACAAGAAAAACGCAGAGGCAGAAGGTTAAATAGTAAAACTTTACATGAAAAAAGATGATGACTGAACTGAATCTGTGTTGTAAAATTGAAACATAGAAGAAATAATTTTATGAAAATAAAAAAGAAAGATGGAAACAAATATTCTCTGGAAAGGAAATCAATTAAAGAATTAAATTGGCTCAATGCAATTTGCTTCAGAAAATGCTCTTTTCATGAAGCATCAATATTAGCATAATTCTAATGAAACATTGAGATTTAAAATATCTGTGGGATCAAAACAGAAATCTTGTATTCTATAAGAGTGGTTCCTTACAAAATTTAGTGTGCATATGAATCACCTGGGCATCCTGTTAAAATGCAGACTGTGAGTCAGTATGTCTTTCATTGAGATTGTCTTGGATGTTCTTGGAGTGAGAAAGAAATCCATATATTCTGCATTTCTAACCAGCTCTCAGTTGATACCAGTGCTGCTTATCCAGAGACCACACGCTGAATAGCAAGGTAATAGGATTTTTTTTTTTTAATGGAACCAAATTTATGTCATTTTTTTTTTTCAGGCAAGTAGCCCAAACTAATGAGCCATTGTTCAGTCCCAATTAATTCTTTTAAGAAAATGTAATTTGCTTATTTTTAGTGAAGTGGCAGAGGCCTGAAGGAACACATTTTAAACTCACTGTGGCAAAGGCCCACTCCTGTGTGTACATGGTTTCAGAGTAGTCCTAAAATATGGCCTATTACATATAATCATATTACATGTAACAGTGATGCCAAATATTTGCCTTTCATTATGCTGGCTTAATTACTTTCATTTAACTGATCTTTGATTCTGTTAATAAGCACATGACATCAGTTGCATGGGTACATAGAGGAAGTACTAGAGGCAGAGCAGTGGGCCCCAACCGTTTTGGCACCAGGGACCCCGATTTAGTGGAAGACAATTTTTCCACAGACCAGGGTGGGAATAGTTTTAGGATGATTCAAGTGTGTTACATTTATTTTGCATATATTTCTATTATTACATTGTAATATATAATGAAATAATTATACAACTTACTGTAGTATAGAATCAGTGGGAGCTTGTTCTGCAACTAGGCAGTTTTATCTGGGGCTGATGCAAGATAGTGACAGATCATCAGGCATTAGATTATCATGAGAGAATAACTGCTGATCTGACAGGAGGTGGAGCTCTGGCGGTAATGGAAGTGATGGGAAGTGGCTGTAAATACAGATGAGGCTTTGCTCTCTTGCCTTCCATTCACATCCTGCTGTGGCAACTGAATTCCTAACAGGCCACTGACCAGTACCAGTTCAGGGGTTGGGGACCCCTGGACTAGAGGGAAAACACTGTAGAGAAAGAAGTTGATGTTTAGAGAGATTGAGTTACTTGGCCAAGGTCACTGTAGCAAGTAAAGTCCTTCAAGGTAAATTTACTTCAAGGGATACATTTAAGGATGGGGATATAATCCATTTCTTGCCAATAGGACACAAAAAAATCTGCTGGAAGTCTTAGGGGAAAGGTTTCCTTGCTAATAGTAGGAGTTCCAAAAAAAAAGAGAGAGTGATAGGGAGAGAGAGAGCTCTTCTTTAGTTAAATGTCATTTTGTTGAATACTGAAGGTTGTGTGTTGGCATGTTGTCTCTTAATGCCCCAGATTTTGTCAGTTATCTTGGAATATTGAAGGAAGCTACTTAAAGAGATAAAAATCAATACTCAAAATGTGATAGAATGAAAAAAAATAGGAAGAACTTGTGCTCTCTCTCTTTCTCTCTCTCTCTCTCTCTCTCTCTCTCTCTCTATATATATATATATATATATATATATATTTATATAAAATTGCACTTTAGGTTCTAGGGTACATGTGAAGAACATGCAGCATGCAGGATTGTTGCATAGGTACATGCATGGCAATGTGGTTTACTGCCTCCATCCCCATCAGCTTATATGTCTGGCATTTCTCCCCATGTTATCCCTCCCCAACTCCCTAGCCCCACTGTTCCTTCCCTGGTCCCCCACCACAGATCCCAGTGTGTGATGCTCCCCTCCCTGTGTCCATGTGTTCTCATTGTTCAACACCCGCCTATGAGTGAGAACATGTGGTGTTTGATTTTCTCGTCTTGTGTCAGTTTGCTGAGAATGATGGTTTCCAGGTTCATCCATGTCCTTACAAAGGACATGAACTCATCGTTTTTTATGGCTGCACAGTATTTCATGGTGTATATGTGCCACATTTTCCCTGTCCAGTCTATCATCAATGGGCATTTGGGTTAGTTCCAAGTCTTTGCTGTTGTAAAAAGACTAGTGTTCTTAAGAATGCTAAAGGGCCCCTAAATTAAGCAAGCCTAGAGCTACCTTATTTTAAGATTTCATGTTATGTGAAATACTAATTTTCACTGAATATTTATACTATTATGTATTGAGATTTTCTTCCACTTAAACCCCAAGCAACAGATTCATGACAGAAACTTCCGGATTCTGACTCTCTGTCAGTGCCCTTTCTCCCTGCTCCACATTTTACCATGCTGCCTTTCTTATATCATGCCACCCACACTGTGAGGTACATGAAAACAGGACCAGGTTTTACCCTTACACATTTACACCCTGAAGCAAACCTGGGACAGTACCCTACATACAATGGGTGCTCAGTAAATAGTGATTCAATGAATTAATGAATGATTGAAAACTTCATGTATTACTACATGTATTACTAGGAGGAAAGAGAAAATGGAGAGCAGGATGCTAAAGGAAGCTTATTAAAACATTTTTCTTGGCTATGCTAAATGCGGTTTGATTTTAAGATAGGCTATTAACAGTAATGCCAAAGTACGAGGTTGTATTTTTAAAATGATTGAAATTTAATTTACAAAGAATATTTTCCAGAAAATAAATACAATAACTTGGAGAGTGATTTACTGTGAATGGGCTGCTTAGTCATAGCATGCTGCATCAGGCCAATTCAGAACGAAGTATACTTTCAAATTTTGCATTGCCACTGACAAGGTTTGCCTGGTATAAACACCAAAGCCAATCTGTGCTGAAATAATCTCTAAATCCTGGAAATTGAGTTACGGTCCATCATTAATGGCTTAGACCAAGTAAAATTTTAATGCAGCACATAAATGAAAACATTAAAATTAATTATTCAAATTTAATCTGCTTTTCAGCTTTTTGGAAAAGTGTAAGTTTAAATTGAGCAGTGTTATTGTGTCATTTGAACTGTAATCTTGCAAGTGATTTAAATATTGAAATAACTTTATGGGTTTTTTGGTTAATAATGAGATAATTTGTCATTTTACCCCATGTCAGTTAGTAATTGGGTCCACAGTGTACAATACAGAGGCAAAGTCTAATGAGACAAGTTAATGGGAACCTTGACACCCAGTTGTTTCTTGAAAAGAACAAATCTCTTCAGCTTCAAATTTGAATGCAATCTGAGTAGCCAAATGCATTTTTTTTCATTGACACTAAGCATGCTATTACATGAGCCACTACTGGTTTGCTAGTATTTTCTTGAGAATTTTTGCTTCTATGTTCATCATGGTTTTGGGCTTGTAGTTGTTTTTTGTTTGTTTGTTTGTTTGTTTGTTTTTAAATTGTGCCCTTGTCTGGTTTTGGTATCAAGATAATGTTGACCTCATGGAATTAGGAAGAATTTCCTCCCCTTCAGTTATTTGGAATAACTTAAAGAGGATGGTTGGTATTAGTTCTTCTTTTTATACATTTGGCAGAAGTAGGCAATGATTTCATCTTACTGATTCAATCTCACTATTCATTATTGGTCTGTGTAGGTTTTCTATTTCTTCCTAATTCAGTCTTGGTAGGTTGTATGTTTTTAGGAATATATCCTTTTTCTCTAGGCCTTTGAAAAGCATAAGGTTGTTCATAATAGTCTCTGGTGATCTTTTATATTTGTTAAGCTGAATTTAGACCAAATGGACCTAATAAACATTAACAGAATATTTTGGCCAACAACTGCCAAATATACATCCTTATCAGCGCATAGAACATTTTTTTGTGATGGACCATATGTTAGCCCACAAAACAAGTCTCAACAAATTTTTAAAAGTTGAAATTATAACAAGTATCTTCTCAAACCGCAGTGGAATAAAACTAGAAATCAATACCAAGAGGAACGTTGGAAGCTATACATATACATGGAAATTAAACAGTATGCTCCTGAACAATCATTAGGTCAATGAAGAAATTAAGATGGAAATCAAAATAGTTTCTTGAAATAGTGAAAATGGAAACATGTGAGACACAGCGAAAGCAATACTAAGAAGGAAGTTTATAGCAACAAATGTCTACCTTCAAATAATAGAAAGATCTTAAGTAAACAATCTACTATTGTACTACAAGTAACTAGAAAATAAATAACAAGCTGCAAATTAGCAGAAAGAAATCACAAAAATCGAAGCAGAAGTAAACAAAATAGAAACAAATAAACAAACAAAAACCCAAAGGATAAGCCAAATGACTAAGTTAAAAAAAAAAAAGATAAAATTGATAAATCACTAGCTAGACTAACCAAGAAAAGAAGAACGAAGACCCAAATAAACAAAATCAGGAATGAAAAAGGAGACACTGTAACAACTGTCTTCATTGTTAATGTAGTAACTGTTGGTATATGTGTACCTGTGTATGTGAGATTCTTCAGTGATTTACTTTTGTAGCCTTTTTATTTAGGTAGAGAAATGTAAAGGGGTATTCAAAAGTATAACTATGCTCTGAAGAGGAAAACGATTGATGTACATAACTTTTCCATTATATACACTGTTCTTTTTGGGAGGAACAGCTTGCTATACAGATAGATAAATCACTAAAATAGATATCAATACCAAAGTATATATGCGTGGTGGGGGATGGGGTCTGGTCTCTCTGTCTGTCTGTATAACCAACTTGTTACATCCTGTTGCAATGTTAGCCATACCTAGGGTCAACGTTTCTTTAAAAAAAGAGTGACCACTTTAACCTGTAAAAATTATTCCCCTGAAAGTTATAGAGATGTGAAGAAGAATTGATTATTAAGTAGTCAATAAAGCTGTTCCCTTGATTAGAAATCTGAATGTAACCCCCTCTGGACTCATCTCAGCAGCTGCCATTTAGATTGCTAGATTGTAATAAGAAATGAGTTTGACCTGACATTTTCATCCTTAATTCAGGCAACTGTCCTGGAGAAATGGCCCATAAGAAAGCAATCTTCTTAATCCTTATTTCCTTTGGGTGAATATAAGTTTGAGCCATTTCCAATTCATCCAAGTCTCCTAAATTATTAAAGTAATTAGTAGATGAATTCTAAGACTCAGATGAAGGGGGAGTTTATCTGAAGCATCTAAAATGTGTTCTGTATGTATCCTAATACTTCATAAACCATGCCTTTAGAATGCTGGAGGAATTGTGTAAGTTTCATAAAGGAAAGTGTTTTTGTTTGTTGTGCAGTTTTTTGTACAAAAGATAAATCTACATTTTAATTCACTGATACTAATTATTAATCTTTAGGGAAGGATCGTTAATTGCAGTGTTCTGCTAACTGATTTGGTAGGTGCTGAAGCTATTTGATGCCCTATCGCTTTCCCAGGACTATTGCACTGTGAGGCAACAGTCCAGGACCTCTCAGGACAGTTTTACTGGGAAGCTAGAATTAAATTAGAACCCAAGTTCCAAAAACTCAGGAGCTAAACCAAAGATTCATCTAGAACCAGCGTGGTTAGCTGATTTGGGGATTCTTCAAATTTACCTACTTAGAAAACAGGATTCAAAACAGATCTTGCCTGTCAACTATTCAAAGCAAATTATATCAAAGTGCAAGAACAATATGTTAGGTACCCTGAGTCATTTCCCTCTTTTACATTTTAAGAGAGGAATGAAGGTCTTCGCAATGTGTATTATGACCTGACTCAGGCTGAAAGGCTGATCTTTGTTTGTTTGTTTGTTTGTTTGTTTATTTTTGGTTTGGGTTTTTGTTGTTGTTATTGCCCTTTGGGGGATTTGGTGTTTTGTAATTCCAGAATTAATGAGTTGCTAAGAGAGGTAGAGAAAGGCAAGCCTCATAAGATCTTACCAGTTATTTGGAAAGGGAAATGTATGAGCTTTCCTAATTGGTTGCTCCAACTGAAGACAGAGGCCATCACAAGGAGCTAGGAGCCAGGTGTAGATGGCACTTTATGACTCTTGATAGTAGAATAAGGTTGAATGTGAGGGCAAATGTGAGAGTGAGGACAGCTATGGAGAGATTTATTAAGCAATTTATTCCTGTCCCTCTGGTCTATCAGAGTGCTAAACCAAAGAAATTAGAGGAATCAAAACACCCTCCCCTGTCATGAAAGGAATGAATCTGCTCAAGGATGCAAGAGTTAAGTATCAGGAAGGTTTCTTAACCATCAATTTTTCATGAATTTCCTCAAGGATTTGTGTATTTGCCTAATAAAGCAGTTACTGTGCTGAGACAAAAGTTACAGAGAAATATCAGATGTAAGGGACTCAAACCTAGTCACAATTTATATTTAGAAAGATGCAAAACAATGTAAGTTAATATGTTCTTTTGACCGACTATGTACTTTAGACAACCATGCCACAAGAGTTCCCAGAGCAAGAAGACGGTTATGGATTTGTGTAGCTAGACTTCAGAGCTGAGGAGGGATTTAGCTGGATGTGGAAGTGTAGGGCCAATATGTGCACATCATTTCATAGGATGGTGAAAGAAAGGTGACGTTTATGATGACTCACTGTGGAGTAAAACAAGCTTTCTTTGTGAGAGTGTTATTTGTTCCTCTGGGTTTATTAGAGAACCTTTCCTGAAAGTGACACAATTTATGATCAATATTAACAGATGACAGAATAAGTAATCATTGAAAAGAAAACAACAGAATGAATTCACTTTGTAATTAGAGAACGTTTCCTGGAAGTGACACAATTTATGATCAATATTAACAAATGACAGAATAAGTAATCATTGAAAAGAAAACAACAGAATGAATTCACTTTGTGGTATTTGTAATTCACGTCATATTGCCCAATGGGTGCATGCTGTAATTTTTCCTAAGTCATGCTTCATTATACATTTCCCAGCCAATGAGTGCAAACCTCACAGTTATTACACATTTATTTTTAAAATGTAGCTTTTAAAAACTGAACATTTGCACTAGTGTTCCAAATTTACATTTCTATTGCTACAGTTATAAATAGCCATAAACTTTTCAGTGACTTTGGTCCTCACACAAGGTTTCATCAGAATAAATATAGCTGCTCATGAAAGATACTTTTAAATGAATAAACAAAGTTGAGGTTATTATGATCCTAGTGAAGCCACAGAGTGTCGGTTACATGTTTCAAAAGTGAAACTGTCTTTAAAATGAATAAGAATAATAATCATTGACATTGCTGAACTTCTCTATGTATCATACAGAATAAAAGGAAAGGCTCGCCAGTAGCAAAGGCCTGTATAGGCGCCTGGCACATAGCCAGGTAGAATAACATTAACCTATATTTCTACAGCAATTTAGGTTTTACAAAAAGAATTGTAAATCTTGACAATAGAACTAGGTTTTTAATGTGGGGGGGGGTGGGATATGGGAGTGAGAACATCAACAGAAAGATTTATTAAGCACTTTCTGCATTGATCCTCATAAAAAAACTTTATAAAAGATGTAGGGCAGATATCTTCCTCTCTTATTCTTACCATTTTGTACATGAGGAAACTAAGACTCATTATGGTAAAATGGACTAGCTCTAAGATTACAGAGCTAGTAGCAGGAAACATTCAAGTCTCCAGTCTCAGGCTTCCAGTGCTAGCAATCAGTGCACTTCCAGTGTCCTCCCACAGGGCCTGCCACCTGTGATCTCTTATGTCTCTTTATTCAAAGCCTTTACACTCATTTAAGCCAGGTGAAGTATCCCTTATCCAAAACACTTGAAACCAGAAGTGTTTTATATTTTTATATTTTTCTGGATTTTAGAATGTTTACATCTATGTAATAAAATATCTTGAGACTGAGGCCCAAGGGTAATCAGGAATGCATTTGTTTTATATACACTTTATGAACATGACATGAAGATAACTTATACGATTTTTTAAAAATTTTTTGTGCATTACACGAAGTATTGACTGCATTTTGACTGGGACACATCACGTGAGGTCAGGTGTGGGATTTTCCACATCATGTCAGCACTCAAAAAGTTTTTATTTTGGAGCATTTTGGATTTGGGATTATCAGATTAAGGATGCACAACCTGTATTTTGCTGAAAACTAGATGAATTACAGCATATGTGAAATACAATAGGGAATATGAATCCAGAAATTAATTTTCGCAACACTGGGATCAAAATGACGCTTTTGAAGAAGAAAAGAAAGAAGTGATACAAGTGTCATAAGAGCGAGCCAGTGTTTTGGTATGCATGAGGATAAACTAGACTTACTCGACATTACTTTAAACATTCCCTTTTGGCAAGAAATCACATCACATGGCATGTAGATGAAAATTTGCTCTATGAACTATAACACACAATATAGTAAAACAGATCTACAAAATGACAAAGGTATAGAAGAAATATAGTTCCCTAGAAAACCAAGTACCACATGTCCTCATTTATAAATGGGAGCCAAATGATGAGAACTCATGAACATAAAGACGAAAACAACAGACACTCAAATCTACCTGCGTTAGATGGTGGGAGGAGGGAGAGAAGCAGAATAGATAGCTATTAGGTACTGGGCTGAAGACCTGGGTGTTGAAAGAATCTGTACAACAGACCCCCATGACTTGAGTTTACCTGTGTAACAAACCTTTACATGTACCCCTGAACCCTAAATAAAAGTTTTTAAAACAAATAAAAGAAAAGCTTTAATTCTAAGTGAAAACTCTAAGGGATATTGCCATAATTTTAGCATTTACTTCTCAAGAGAGTTCCTGCTATTTAACTTCTTAAAGGCTTCTCAGCATGGTTTATTTTCAGATAGAAGTTCCATGAGTTTTAAAGCTGATGAAAACCGTTATTTTTCTCACTCTATTTAAATAACAGACAGCTCTGTTCCTATTGTTATATTTCTTAGTGTCAATTGATAATATACATTTTTATCTGTTTCATCCCTGCTAAGTGATTTTTTTAATACAGTACTGAGAGTTTTGTTGGGGAAATACACATTTTTGTGGAAAACTATTTTTCTTTTCTTTTAATTTCCATTTTAAGAATCAAATATTTTTATTTAATTGATACTAAGTTTTTATTTGCAATCTTTGAAAAATGATAAAGCAGTATCTAGAAAAGAAACTTATAAATTAGTTATAGAATGAAATTATGAGTCTGAGCCCAAAATATTGGCCTGAGAACCAGAGTAGCATTTCATTCCTAACTCTGCCACCTACTGTGCAATCATCTTTCTCATTCCTCTTTTGGACCAGGTGACTGTTATCATTTAATCAGTTTTAAGATACCATTGTATTTTTGTGATCTAGCTGCTCTTTCTTCAACTTGGATACTGCCCTTCAGAGCCCATATTGCATCACAGTGCTTTCCACTTCCCAGACAGCCATGCTTACAAAGTAGTCACTAGCTATACCCTATTATGTCCCAAGCGTACCACATACTTAAATTACTTCTCAACCCATCTATTCCTAGAGTATTTGTGTTTATTCATCTATAAAAGAAGAGCAGTTTATTTTATCATCACCAGGAGAAGCAAGTCTACAAAATTGATCTATGGTACAGAGATCACTGTACACTCTGTCCAACCTTCTTTTGTTTCTAGGTGCTAATATTATTATAGTCAAAATGTAGTTCATATCAATTCATGGTATGGTTCAGTATTCCAGAGTTCTGTATCTGGTCTTCAGCTAGCCAGGACTCACTGCCAACTACTCTTTAAGATATAAAGAGTTAATTTCCTTAGTCAGTTAGCTAGCTTTTCTTTTATTTTCTTTTTCACTTGGATTATTTGTTAAAGTGTTATTTTCACATTTCATTTTATATTATACCTCATTAGAATCGTTAATTTTTAGTTACAAATATGATCAAAGACTTTTTTTAAATTTTTTTTTGAGATGGAGTCTCACTCTGTTGTCCAAGCTGGAATGCAGTGGTGTGATCTTGGCTCATTGCAAACTCCGCCTCCTGGGTTCAAGTGATTCTTCTGCCTTAGCCTCCTGAGTAACTGGGATTACAGGCATGCACCATCACACCTGGCTAATTTTTGTATTTTTAATAGAGACGGAGTTTGACCATGTTGGCCAAGCTGGTCTCAAACTTCTGACCTTGTAATCCACCCGCCTTGGCCTTCCAAAGTGCTGGGATTATAGGCCTGAGCCACCGTGCCTGGCTGATGAAAGACTTTTAAAAAGTGGCTTAACAGTGCTATACAACTGATATAACACTTCCATGCCACCAGAAGTTAAGTAGCAGCTCACAAGTGTTTGAAGTTAATGGCAATGATATAAATGTCTTTCTTTTTTTTCTTTCTTTTTTTTTCTTTTTTCTTTTTTTTACCAGAGAGCTATTTATTAGGCAGAGAGAGAGAGAGAGAGAGAGAGAGAGAGAGAGAGAGAGAGAGAGAGAGAGAGACAGCTCACACGCTGCTGTGGGAGGGGATCCCAATGATATAAATTTCTATGACTATCAGTTCACTGCTCAAGCTAACCAAACAACCAGAGCCAACAGCATATGACTGTTTTCATTTTTACTCAATGCCACCTCCAAAATATAACACTGAAAAATCCTGTTAAGCATAGGAGAGTCAAGATTTATTTAAACTGAATAAAATATTGATATCATCTTACAAAGTAAGTTTACAGAACTGGTCCAATTGTCAGGGTCCCAGGTTTGAAACTTGGGAAGTCAAACATGATCTAAACAGCTGGTGACTAAATCTAAGGTGCACCATGTCCCATAAAATATGAAACAGAGAAACAAAAAATGAGCCTTCAATTTTTCTACAGTTCAATCCATCTGATAGAATATAACTGGATGGCCAACTTTTCAACCAAATTAATTTAAATGACTCAGTATTTTTGCATTTTATTAATTCAGCCTAGGGGTTATCCCTTGGAAGACAGGTTTGATATGCAAAATGTTTTGTGTTCTGAAAGGTATACTTGTACACCATTCAATGTGAGCGCCACATGTGCTTTAAACTTGAATAGGAACATCTCCTTATACATACCACCAGCTTCTTTCTTCATTGCTATATCCCATTCTTTACAACCGTGCTGAACACATAGCTGGCACTCAATAAGTACGTAGTAAGTAAACGATAGACTGAATTAATACACGAATGATGTGCATATCTCATATTCTCCAACATGTCTTCATTTAATAAATTAGCAAACATCACCCACAAAAGATGAATCTCTGTGTTTGGCAGAAGAATATCCCTGAAGCCTTTTGATAAATTTCAAATAGTTTCAATCTTCGTAATAAGGTAATTATTTTAAAAAACTAAATTCTAAACCATTCTAGCTCTAAATCACTCTTGCTCTAAACTAAAAATGACACTTATTACATAGACCAAGTTAACCTAACGAAATAGCACTTTCGTAAGGAACAGTACCTCTTACTGATTTTAGACAAATAATTCAAAATTAATTTCTGAGTTAACTTAATGTATCCCATACATACATACATACATATATACACACACACACACACATATATATATATGTATATATGTATACACACATATATATATGATTATTTACAAATTGGAGATGCATTCTTTTAGCTTCTGTTCCTAGAAATAAAATAAGTGTAACAGATTGAATATCCTTCTTTGAAAGCTTAGAAAGTTTTTTTTATTATTTAAAAATTAAATTTCTGAAACAATTTAAAACATTTTTGAATCCGCCAGTGATATGTTTATTTAATTAGGAGGAGACTTTAGTAAGATTGGAAGTGCACATGTTATCTGAACACAATAAAATTTTCATATAAATGATAATGTACCTAATAGATGTTATATATTCAGTTAGAGTCTTCTGAAGTGAAAGCTATTTGTAGAGTAATAAGTTTGGCTTCTTCAGTCAGGATAAAAAAGATTAAACCATTTCTCGAGGGATTTGGAATTTCATTGATTCCTTTATCATATCTTTCAGTAGTTTAGTATAGATTGTAATTAATAAATGTCTTAACCTATTGAGAATAGTAAATTGAGAACCTTTGTTTACAGTTAAAAATATGTTTTTCATTCAATGAGAAACTGCTCCACTATGCTCAAAATCTACTGAATAGTTTACTAAAATACAAAGTTTAACAAAGATTTGATACAGTAATGTTAAGCAGGCATTTTTCCAAATGATACTGGACTATATTTCTGATGTGAACATGAACATCTCCTGAAATGAAAAGAGTTTGTTTTATTAAATTAATATTTGTCATTTGAACTCAAGCTGAGGTTAATTTCCTCACCCTAGGACTGTGACCCAACTGGTGATAGCCCTAAAGGAATTTATCAATTGCAGTGACATGCATAATGCTAATTTTCCACATTAGTTACCTTGATCATTACAAAAGCTTTGAAAAACAAGTATTATCATCACAATTCAAACAAACAAACAAACAAACAAAAAACAGATTTAAAGAGGTAAGTAACTTTTCAGCCAGTCTAAGTTCAACTGTGTCTAACTCTGTATCACATCTTCTTTTCACCATCTGTCAGGTTGTTAGGACACCTCCCTGTCAGGCCTTCCTCTTTCAAAATGTTCCTGTAAAGATGGATGTAAATAACAATAGTTTATTCAACAAACATTTATTGAGAACATTCCATATGACAAGAATCATTCTAGGCCCTGGAATTAGAGAAGACAAAAACAGACCAAATCCCTGCCCTTGTGAAATGTATACTCTAGAGGAGAGGGTGCCAGTCAACAAACCAATGAAATTAATGATAACATCAGGTAGTGAAAAGTGCCATAGAGTAAACCCAAAATAGGCAAAATTGATAGAGACAGAGAGAGAGAGAGAGAGAATGGAAATGGGATTGCTATTTTAGCTAGAGTAGTCAGAGGGGCCACCTCTCTAAAGACTTGTTGAATACTGGATAAAGGGAGAAAGCAAGCCATACCATGTAAGTTTTGGGGAGAGAGGCTAAAGATGCTAAGGAAGGAATAAGCTTAGTGTATTAGAGAAAAAGAAGACCACTGTGACCAGAGAAGTATGAGAAAGTCAGAGATTCTGTAGATGACATTGGAGAGGTATGCAAGACCCAGACCACTGAAGGCCATCTATTTTGATTTCTATGTAATAAAAAGTTACTTGAGAGTTTGAGCAAGGAAGAAGTAATGTGAACCTCTTTGTATTTGTAAAAGGTAAGTTGGCAGCTATAAACAAAATTCACTGTAGGAGAGCAAGAGTAGAAACAGCAAGATCAGCTAGGATCACCTAAGAAAATATTGCAATACTCAGGTGAAAAATAAGAAAGGATTTTGAACTTGGGTGATAGTAATGGAGATAACAAGAAATGCATAGTTATTTTAAATTTTAAAGATGGACTTACAATGTGATTTAGAGCAGGCGTCCCCAAACTGCAGCCCATGGGCCACATGCCCATTTATCCGGCCCCCCGCCGCACTTCAGGAAGAGGCACCTCTTTCATTGGTGGTCAGTGAGAGGAGCACAGTATGTGGCAGCCCTCCAACAGTCTGAGGGACAGTGAACTGGCCCCCTGTGTAAAAAGTTTGGGGACGCCTGATTTAGAGTGAAGGTAGGGTTGAGGGCCAAGAGAAATCAAGTATGAGTTCAAGTTCTTTGGCCAATTACTAAGATAGAGAAGATTAGAGGAAGAGCAGGTTTAGGGTTCTGTGGGTTTGCAGTGGACCACCGGTGATGTGGCTACTGAAAATGTGTAAAGACACAGATGATGTGAACCAGATGTCATGAACAGAGAAGGATATGGAAACGGAAGGGGATGCTCTATAAAGCAATAGATAACACAGTGTGCTATAGTCAGAAGTTTGGCTTTAAAAGTTCTCACTGGAGCCTGGATGATCCCTCCCATGCTGAGATGTAATGTGGAGCTATTTTTACAAGGACTTGTTTCATCCCACTTTACATTACAGTCCCCCACTTTGTTCAGGATTCTCTTGATACGTGCTACCTGATCACCGGGGTGGATTTACTTTGTGACTGGGTGAAGTCTAGGTCTGTTTTCCAGAAGCTCCTCTCAGCTGTCCCAGGCTTCATGCCTATCTGAAATTCTGTCCTGTAGGGGAGAATGTGATTGAACGTAAGTGTGAACTGCCTGTTAGACATCCATTTACAAAACACCCAGTGCTAGCAGATCCCAGATTTATTTAATTCACAAAGAACATGATAGGATTTGTAATTCAGTTAGGGTAATTATGTATATGATAAAGGATAATTAGTTGAGATAATACCTAGGCTTTGTAAAATGGGAAGCACAGAGCAGTATACAGAATTACGAACACTAAATAACACCTGTAAAACTGGGCAGAAATATAATAGAAACTGGACCTTACATTTGTAAAAACCACAACTAAACATTAAAAATTTCGAGGAAATAGAACCCGTACTGGAAAGATAATTTGGAAAAATAATAATTTTGAAAGAGAACAGAGTGTAACAAATACAACAAAATTGGAGAAAATTAGCAGCCTTGCATAATATGATAAGAAAGTACACAAGGAAAATGTTATAAATACTCAGATTTTAAAAAACCAAATCAGGTAATATGAGTGCAATAGATCATGGTTATAAAGTCCCCAAATTATAGAGTAAGAATTTTATGTGAGGTAATTGTAGGAAAGGTTACTTGATATAAACAATGCCCAGAAAGATAAGCTTTAGGAACAAGAAAGATGAAGAAACAGAGGTGTTCTTGTGAAATAGTATACTGCAAACACAACCCCAACCACAAGCCTGAAATGCAAGTACTGAGTTCCTGTGAGGTTGTGCCTTGCTGTGGTAGGCATGAAAACTGGCATCTGCCACACTGTGCTTTGAGTCCACTAGCTGTGTGACTTACATAAGTTGTCTAACTTCACTCTGCTCAATTTCAGCCTTTGTGAAGTGAGGAAGTCATGCCTGCCCTATGGAGTTATTGCCAGTGAAACATAAAGAACCTCTGCAGGCAACTTGCCTTAATTGGTGGTGGTGCCCTGGGCCAGGGCCAGGGGTATAGGGTGGAAGGAAAGAAGAACTGTGTATGGTATGTGATGACCATCTGCCTGGTCTGTGAAAAATTCTTCCTACCCACAACCAACAATATTTCAAATGTCAGATTTTGACCATGGTTTCCAGTCATTCTTAGAGACCTTCTGGTCTCGAGTCTAATTCCCCATTATAAAAGTTCAGTTTGATGCTGATGTAGCAGCTGACTCATGACATGGCTCTTCGCTCTTGACATCTCTCAATACCATTAATGTCACAAGATCTTAATTCAAATGTTAACTCATTAAAGTAAACGTTAATCTACCTGGAATTTTGCTTAATTGCCTGACAAAGTTAGCATGTGCAGGTTTTTTTCTGTAATTGTATCATAGGTCGATGGTGACTTTAATGTGTTAAAATTATTTGTTACTCAAAGCAAAGGCATACCAAGTTAGCCTTAGTTATTAAGTTATTAAGTTAGTAAGCCATTGTTTTGAATAACAAATATCATTTTGTCATACTGCAGTGTGGATTTTCCAAGTTTGGAAA
This sequence comes from Saimiri boliviensis, assembly GCF_048565385.1. NCBI lineage: Eukaryota > Metazoa > Chordata > Mammalia > Primates > Cebidae > Saimiri > Saimiri boliviensis. Next base: position 225,241,971 of record NC_133449.1, read on the forward strand.
GAATGTCAGGAGATCCCACCAGCTCCATCTGTTCTTGGCCCTATAGCAAAATGGTCAGCAGGTTAATGATTATCACTTCCACAATTTCTCAGTTTGGATGTTTGCATAACATGCTACAAACTCAAATAGAAATAAGCCTCATTAAGCAGGATTTTATAAAGAAAGTGTCTTTTTTTCCATTTTGGGAAAATACATTAAAATTAAACAAAACAACCTGGGCAGGCCCACCAAGTTTAGATTTCTCTATTTAAAAATTCCTGAAGTGGCTGTGTTTGGTGGCTTATGCCTGTAATCCCAGCACTTTGGGAGGCCGAGGCAGGCAGATCACTTGAGGCCAGGAGTTCAAGACCAGCCTGGGCAGCATAGTGAGACCCCTATCTCTACTAAAAATACAAAATTAGCTCAGCATGGTGGTGCATACCTCTAATCCCAGCTATTTGGGAGACTGAGGCAGGAGAATCACTTGAACCTGGGAGGCAGAGGTTGCAGTGAGCCAAGATTTTGTCACTGCACTCCAGACTGGGTGACAGAGGGAGAACTGTCTCCCCCAGACACACACACAAAATTTCCTTAAGATATTCCTTCTCTCATCCATTAACAGTCAACTATTATCCTCACTTTTTTTTAACCTCCCTCTCACCTCCTACTCACTTTTTTATTCCTTCATTTTTGTGAAACTGCTTTTAGCAAGGTCACATCAGCAATAAAGATTTTATATTTTACATTATTAAAAAGGTCCTTCTTCTTTAATAATATATCATTTTTCTCCTAACCCTCTGGCTAATCCTTTCTCCTATGTTTTTAGCACATTTTTCCTCTGCCCGTCAAAGGTGGGTGTTGCTCAATACTCCATCTTCTTTTCCATTCAAACTGAATGCTCTTTCTGGGTGATGTAATCAACTGTTTGTTTCCTATCTAATTTTTTTCAACTTTTGTGGGTACATAGTAGGAGTATATGAGATATACATGAGGTATTTTGATATAGGAATGCAATGTTTAATAATCACATCAGAGTAAGTGGGGTATCCTTCACTTCAAGCATTTATCCTTTCTTGATATTATGAGCATTCCAATACTAATTAAATGTACAATAAATTATTGTTGACTGTAGTCACTCTGTTGTGCTACTAAATGTTAGGTCTTATTTTTCCTTTCTAACCATGTATTTGTACCCATTAACCATCCTCGCCTTACTCTCCCAACCCCCACTACCCTTCCCAGCATCTGGTAACCATCCTTCTCTCGGTCTACATGAGTTCCATTGTTTTAAATTTTAGCTCCCATAAATTAGTGAAAATATGTGAAGATTCTCTTTCTGTGCCTAGGTTTTTTCATTTAACATAATGTCCTCCAGTTTTACCCATGCTGTTGCAAATGACAAGATCTCATTTTTTTATGGCTGAATGGTACTCCATTTTGTATATGTACCACATTTTCTTTATCCGTTCATCTGCTGATGAACACTTACGTTGATTCCAAATCTTGGCTGTGGTGAATAACACTGCAATAAACATGGGAGTAGAACTATCTTTTTGATGTACTGACATCCTTTGAGTGTATATCCAAAAGCAGTAGGATTGCTGTATCATATGGTAGTTCTATTTTTAGATTTTGAGGAATCTCCATACTGTTCTCCAAAGTAGCTATACTAATTTACATTTCTACAAATAGTATATGAGGGTTCTTTTTTCTCTACATCCTTGCCAGCATTTGCTACTGCTGGTCTTGTGGATAAAAGCCATTTTAACTGGAATGACATGATACCTAATTGTACTTTTGATTTGTATTTCTGTAATGGTCAGTGAATTATGTTTAGCACCTTTGTATATACCTGTTTGTCATTTGTATGTCTTCTTTTGAGAAATGTCTGTTTAGGTTTTTGCCCATTTTTTTAATCAGATTATTAGGTTTTTTTTTCCTACTGAGTTGTTTGAACTCCTTGTATATTCTGAATATTAATACCTTGTCAGAAGGATAGTTTGCTAATTTTTTCCCCTGTGGGTTGTCTCTCTACTTTGCTGATTGTTTTCTTTGCCGTACAGAAGCTTTTTAACTTAATGGGATTCCATTTGTCTATTTTTGCTTTGATTGCATGTACTTCCGGGCTAATATTACTCAAGAAATCTTTGCCCACATCAGTGTGTTGGAGTGCTTTCCTAATGTTTCCTTTTAGTAGTTTCAGATCTCAGATTTAAATTTTTAATCTTTTGATTTTATTTTTGTATATGGCAAGAGATGGTGGTCAAGTTTCATTCTTCTGCATATGGATAGCCAGTTTTCCAAGCATCATTTATTGAAAGCATTAGCTTTTCTCCAATGTATGTTCTTGGTGCCTTGTCAAAAATGAGTTCATTGCAGATGAATGGATTTATTTCTTGGTTATCTATTCTATTCCATTGGTCTATGTGTCTGTTTTTTGTTTGTTTGCTTGTTTGTTTTTGTTTGTTTGTTTGTTTTTTGCCAGTACCGTGATGTTGTGGTTACTGCAGCTCTGTAGTATAATTTTTTTTTGTTTATATAAGTTTCTTTGTTTTAAATAAGCTTAAAAAGGAGAACAATTATATATTTAAAATTTTATAATGTTAAACATTTTATTTCCCATGTTTGCTTTATTTTGTGGATTCAACTAATTATCTAGAAATAGCTTTCTTTTTTTCCTTTTCAACTTTTGTTTTAGGTTCAGGGGTTACCTGTTTAGGTTTGTTCCATAGATAAATTGTGTGTCACAGGGGTTGGTGTACAGATTATTACATCACTCAGATAATGAACATAGTACCTGATAAGTACTTTTTTTAATTCCTTGCCTTCCTTCCAACCTCTACTCTCAAGTAGGCCCTGGTATCTATTGTTGCCTTTTTGTGTCCATGTGTACTCAATGTTTAGCTTGTGTAAGTGGGAACATACGTATAAGTTTAGCATTTGATTTGTAACACAGTATGTTCCTGTGTTAGTTTGCATATCATAATGGCCTCCAGTCCCATCCATGTTGCTGCAAAGGACATGATTCTGTTTTATTTTCATGGCTACATAGTGTTATAATTCTGTGATGAATGTCATGGAAGTTTCATAGGAATATGATTGAATCTTTAAATTACTTTGGAAAGTATGGTCATTTTAACAATATTGATTCTTCCTATTCTTGAGCCTGGAATGTTTTTCTATTGGTTTGTGTCAATCTCTGATTTCCCTCAGTAGTATTTTGCAATTCTCGTTGTAGAGCTCTTTCACCTCCCTGATTCCTAGATATTTTATTATTGTTGTTATTATTTTGGCTTGTGAATGGGATTGTATTCTTGATCTGGCTTTCAGCTTGGAAACTGCTGGTGTATAAAAATGCTACTGATTTTTTTTACCTTGATTTTGTATGCTGAAAACACTGCTAGTTGTTTATCAGATCTAGGAGCTATTAGGCAGAAACTATGGGCGTATTCTAGATATAAAATCATATCATTGCGAGGAGAGATAGTTTAACTTCCTGTCTTCTTATTTGTATGCCTTTTTTCTTTCTCTTACCCAATTTCTCTGGCTAGGACTTCCAATAATACGTTGAATAAAATAGGTGAGTATGAGTGTCCTTGTCTCATTCCAGTTCTCAAGGGTAATGCTTCCAGCTTTTGTTCATTCATTATGACATTGGATAAGGGTTTGTCATTTATGGTTCTTATTATTTTTGAAGTATGTTCCTTTGATGCCTAATTTGTTGTGGGTTTTAACAAGAAGGTTGCTGAATTTTATCCAAACATTTTTCTGCATCTATTGAGATGATCATGTGGCTTTCACTTTTAGTTCTGTTTATGTGATGAAACACATTTATTGATATGTGAATGTTGAGCCAAGTTTGTATCCCAGGAATAAGATCTACTTGATTTTGGAGGATTAGCTTTCAGATGTGCTGCTGGATTCAATTTTCTAGTATTTTGTTGAAGATTTTCACATATATGTTCCTCAGGGATATTGGTCTGACGTTTTCTTTTTTTGTTGTGTCTGCCAGGTTTTGTTATCAGAATAATACTGTACTTACAGAACTAGGTAGGAGTCCCTCCTTCTTGATTTTTTGTAATAATTTCAGTGGGATTGATAGCGGCTTTTTTTATATGTCTGGAAGAAATTGACTGTGAATCCATCTGATCCTGGGCCTTTTGTTTGGTAGGTATTTAATTACTGATTCAATTTCAAAACTCATTATTGATCTGTTTAGGGTTTCAATTTCTTCCTGGTTTAGTCTTAAGAGATTGAATGTATTTATCCATTTCTTCTAGGTTTTCTAGTTTGTATGTATAGAAGTGCTCATAATAGTATCTGAGGGGTCTTAGTATTTCTGTGGTATCGATTATAATGTCATCATTGTCACTTCTGATTGTGTTTATTTTGGATTTTCTCTTGTTTTCTTTTTCCTTATTAGTCTAGCCAGCACCTTATCAGTCTTATTTATTATTTCAAGCAACAAACTTGAATTTATTGGTCTTTTGTGTGATTTATCTCATCTCTACTTCATTCAGTTGAGTTCTGATTTCAGTTATCTCTTTTCTTCTGCTAGCTTTGGGGTTGGTTTGCTCCTGTTTTTCTAGTTTCTCTAGGTATGATGTTAGGTTGTTAATTTGAGAACATTCTAATTTTTTGATGTGGGTTTTACTGCTATAAACTTTCCTCTTAATACTGCTTAGCTGTGTCCCAGAGATTTTGGTGTGTTTTATCATTGCTTTCATTAGTTTCAAATAATTTCTTGATTTCTGTCATAATTTTATTGCTTACCCAAATGTCATACAGCAGCCAGTTGTTTAATTTCCATGTAATTTTATGGTTTAAGAGATATTCTTCATATTTATTTTTATTTTTATTGCATGTTGATGTGGGAGAATGTTCAGTATGATTTTAGTTTTTTTAAATATTTTTAATTAATTTTTTAAATTTATTAAGGATTGCTTTATGGTTATGTTAGACTATGTGCCATGTGGAGATGAGAAGAACGTATGTTCTGTTCTTTTTGGGTGAAGTGTTCTACAAATGTCTGTTAGGTCCATTTGGTCAAGTGTCAAGTTTAGGTCCCAGGTATCTTTGATAGTATTCTACCTCAGTAATCTAATATTGTCAGTGCATTGTTGAATTATCCCACCATTATTGTGTGGTTATTTAAGTCTCTTCATAAGTCACTAAGAACTTGTTTTACTAATCAGGGGACTCCAGTGTTATGAGCCTATATATTTGGGATAGTTATGTCTTCTCGTTGAATTGAATCATTGATCATTATATAGTGCACTTTGTTGTCCTTTTTTATTGTTTTTGGTTTAATTTGTGTTTTGTCTGAAATAAGAAGAGTAACTCCTCCTCCTCTTCTTTTTTTTTTTTTTTTTTTTTTTTTCATGTTGCTTGATAGGTTTTTCTCCATTCCATTACCTTAAGCTTATGGGCATCATTGCATGTGAAATGGGTCTCTTGAAGACAGCATACTTTTAGGTCATCACCTTTATCCAACTTGCCATTCTGTGCCTTTGACATGAGACATTTAACCTGTTTAAATTTAAGGGTGATATTGATATATGAAGGTTCAATCTTGTCATCATGTTGTTAGCTGATTGTTAGGTAGACTTGATTATGTTGTTGCTTTATAGTGTCAATGGTCTATGTACTTAAGTGTATTTTGTGGTGCCTAATAGCAGTTTTTCATTATTGTATTTAGCACTCCCTTAAGTACCTCTTGTAAGAGGGGTCTGATATAATGATTTTCCTTAGCATTTGCTAAGAGAAATAAAATACTTTTCAGATTTTATTTCTATGTCACATGTCAAATAAAAACTGAAAAGGATTTTATTTCTCCATCACATATAAAGCTTAGTTTGGCTAGATATGGAATTTTTGCTTAGAATTTCTTTTCCTTAAAGATTTGCAGCTTCTCTATATTTCCTTGCATTTGCAGCCATGCACCCTCTCAATCCACTGAGAGTGTGGGGTCCCCTCCCACTCAAGTGCTGGCCATAGACCTTAGCTTGGCACTCCTGGCCTATACACTGCAGCCTTGGGGAAAGCTCAAGCTTTTTGTTCCCTCCTCACTTTGTGCAGCAGAGACAGAGTCCTTAGCAGTGGCAATGGCAGAGGGCCTGCCACTTGTTGCTACACCTTATGGAAATAGAGAACCACTGCCAATCAAAATGATCAGCCAGGTATGAAGTGACTACTATAGAACCATCTCTGGTGAAGAACAGGGGTCTGGAGGATTCATAATGAAGACAGTCTGGACTCCTTTCTATAGGGTGGCTGTGGTGTGCTGCAGGTGCAAATAAAACATTTGGGCTTTTTGTTGCTTCCCCAGCCTGGTGGCAGCAAAGGTGGGTAGGACCACAACAGCAGTGGCAGAGGGGCTGTCAGTTGCCTCCAGGAACTCCACCCCAGAGAGACACAGAGCCTTTGACACTGGAAATATTCAGTCAGCCAGTGGTGGAGTGACCATGCTGTGGGCCCAAACCAGGGGCCCTGCCTAGTGAACAGCAGGGGTTCGAGAGTTCACAGGGAAGAGAAACTGGCCTTCTCTCCATAGAGAGCAGCTCCATTATACTAGACATGCAAACAAATCAATCAAGATCTTTCTTTGGTCCACTGACCAAGGGCAGCAAATGCAAGTACCACTGCAGTGGCAATGGCAGAGAGCCTGTTATTTATCTCTGGGAATTACACTCAGGATTTTATTTTCTTTGTAGTTATCATAAATGTGATTACTTTTTTGATTTCTTTTGTAGATATTTTGCTGTTGGCATATAGAAATGCAACTGATTTTTGTTTGTTGATTTTGCGTCCTGCAACTTTACTGAATGTGTTTATGAGTTTTAATAACTTTTTGGTAGCGTTTTTAGTTTTTTTCAAATATAAGATTATATCATTTAGAAACAAGGATAATTTGACTCCTTCTTTTCCCATTTGGATGCTCTTTACTTCTTTCTTTGAGCTGGCTGCTCTAGCAAGGGCTCCTAGTACTATGGTGAATAATAGTGATAAAAGTGGGCATCCTTATCTTCTTCCAGATCTTAGAGGAAAGGCTTTCAGTTTTTTCCCATTTAGTATGATAGTAGCTGTGGATGTGTCATATATGGCTTTTATTATGATTTGTTGAGGTATGTTCCTTCTATTACAAGTTTTTTAGGGTTTTTATCATGAAGAGATGTTAAATTTTATAAAATACCCTTTTGACATCAATTGAACTGATCATATGGTTTTTATCCTTCATTTTGTTGATATGATGTATCACATTGTTTGATTTGTGTATGTTAAACCATCTTTGCATTCCTGGGGAAAAAATCCCACTTGGTCATTTTGTCTTTATGAATGAATGATCTTTTTAAGTGTCTAAATTTATTTTTGCTAGTATTTTTTGAAAATTTTTGTATCAGTGTTCACCAGAGATACTGGCTTGTAATTTTCTTTTTCTTTCTTTCTTTCTTTTTTTTTTTTTTTTTTTTTTTGATGTGTCTTTGGTTTTGCTATCTGGGTAACACAGGCTTCATAGAATGAGTTTAGAAGTATTTTTTCTCCTCTAATTTTCCGAATGATTTGAGTAGGATTAGTATTAGTTCTTTAAATGTTTGATAGAATCCAGCAGTGAAACCATTAAGTCCCCTTTGCTGGGAGATTTTTTATTATGACTTCAATCTCATTACATGTTATTGATCTATTCAGGTTTTGGATTCTTCACGGTTCAATCTTGAGAGTTACTATGTTTAATTCATCCACTTCTAGATTTTCCAATGTATTGGCATATAGTTGATAATCATAGTTTCTAGTAATCCTTTGAATTTCTGCAGTGGCAATTGTAATGTCTTCTTTGCATCTCTGATTTTATTTATTTGGGTGTTGTCTCTTTTTTTTGTTGTTCAGATTAAAAGTTTGTAGAGTTGTTTATCTTTCGAAATAGCAACTTTTTGTTTCATTGATTTTTTTTTTAGTTCATTTATTTATTTCTACTGTGATCTTTATTTATCTTCTGCTAATTTTAAATTTGGTTTGCTGTTGTTTTTCTAGTTCTATAAAAGGCATTTTAAAGTTTTTTATTTGAAGTTTTGGCTTGGCACAGTGGTTCACACCTGTAATCCCAGCACTTTGGGAGTCTAAGGAAGGCAGATCACCTGAGGTCAGGAGTTTGAGACAAGCTGGGCCAACATGGTGAAACCTCGTCTCTACTAAAAATAGAAAAAAATTAGCCATGTATGGTGGTAGGCACCTGTAATCCCAGCTATCTAGGAGGCTGAGTCAGTGCTTGAATCCCTGGAGACGGAGGTTGCAGTGAGCCAAGATGGTTCCACTGCACTCCAGCCTGAGCAACGGAGCATCTGTCTCAAAAATAAATAAAAATAAAAATGTAGTTTTTCTGCTGTTTTGATGTAAGTGCTTATTGCTATAAACTTTCCTCTTACCACTGCTTTTGCTGTATCCCCCATATTTTGGTATGTTGTGTTTCCATTTTCATTTGTTTCAAGAAATTTTTAAATTTTATTTTTAATAACTTTATTGATCCAGTGGTCATTGAGGAGCATATTGTTTAATTTCCATGTGTTAGTGCAACTTCCAAAGTACATCTTATTATTAATTTCTACTTTTATTCCATTGTGCTTAGTGACAATATCTGAAATGATTTTAATTTGTTCCATTTTTTAAGACTTGTTTTGTGGATTAACATATGGTCTATTCTGGAATACTGTCACCTTGTTTTTTTCTGGTTATTTTGTGGATTTGACTGTTTTTTTCTTCCTTTCTTCTTCTTTTATATTTCATGAGTGATATTCTTTTTCCTGGTGGTATGTTTTCATTTCTTGCTCTTTTTTTTTTGTAGGTATTTTTAATTTGAGGTTACCATACAGCTTGCAAGGAACATCTTATAACCTATTATTTTTAAACAGATGACAATTTAACTTTCTTGATTGCAGCAGAAAACAATTTAACCAACAGGTAAAGAGAAAACCAATAAAAACTCTCTACTTTAACTTCATTCCCCAACTTTTTAACTTTTTATTATTTCTATTCATATTTTATTGTACTGTCTATATCTTCAAAAGTGGTTGTAGGTATTATTTTTCAGAGGTTTTTTTTTAGTTTTCTTACTCAAAATATGAGTAGTTTGTACTCATATCTTGGTTTCTTTTTCATTGACATTTGGGATTTTTATTATTAAATACCTTGAGGTAGTCTTCTTTGGGTTAAATCTGTTTGGTGTTCTATAACATTCATGTACTTGGTTATTGATATCTTTCTCTAGGTTTGAAAAGTTCTCTGTTATTATCCCTTTGAAAAAACTTTCTACTCCTATCTCCTTTACCTCCTCCTTAAGGCCAGTAACTCTTAGGTTGGCCCCTTTGAGGCTATTTTCTGGGTATTGTAGATGTACTTCATTGTTTTTACTCTATTTTCTTTTGTCTCCCCTGAATGTGTATTTTCCAAAAGCCTGTCTTCATGCTCACTAATCTTTTCTTCTGTTTGATCAATTCTGCTACTAAGAAACTGATGCATTCCATTAAATTTTTCAGCTCAAAATTTCTGCTTGATTTTTAAAAATTATTTCATTCTGTTTATTAACTTTATATGATAGGATTCTGGATTCCTTCTTTATGTTATCTTGAATTTCATTGAGCTTCCCCAGAGTTGTTATTTTGAATTCTCTTTCTGAAAGTTTGCTTATCTCTGTCACTCCAGGTTTGGTCACTGGTACCTTATTTATTTCAGCTGGTCAGGTCATGTTTGTCTGGATAGCCTTAATGCTGGCGGGTGTTCATTAATGTCTGGACATGGAAGACTTACATAGTTATTCTAAACTTTGCAGTCTGGGCTATTTTGTACCATTCCTTCTTAGGAGGATTTTCCTATTCAAAGATCGTTAAGTGTTGTGATCTATATCTTTGGTCACTGTAGCCGTATGTGCATTAGGGGGGTATCTCAAGCCTAGTAACCTTGTGACTGTTGCAAACTTGAAAAGGTACCATCTTGATGGTCTTAGATGAGATCCAGGAGAATTTCCTGGATTACCACCAATCTACTGTCCTCTTCTCTTACTGTCTCCCTAACAAATGGAGACACTCTCTCTGTGCTGAGCTGCCTGGAATTGGGAAAAAGATGATGCAAGCACTCCCATAGCCACCACTAGGACAGTGCTGGGTCACAACTGAAGCTAGCACAGTACTCAGTGCTGGGTCTTGCCCAAGGCCTGTAGCAACTATTGCCTGTCTACCACTGATGTTTATTCAAGGACTAAGGGCTCTCTAGTCAGCAGGTGGTGAATCCTGCCAAATGTGTGTCTTTTCCTTCATGGAGGTAGGTTTGCTTCTTGCCTGGGGCTGGTCTAGAAATGCCATTTGGGAGCTAGGGCCTGGAATTGGGGAAATTGGGAGTCTCTTCGGTGCTTTATTTTACAGTGGCTAAGCAAGTACCACATTGAAAGACAAAGTGCTTTTCACTCTCCTCCCTTCTTTCCTCAAACAGGAGTCTCTCCCTATAGCCACCACAACGGGGAATGTGCTGGATCACACTGAAAACCAGCATGATACTGGGACTCACCCAAGGCCCATGGCAACCGCTGACTCACTCCTGCTGATATTTATTTTAGACCCAAGAGTTCTTTAGTCAGTAGGTGATAAATCCTGCCAAGACTGGTTCCTTCCCTTCAAGGTAGAGAGATCCCTTCTGTTCCAGGGTGGATCTAGAGATATCCATGTGCCAAGGCCTGAAATGGGAGCATCAGGGCTCTGCTCCGTGATTTATTTTACTGTGTCTAAGCTAGTTTCTAAATTGCGAGACCAAGCTCTCTTTACTTTCCTGGAGCTTTGAGCTGCACTGCTTGGAGTTGGAGGAGGAGTGATGCAAGCAGTCCCTTGGCTGCCCCAGCTAGTGTCTCACTGGGTCGTGCGTACCCCATATCCACTGGCTCACAGCCTAGCACAGTACCTAGACTTTTCCATAACTTGCAGTCTTTGTGGCCTAGACCGCTTTCAAATTTTTTTAGGACCCCAAAATTCTGCCTGTTGCTGCATTCCACTGTGACAGGGCAATACTGAGTTCTAATTCACAGTCCCACAATCACTTAACTCTCCCTCCCCCAGTTACCCTGATCACTTGCCTGATTTTTGGTTCTTATGAAAGTGTTTTTGTGTATGGATTGTTGTTCAAATTTGGTGTTCCTGCAGTGAGATGATCAATACAGGCTTTATTTGTCCATCCTTCTCCACCTCTGACTGTATACTCTTAAGCCTTTGTCAACCACTCAAGTATGAATGACTTTCAAATTTCTAGCTCCAGGCCGGGCGCGGTGGCTCAAGCTTGTAATCCCAGCACTTTGGGAGGCCGAGGCGGGTGGATCACGAGGTCGAGAGATCGAGACCACCCTGGTCAACATCGTGAAACCCCGTCTCTACTAAAAATACAAAAAAATTAGCTGGGCATGGTGGTGTGTGCCTGTAATCCCAGCTACTCAGGAGGCTGAAGGCAGGAGAATTGCCTGAACCCAGGAGGCGGAGGTTGCGGTGAGCCGAGATCGCGCCATTGCACTCCAGCCTGGGTAACAAGAGCGAAACTCCGTCTCAAAAAAAAAAAAAAAATGTATAGCTCTAGACTTATGTAGCAAACTGTTACTAGATATTATCATTTGGACATTCTACAGATATGTCAAACTCAACATGTTCCACAAGGCTTACTTTTTCTATCTAGATTCAATATTTATTCTCAGGAATTGGTCCCACCAACTACTCTCGCATTCAAACCAGAAATCTGGAAGTATCTTGAATTTCTCTTTCCACTCCCAAACTCTCTTAATTCTCTCTATTCAGTTACTCACCAAGTCTTCTCAAATTTTAATGTTACTATTTTTTCCATTTTTAAATATTTCTTTCCACCCTCATTGCCACTATCTAGTTTAATTCATCATTTTTCCTTCTTTAACTACCGCAATAAGCTCCTGAATGTTCTTCTTGCTTTAATACTTGCTTTTCTGCTATCAGATCTCCATTTAGCAGCTAGAGTGATCTTACTGAAACACAAAACTGGTTCTATTAGTCATTACCTTGTAGAAAGTCCAACTGCTTAATATAGCATTATCTAATTATCTACTAAATATTATCCAACTTCTGCACATTTCCCCTACCGCATTTCCAGCTACCTTTCCCATTAAACCCTGCCCTTCTGCCATACTAACCAGTATGTTTCTGCATTTCTCAGTACAGGACATGTTTTCTTCTACCTCTAGCCCCTTGCCGGTATTGTTCTCTCTGCCTAGAAGGCTGTCTTTATGCCTGTTCACTTGGATATGTACCAGCTCTCTTCCAGAATAGTGCTTCTCAAACTTTAATGTATGAATCACCTAGGGATCTGATTAAAATACACATTTATTTCAGTGGGTCCAGGCTGGGGCACAATATTCTGTATTTCTAACAGTTGTTTCGAGACAATGCTAATGCTTCTGGTCAGTACAGTAGGATGGTTCTAGAATTTACCTCACATATCACTCATTCTAGGAAGACTTGCCTGATCTCCCAAGGTTGGATAGCTGCTTTTATTGCATCCTGTGGAATATTCCCTTACATTGTAGCACTCATTAACTTGCATTGTTCCTTTCCATTTATTGAGATGTTAACTCTGTCTAATGGACTGATGATATCATCATGCAGAATGGTACACAGAACCTAGCAAAAACCTACTAACCCATGTTGGGTCCTCTCCAGTGTGTGCTATACCAACATTGTTCCATACTGTCACTGCTGCTATGTTTGCTTCTTGCTCAGAGAACAAATGAGTCTTCACCTGCAATGTTGGCTCTTAATTTGAGAATACAGGGTGAGTGCATTTTTTGGCACCATCAATGTCTCCTGCTGCATTGGCAGTCTTGTTCCCTCTGTTGCTCTGTATTCTTCCATACATTGGGATGAAGAGAAGGGTACTTTAACTTCCTTTTAGTCACAGCAGATTCTTTCTGCTTGAATACTAAAGTGGAAAACATAACTATAATGGTCTAGAAATATAGGCACAGTGAAAATTCTACTCAACACTGTAGTGAGGCTTTACTATTTAATTGCTTTGTGTCCAATATTATTATAAAGGTTTGCATTCGTTCAATGGCACTTTCATAATGTATTGACTGACATGCTTATAGAAACAACCAAAGTCAATCAGAAACACCATGCTCTCTTTTTCACCTAGATCATTCATCTCAAAATGTCTTTAGATTTACCAGGGATCATTAAATTTGACTACTGAAATGAAAGAAGCTTAAGATTACTCATAAACAGGTCAGGGAAAAATATGAAGATCATGGCTATACTTTATGCTTCCTAATTGATCAATTACAGGAGCCAAGGTAAATTTAGAGTGCACATTGTCTTAGCTTATTACAGATAAAAAATATGTCTGTCAAGAACATAATCAGACTCAGAGCCTTGCTTACTGGGTAGGAGGGGGAATCAACCTTCATGAAAGTTAAAGCATTTTCTTTTCTCAGTTGGAAATTTCAAGCAGGAGAGGAATAGGCAGATGAATAAAACATGGTAATGGAATGTAATAAAGCAGAAATTGAGACATATCCACTAAATAAGATCACAGGTATCATACAAATTTCACTGACCATTAAAATGACTTGTCAGGAGAGATTATGATATTTTTAATCCCTAAAGTAATTATGTGATACGTCTTACAGAGTTTGAATTTTATTAAAAATTTTTAAGAGTATATGAAAATGGTTTAAAGTTTCAGCTTCTGAGATTCAACATTCATTTTTAGTATGTAACAACTCAGCAGTTTTAATGATTATTGCTGGATAATTGTACTCTTTAGACTGATGGAGAGATCACTTCTGCAATAGTTCATCAGTTGAATGCCCAGTGTCATGTGGGGACATAATAGAAGTGACTCGTGGAATAAATGGCTTCACTTAGTTCCTCAGCCTTCTCCGCCAAAATGTGTGTTTAGGTACAAATGTGATAAATCTCAGCTAAGGTCCTGCAAACCCCCTAATTTTAGGGGAGCTTAGAAGAGGGCTGGATGGCCATAGGGTACCATAGATTTCTAACATACAAAGTGTTGTCTGTAGAACAAAATGTGTGTGTGTGTGTGTGTGTGTGTGTGTGTGTGTATGCACATGCTTGCGTGTGTACACTGCTTTGGGGAATTAAATAAAAATATATCTAGAAGTGTCACTGAATTCCTAAAACCTTATTTTATCATTAAGTCTTTTACAAAAAAAAAACCAGATATTATAAGTAAAACTGCTGCTCTAAAGGAAGGGAAAATACACCAAATTTACATGCATTACACATGTGTATATTTAATAATAATTGCTCTTGTGATGGAAGAGAGCATTTTTCATATACTATTTGTCTATAGCAATACATGCAAGGAAGAAAGAAATAAAAAAGAAATAAGCTTAAACCATTAGGAATTGCAGAATAAAAATTCTTGCACATAATGATATGTGCTCATTTGTCTTAATTTTAATCAAGCAATTCCAATGGGAAACAAGTTTCCTTAAAAAACAAACTAAAGAATGTTTTTCTGTGCGCATAATTTAGGTGGAAATAGATCTAGTACATCCATGTTTTCTCTCCAGGCAAGAAGTAATTTGGAAAGAACTAAGCAATACGGTGTTGGTAAACAGTGTTTCTCTCTGATAAAATGCCAGCCAAAAGAGAATCTATAACAATTACCAAACTACACATCTTAAGTCCTTTATTCAGATCTCTCCTTTGTTCAGCCATTATAGGAAAAAACAACTTATTAAATAAGTGATTTTAATGCAACTTCTTTTTGTTGCCTGAGTTTAGAGAAAAGGATTTTTGAGAAAAGCAAATTTTTTGCTAAATAAAAACCTTTACACAATACCCTAAATTGGTGGAACAACTGAAATTTTAAAAACAGCCCTGTGAAATTGTTCCCATTGGATTTCTTGTAAGTTTGGTTTTAAATACTCTTTTAAAAAGTATATTGATAAAATAATAAAAATCTCTTCTATTTAACTTAGTCTACTGATGATAGAAAAAGAACATATATGTAAGTATTGAAACAGTATAGTTATCTGAAAGTACCTTATAAATTAAGTTTCATAACCCTTTATGACAGGACCTTAGAACTGTTTGTGCCATAAAGAAAGCATAAAATATTTATGTACACACAAGCAATGGAGAAGTATAAATAATTGCGAGGTGTCCAATGACCATTTAACATAACCGTGTTGTAACATACTACTAAGACATTTCCCTTAAGAGCACTGTACATAGTTTTGAATAGCATTAGGGACCACAGTGGCCAAAAAGTGAAGCAGAATAAGTAGGCAGTTGTAATACGAGCAATGATAGAACTGATAACAAATATTTTAAATTGGTCGTTTCCTCACTATATTTCTCAGAGGCTCAGGATTGCCTTGGAAGACCTGGATACAGAGTGGGTGCTAGAGAGGGCAGAGAGGAAGCCTAAACAAATGAATTTGGGACAGGCTTATCCACTTATCAGTCAGTCTGAGTGGTCCAGCTCTCACCATTTTGTACATTAAAATTCCTTGGAAGATGATGTATGTTTACAAAAACAGGCCATAACTAAAGCATTCTTGAATACCACTGGTTTAGAATTTAAGAAGGGTATCTTGTGGTAGGTAGACCATGAGATTCAGTATCTATTCTCTAAAATTCTCTTCAGTCTTTCCTTGATGTGATTAAAGGCCATTATTTATAGAGCAAAGGTAAGGATGCAGATAGAGAAACACTGTGGACCACAAGGGCTTCTTATTTTAATGGAGAATTGAAGAGAGTATGTGTGGTTTATAAATAAAACATCACTTTGTCAAATTACTTCATTTTTTTTTAAGTCATGAGATTTATTTAAATTTTTAAATAATATGAAGGGTGTACAATCTCTATATTCAACAAAGGGAACATGCCTCTTATAACGTCAAGAAATATTGCCTTGGCCAGGCATAGTGGCTTAATCTATAAACCTGTAATCCCAGCTACTCAGGAGGCTGAGGTAGGATGATCCATTGAGCCCAGAAGGTTGAGGCTTCAGTGAGCTGTGTTTGGACAACTGTATACCATCCTGGACAACAGAGCAAGACGGTGTCTCAATAAATTAATAAAACAAAAAAAATTGCCTTACAGTAATTAAGGTTTTGCTTAAAGTGCAGTATATTACCAATTCGGCTCTTTTATTCCTTCCTTGATGGAATTACCTATTTTTATGTTTTGTTTTGAATATTTTATGGTTTTCTCTTATTTAGGTAAATTGAATCTTCCACAACAGGAAGCTAGTGCTTCCACAGATATTTCATCATTATCTGATACAGTAGTATCCAGCAGTATCTTGGATAGGCATGTAATCTGAACCAAAAATTAAAAACTTTATATTTGCATATTACTAATCCAGAAGATAAAGTAAATAATCTTTACTTAATAAAATGATCTCATTTAAAAAATAACTCTATGGTCATAACTCTCAGAATATAATACATTATAATAATATGCTACTCTACAATGATACTTCTGTAACTTTAATAGATTAACATAAAATACCTTTCATTACTTCATGCTGTGATTTATTTGAAATTAAGTGAAATACTGAGATATGTACAGATACCTCAGTGTTTTCAGTGATACAGTAACTTAAAGCTGGAATTGACTATCAACATAATTTTAATAATCTGGTAATAAGCCTAATTTAAACCATTGGTGCTCTTAAATATTTTCATTTCGAGATGTTTATTTGCTTGCCACCTTCTCTTCCTTGCTACTTTGTTAATTAGTGTCTATGCCAATATTTTGAACCATTCACTGGCATCGTTGCAGTAGGCCATGTATTATGTAGCCGCTTTTGAAAATTATGGGAGCATTTAGTTTTAGTTACGAAGATCCATGAAGTATATTGTCTAAACCTGATAATCGCTGGATCAGTATTTTCTTTATTGGTATATGTGGACTGAACATATATTTTTAATCTAAAGAATTCATAAAACAGACTTCTGAACATGATAATTATACTCTTTCAATTCTTTGCCATTATGAACTATGATAGAGTTATACAGTCTACCTATAAATGCTTTTATAGCCATTATGGAATTCCACCTGGAAATGTAGCATAGTTACAATAGCTCTTAATATCTACCATTGTTCTTGTATGATTGAATCATTGGAAGATGATGTATGTTTACAAAAACAGGTAATAACTAAGGCATTCTTGAATACCACTGGTTTAGAATGTAAGAAGGGTATCTAACCACATCAGTATGCACAGCACACAGGGAGATTTTGAAACCTCCAATGGCCAACTGATTGATTCCAGAGCATAAAATTGAAATTATCTGACTCCACAAATCTCCCAAACATAGATAGCAAATAGATTCATCAAGGCAGAGGATCTGAGTATACTCATATTCTGCCAGGAGGAGCTTTAGGGAGATAGATGTCTCTCACCAAGACAGCAGAAGGAAAGAGAGCAGGGAGGAAATTCCAAGTTCTGCCTGTGATAAGGGTGGCAAGTAGTCCATGGATATGTCAGCATCCTAAAAGATGCCCTTTCTAATGGCGAGTGTGATTGCATACAACCCCACTGTTTCTCCTTGCTCCCAGTGCCATCAGTATCAAATCACCAGGATACTGTGTTCTCTATGCTGCTTAAATCATGACCAAGACTAATTTGCAAGGAATGGCCTAGAGAGTAAGATTGTGCATACAGTGTTGAGGAAATGGACATGTTAACTTTCAGAAAGTTCATGTAGAATTGAATAAAAGTGAGAAAGTAAGAGGTGTAATCATAGAAGGAAAACATGTTGTTGGATGAAATTTGGAAGCAGATGGTGAATCGATGAGGCAGATATAGTAAGATAGAGTGATTGGTTACCAGAAAGTACATCTAGCTTTTTCTAATTAAAAAAGATTTAACTACTTCTTCTTTATAACAGAGGACTGTTACAGTGTCAGACCTTACTATTTATGTTGTTGGAAAAAAGGAGTTTCTTGCACTACAACCAGGTAAGGAAAAGATGTAGGAATAGGCCAGGTGATATTGGAATACTAAACAAAGCTGTGAAAATGAAACCCGCAATACAGGAATAAACAGTTAAGAAGCAAAGAATATACATCTTTCAGAGGAAGAAAGTTTCAGAGTCTAAAAAATACAGCATAACTTGAAATGACTTTGTACTCTAAAGATATTCCTGTGCAGCAGTGTGCTTCACATTCCATTCACAAATACAGTCTTTTACACTTTGTAAATAATGCAAAACTCTTACTATCCATTCCTCATGTTGCCCTGTGCTTCTGCACTTAACCCATTTTCTTATTTTTATTTTTATTTATTTATTTATTTATTTATTTTGAGACAGAGCCTTGCTCTACTGCGCAGGCTGTAGTGCAGTGGTGCAATCTTGGCTCACTACAACCTCCACCTTCTGGGTTCAAGCGATTCTCCTATCTCAGCCTCCTGAGTAGCTGGGACTACAGGTGAGTGCCACCATGCCTAGCTAACTTTTGTATTTTTAGTAGTGATGGGATCTCACCATGTTGGGCAGGCTGGTCTCAAACTCCTGACCTCAACTCATCTACCCACCTCAGCCTCTTAAAATGTTGGGATTACAGATGTGAACCACTGTGCCCAGCCAACCTATTTTCTTTACCTCTCTGTTACTACTAATCATTTCACCAAGTCATCTTTTTTACTTCCACTTGTAATCTGGTTTATTGGTTTTCTAATGCTGTGTAACAAATTATTACAATTTAAGAGAATACCTATGTATCACAGTTTCTGTGACTCATAGTCAGAAGTGAGACCAGAGTCCAGATCTGGCTTATTGAGTTCTCTGCTTAGGACTTCAAAAGGTTGCAATTAAGGTTGTTGACCAGGCTGTATTGCCATCTGGAAGATTCCATGGGAAAAAAAAAATCTGCTTCCAAGCACATTCAGATTGTTGCCAAAATTTATTTATTTGTTTCTGTGTGCGAGCAGCCCAGCCCCTGTGCTGGCTGGCAGCTGGATGCTGCCCTCCAAGACCTAGAGGTCACTCACAGTCCTTTGCCATGTAGGCATCTCAACATGAGAACTGACTGTATCGGCCAACTAGGAGAAATTCTAGCTCCAGTCTGCTAAGATGGAGGCTTACATAACATGATCAAGAGAGTGACATCTCTTTATCTTTGCCATTCTCTGTTGGTTAGAAGCAAATCACAGATCTCACCTGCATTCAGGAAAGGCAAATACACAAAAATGAAAATACCAGGCAAATGGGGATCATGGGAGCCACCTCAATTCTGTCCACCACACCTAAAGTCCATACTTTAGTCAAATATCTCTTACATATATTTATTTATCTCTTTAGCCGTCCTGTATTCCCCTCTGTCCTTTGTCCCTTTTCATTCAAATGATGCATTCTACAAAGGTCCAAAGGGACCATCTGGGATACTCCATATTCTCTTCCCAGGAGACAAGGAGCAATACCTATTTTGAGACAGAACCAACAAAGCAAAAATCACAACGTTCTTCCAGACAAACTTTCTCTGCTATTTGGGAGCTATTTCTCTTGTGTAGCACTATTAGCAAAGCCTCACATTTGGATACTGAGAACAGAGGTAACCTTAGGAACATGGGGTTGGGGCAGGGGCCAATAAGTAAGTCAGGGAGATTCCAGACCTTCATCTAATGGAACGAATCTTTTATGTGGAGGAGCAGATGGGGGGCGGTTGCTATTTCTCTTTGTTCAGCATTTATTAAAATGAAGCAGGAATTATATTTTCCCATAGGTTTAGTTCCTAGAGTTTCCATTTCTGGGCAACCATGATTCCACTTCGAGGGATTTATTCAACTGTCCTGAACTACATGTAAGCAATCAGAAATTTGTTTTATAACCCTGTCAACTTTGCCAGCAAAAGACTTAATATTTGATTTTGTTTTACCTTAAAATCATCTTTCAATGGAGTTAAAATGCTCTTTTGCAGAGTGTTCCAGAATTGAAAGGTTGAGCAATTCTACAAGAACAAGTAGTGGTACTTGTTCTTGGTCTGGGATTGAGAAATGCTAACCTTATTGGCCATTATATAACTGCTTATTACTCTCGGTTGCACTTTTGTATTGAGATTTATAATGGTATCATTTTATTTCCTGGAGACTTGACTTATGTTGCTCTTTAGGAACAAACATGTTTTGACTAGATATAAAGGAAAATTACTTAAAAATATATTTTAGTGTAGCATTTCACCTGTATGGAAGTATTTTCATACCTCTCTCATTCCACCCTGCAAGCAGTTGTATAACGATGTGAGGGACAGTTGTTATGAAGGCTACTGTACAGTAGAAGAAATAGCTCAGAGAGAACACATGATTTTCCAAGAATACCCAGGCAATAAATGACTAAGAACACATTGAATCTACCTGTGCCAGCACTACAGAGAAAGCTCCTCCACTCAATTCCTGGCTAGAACAGATGAGCTTTGTGCAAAATGGGACAAACACCAAATCTAGAGAAAAACATGCAAGGAGGACTGTTTTCCTCTAGCACTTATGGAAGCAAAATGTTAATTATTTTTAAAATTACAAATGAAAACATATTTACATTTAATAAATATAAAACTGATTTGCAATTGTCTTTCCAAAAGAAGTAGCCTGAATCAGAAAAGTATGATTAGTTTTCTTGTATGTTTCAGTAGATTTTGTAATTATGCATTATTGTGTTGAGCAGTCTGATAAGCACATAAATCACTTGAGATGTCAGCACACAGATGTGTTGATTTTGGCTGCCTTAATGCTGTTGAGTTACTTTTCACTTTATGTTATGAGAAAGAACATACAAAGCTACGTTTATGATCAATTTTAGTGTGGATTTGAAACGGAAGGCTGTTTTCAATGGGAAAAGGCAAATTGCAGACAAGTACATCCTGTATAGTCAGAAAACGATTCCATATCTAATAGAATTCCATAGACATTAACTGTGCTCCTGTTGGAAGCCTCAGCTCAGGTTCCATTTTGCTTTCCAGTAGATGCTGATTGATGTAATAACTAATGTTATTTGAGACTTTTTAAAATACCCATATATGTGTGTGTATGTATGTATATATTCCCTATCATCTACAAAATGATTTTTAACCCAAAGAAATATGAAAAAGAATTTTTACATTATCTTTCTCAGTCTCTGTTGAATATGTAACTATCTCTCCTCAGAGACTATAGCAAAGATACAGAGGTTTGAACACAAATGATGAGTCTGCATATACTGGACATATAAATGGTTGATGAGGCAAAATTGCAGTGACCATTTAAAAGATTAAGCTGTAGGCAGCAAATGCTGTTTGAAATATAAGCTGCAGATACACAAAGGATCTGCACTTTTCAGAAATGGAAAATTGATTTTTAGCAGCTGCATTTTCTAGCACACCTAAAAGGTGATGTAGATTTCTCCTACTGGTGAGAAATTGGCTACCTATTTTGACAAATAGTAAACATTAAAAAGTCAGCATACTAATGTCACCAGAAATTAAAGATAGAACACTATTTGGTAGTATGGCTAAATCAAAATATTTAAATTTACATTATACCATATGAAGGCATGCCACATTTTAAA
Organism: Saimiri boliviensis; assembly: GCF_048565385.1. Lineage (NCBI taxonomy): Eukaryota > Metazoa > Chordata > Mammalia > Primates > Cebidae > Saimiri > Saimiri boliviensis. Next base: position 225,263,518 of record NC_133449.1, read on the forward strand.
AAGGTATTAAATGTTACCGGAATGTATTCTTTCAAACTCACAAATTATGTGTTGGTAATAGACTTTTATGTTATTTGAGGCTGAAACATGGAGAAACCAAGCTATTTGCAAGTGGGGTAGCCTGCATAACAATTTATAACCAGAAACTGCACAGTTTTGGAGATAAACATAAGAAGATTGAAAAACAGAAACATGACGCTAGAGATGAGGCTTGGGAAAGTCTAATGATCACATTTACAAAGAACCTATAGTCCAGAGAGGTTAAAGCATTTGTTCAAGTGGAGTATATGGTGAAAAACTAATTACCTTTATTTTTAATATGACACATTTAAGTTAAAATCTCCATTTCTTAGACTGTAACTTTCTTAGCTTCCTGATCATAGCTCATTACTAAAAAAGTCCCTTCCCAAATTCACTCAAACCTTCTGATCCAACCTCCTTCTCCCACGATTATTCTCTTGTGTGCTCCAGCCTCATGGAAAGTCTCTTTCTGCAAACCATGAAGCCCCTTCAAGATATTTTACATTTGCAAGTGCATGTCTCCTGGTCAAAAATGCCCTTTTCTCTTTTCTCCACTGTCTAGCTTCTAGTAATCCTTCAATGTTCAGGCTCCCCTGGACTCTGCTGTCTGTCCCTTCTACAGGTACTTTGTTCTTATGCCTGCGGGGGCCCCACCTCTGTGCTACAATATTTGCATACACAAGTCTGCTTCTCTCACTATACCCAGACCCCACAAGGGGATTTTAGTAACCCAAGTGCCTAGCACAGAGCAGACACTCAATAAATACTGGATTAATGCTTGGATAAATGGAGTATAAAAACGAATTGAACAGAGGTAGTTGCTGCTGATCGATTTATATGCCACATAATGAAGCGTGGAGATTTTCAAATGGAAAGGAGCCTCGAACTCTTCTAAGTAATGTCTCTCATTTTACAGCTGAGGTTCAGGAAAGTTAACTAACTTAAGGTCACCAAGCTAATGCATAACAAATTCAAGTTTAAATCCATGTCTAGTAGTTCTAGTTCTACACCATAAAGCACATGATGAAAGAAACTTTGTTAGATAAACTACATCTTGGTTATTTGGAATTTTATCACTATACAAGAATCTAGGAAATTTTGCAAGTATTGCGGAGCACTTGATGACTGAGCTCTTTTAAACAAGTTACTCCTTTAGCTTTTATTGTTGAAGTGGTTAATTATACCCTTTTTATTTATTAGATTAAATGAAGTGGTACTGAACACTTCGTATCCATGCTTATTTCTAAATTTTAACCACTCCTTCACTTTTCTCAGTAAGACTTAACCTTGTTTTTCAGGTTTTAGTTTCATGTTTTACATTGCAATCCTATACTTTTTAATAGGGAATTTTATGTCTCACTGTAAACCTTAAAAGTAAAAAATGTATGAATTCCAACGTCAGAGTGACCCAAAGCAAGTCAGATCTTAATATCTAAAAAATCAGTACAAACCTATTCACACAACTAAGAAAAGCAGACGTAAAATTGTGTAAATAAAAATCATGAATTTAAAAAGAATTTTACCTAGCATAGCTTGTGCTGTACAAAATAAATAAAACCATCAGCAAGAGAGTTCAGACAGATGTAAAATCAAAGCCAGTTAACTTATTTTACAAAGGTAAGTTGTGAATGTTTCTTCTTTGTACCAAAATTTGATTTCAGAAACAGAGATAAGCAAGACATTTTAGAACAGAGCCTGTTTGGCCTTATTTATTAGCCTAGTATACAAAACCACCCATTCCCAAAGCTTTCCAGGCACTGCACCAACATACAGACACCACAATTAAATTCAATTAAATTCTGACACTAAAAAAATATGAAGTGTTAACATTTTATATTTACAACCAAGAGCAAAGAAAAGAGTTAGTCTTTAAAGAATATTTAGTCCAAACAAAATTTTATACAAAAATACACATTTTTTTCCCAGCAGGTATGCCTTACCAAGACTTGCTAAACTAGAGAAATCATTATGCTAGAACAGAGATTTAGTGCAATGCCTCATATTGATCATGAGCAATTTTATTACACTTATTTCTGATTGTTTTCCTGTGGTGTATAATCAGTTTGCAAGGAAATATACATACAATTATCATGAAAAGTATCTAGAGGCACCAAGTAGAAAGAGTCCTCTCCATTATCCTACTTGATATATATATATATATGTATATATATATATATATATATATTTGGCTGAAATGGAAAAAAGAAGGAATCAAGGGAATGTTTCAAAAGAGAATCGAGGAAATTTAAAAATTGTAGAAACCATATTGTGAGTGTTCAGTGTGCATGTGTATGGTGTGTGTGTGTGTGTGTGTGTGTGTGTGTGTGTGTGTGTGTGTATGGTGTGTGTGTGTGTGTGTGTGTGTGTGTGTGTATGGTGTGGTGTATGTTTGCATATATGTGTGTGCCTGCGTGCAGCATATGCTATCCTGGCTTAATGCTCCAGTGTATTATCCATGCAGGTAAACTTTGCTTTCCCCCTCTCCTTCAGCAAAGTACCTAAGCTGTCCTAGGCTGAGCTGAGTGTGAATGGATTGTATTTTATGCCAGGAACAGTGGTGAAGCAGAGGACATCCAGTGCAGCCCACCTTTCAGTACCCTCAGATCTTTGTTCATGTAGATCGAATTCAACTTAATGATCTCCCTGGCTTCCTTCTCTGCAAACTTTCAGACACAATACTTCATGCATACCTGTAGGTTCACCTCTCAGAGTCCTAGACAGTGGACATTAAAAGCTCTGCCATATAAACTCTGAGCCAGTCATTAGAACTGCTGTTTCTCTCTGTCACCATATGTAGCTTTTAATTGCTACACTATTGATTTACTTTTTCTGGACCACAACTCTACTTGGTTTTCCAGTTGATTCCCTGCATGACATGCCATCCTTTCCCCAATTTAACCTCACCAATGTTTGCTGAGAAAATAATCCAACCACTGAGAAGACATACTCTTATGCCCATGTTGCTGCTCCATGACATAGTGTCTGTGTATTTAGAAATTTACCTGTTGTTTTTTGCCAGATATTTCCAAAACCACTTATATTCCCCATCCCATATCCTCTCTTTCACACACACACTGTATTCTATTTTACACATACTCTATACAGTATGCCTTACTGGACTTCTCTGATTTCTGCAACTTTCTGTAGCATCTCTTCTGAGGTTTGTCACTCTTGGGTCCCTGAAATTTAATCAGTCATTCTTAACATCCTATTTCCCAAGATACTCTGAATCAACTGCCCTGACTTAGCCTCTCTTTCTTATCCTGCGTCCATGGCTCCTCTGGCCTGGCCTCTTTGGTCAATACTGAGTTCAGATTTGCATAGGCTAGCTTTCCAGCCCTAGCAAGAGAATCCAAACCATGCCCTCCCTTAGTCTCCTGATTCTGACACTTACTTGGCAAATTGGCATCAGACTTTATATTCTTCTAGTTTCTTCTACTTGTCCCTACATCCGTATCTACCCATTTCTCACCTGGCTGTGTTAATCCACTCATATTCCTGTAGGCTATCATTGGCTGTCAGTTCCATGCTCTTTATCTTGATTTAAACTCAGATTGAATGAACAGTAGGAGAAAAAAAATAAAATAAAATAAAAAAGGAAAGGCCCTATCCTTCCACCTGTTGGATAGTTCCTGAGTTTTTGGTTCTCATTACAACTCTTTGAATCTGGGGAACTTTCCCTCATTGTGCATTACTGAAAAGGCATTAAAGTCATTCTTGTTAAGTTTAATCATTTCCTGACAAAGTTTGTATTGCACAATGCTGCCAAATTCACAGTGTCATGGAATGTGAAGTTCTTAATATTCCACCTTAAAACTTCTGTCTCAGATCTTTTTCATTTCTTTGGGTATTTACACATAATTTTTCCTTGCTGTTTATCTGTGAAGAAAAGTTGATCATGCTATATTTTAAAAACAAACTTCAACTTCTGTTCCTGACCCAATCTCATTTCATCCTTCAACCTATCTAATTAATAAATGTGTTTACCAATACCTAATATGGACAGACTTTGCAGTAAGTTTTAATAAAAACAAAGATCACAGAAACATGATTGGAGCATTCAAGGAGCACAAAATCTGGCAGAGGACAAGCGTTTGCAAAGAGATTACTGCAAACACAATGTGATGCATACTATAGTGGAGGGACGTACTAAAGAGACAATAAACTGATCGTAGGGAGCAAAGGTTCTAGAACCTGACTGAAACCCATACTAGTTCATATGGTTCCTTCAAAGCAATTATAAAAAGGCTTTTCACTCAGAGCAAATAATTTACAAAAAGTACCTCCACTGGGGAAGACCAGTGAGAAAATGAGTCCCTTTCCTCGGGGCTGCTGTTGCAGCCACTCAAGAATGTACCACTTGGGAAACAGAACACAGACTGAGGCTTACGTGTGCCGCATCTACCAGGAGCCCCTTTGTCGGGTCCAACTTGAACAGTTCAGCACAGTGGCCCTACATATACAAGGCAGATTCGGTGGAAAATCTTTATTCTGTCACCTACTTGCTCTGTGACTTTGAAAACGTCACATAGCTTCTCTGAGGCTCTCTGAATTGTAAAATTGTACTGTAATAGAAACTAACTCAGAGGATGAGTAGATGAATCATGTGAATACTTATTTCATATCCTAGTGATGAATAAGCACTCAATACAATTATTATTATACACAAAATGACTATTCCTCCTATTCTAGAGACATAAAAAGTAGTCAAGTCTACTTCAAAGAGGATGCCAGGAAAGGAGTTACTAATATATATGGTCCTCCTGCTATGCCCTTAAATATGAGTTAGAAATCTCAGAAAAAGGAGGAAATATTTACAGACAGCAGGCAAAACTCTCAACAAAGGCAGGAGTATTCAGGAAAGCCTGGGAGGGGAAATTGGAGAGATTTGCCATGGAATAATTGAGGAAATGGGAAGAGGTTGTTTAATGAAATGCTTAGAGCCTTACATTTGAGTTTCAAATGAGTATCAAATAGATAGATTAATTTTTATTTATTAGTTGATATATTAATTTTGACCTCATTAAGAAATAGAAAAATAAAAGCAAAATAAAATTTGTTGAAAATTGAGCTCTGTCCTAGGCATTATGCCATATAAGAAAAACTGGGAAGGGGTGGTACAGCATATTGGGAAGCCAATAAATATTTTTTAATTCGTTTCATTAAATTTTGATATTGTTATTCATAATTTTAAGAAATTTTTAAAGCACATGTGTTAGATTTATTTGGTAAAACTTAACATGGTAGCATTAATGGAAGATAATTATATATAATTTCTATACTGGAGCAGGTCTAGCTGTCATTTTGGAAAAACTAATTTTGTAATGCAAATTATAAAGTATTATAACTTAAATTGTTATTTCATGTTTTTTGCATATTTATTTTGTGCCAGATGTAGCAGAAATGTAGAAATTTGAAAACAAGTAATACAAAATGAATTCAGCTACCAGATGGCAATGTCTTCTTTAAAACTAATGGCTTAATGTTAGTTATACGGCTATAGTAATAATAAAAATCATCATAAAAATAGGTCATGTGAAATGCAAAAAAGAAAAATAAAGATACTAGATATTAAACAGTCCTGACATTAGCTTTTTCTTGGCCTAAAGTTACAATACTGTGGGCTAGCAGAATTGTTTTAAAACATTCAGAAGTTGCCTAATTCTCAGTTACTTTGCATTCACCGATTTAGTGTTTTTTAAGTCATACCCAAAAACTAAATATGTAGTGTTGTTGTTAACTGGAAAAATTTAGACTGACCCCTTAAAATACTCTATCCCTCCTCACCCCTACCAAATGTTTAAGAAGCAAAAATAAATACAAAGATTATTTCATTCCTTCCCCAGGAGTTCACAATATACTCTTATTAAATTATGAAAAGTATTTTAATTATATAGAGAGAATAATATAATACCCCAATTTTAAAAAAAGTTAACATTGTACCATATTTATTTCAAATATATATTTGTTTCTAAGTATGAATACACATGTATATATATATATGTGTATATGTATATACATACATATATATATTTAAATGCCAATACTGCAATGTGTTGATTTTTCTAGCTTTGTAGTAAGTTTTGAAATAAAAAAGTATGAATTCTCAAACTTTACGGGGTTATTTTGAGATTGTTTTGGCTATTTGGGGTCTCTTTTAATTTCCATGTGAATTTCAGGATCAATTTGTCAGCCTCTACGAAGAAGCCAGTTGAAATTTTGTTAGGGATATATTGAATCTGTAGATCAATTTGGGGAGTGTTGGAATTTAATAATATTCTCCAATACAATACTTAACAATACATGAGCTATCTTTCCATTAATTTGTCTTCCTTAATTTATTTCAACAATGCTTTGTAGTATTTACTGTATGAGTCTTGCATTTTCTTTGTTGAATTTATCCTCACATATTTTATTATTTTTAGTGCTACTGGAAGTAGAATTGTTTTTCTTAATTTCATTTTTGGATTGCTTATCACCAGGATATAGAAAATCAGTTGATTTTTATATAGTGATCTTCTATCCTACAAACTCACTGAATTTCTTTATTAGTTCTAATATTTCTTGGTGGATTCCTTGGGATTTTCTACATGCAAGATTATGCTATCTAAATAAAGATAGGTTTACTTTTTTCCAATCCAGATATCTTTTATTTAATTTATTTTTGCCTAATTGTCTTGGCTCCCATTGTAGTTTTACAGTAAATAATAAGCAATGTAAATAGTTGTCTTAGCCAAAGGGCCCGTAAAAGCAAAAACAAACAAAAACACCTCAGGTTAAGCTAACATTTTTAGATTGTACAATCCTAGGTCAGCAAGAATGCAGGACTAAAAAAGTTAGGAAAATACATAAGAAGTTTGTTTAATTGAACTGGCTTTAGTATCACCAGAAAACATAGGTGCTAAGTTGCTCAGAATCTCCAGAGGGTCTCAAGGGTTTCACTGTGCACTGGTGTTACTGGCAGTGAGAGGTGGGAAGGGAGAAGAATATTATCTATTGGGTTTTTTCCAATTTCCTTTCTCAGTGATCAGAGTCTGCCCTACAGGACATTAATGTCATCAAAATTCTGAGCTGTGTTACCTGGCCCATTGGGGCTGCTGCATAGGAACCTATGGTTTGTGGATTCATTAGAATCATAAATGGTAAGAGAATTCTTGACCGGTGAAGAGTCAAGTTGAGGCACTAGAGCCCTGACACCTCACCCTAGCCTTTATTCCAGGAGATACTGGGACAGTTGGTGGCAGTGTTAGAAGAAAAAGGTAATGATAGCAATGTCTATGCAGCTACCATAGATGGCTTTCTATGCTACCTTAAAGTTAAGAACTATAAACGTTCAGATCCATCTGCAACTTATTATCTCATTACATTAATGTTTTCTTGTTTGATCAATAATGTATTTTTGAGATTTTTTCCAAGTTGATACATGTAATTCTATTGTATTCATTTTAATCCCATTTAATTATCAATTCTGTTCATAGACTTTATAATTTTTCACAATTATTTGGTATAACAGTAATGCTGCAGACAACTTTATTATATATGTCTCTTCTGATGGCTTATCCCAGAATATGTCTAGGAGTGCAATTTCTGAATCAGTAGGCGTGTGCATTTTCAGTGTCACTAAATATTACTAATTTGTCCTACAAAGTTGTTAAGCCAATTTGGATTTTCATCAGCAGTGCCTGGGAGTTATTGTAGCCCTATCTACTCACCAACATATAACACTTAGTATTGTTGAAACTTTAAGTTTTGGATGTGAAATAGAATCTAAGTTCTGTGGTAATTTCTATTTTCCTGATTACTGAACTTGTTATCTCTTCATTTATATATCTATTTCCCTGATTATTAAACCTGTTATCTCTTCATTTATATCTCATCCTATGGAGAGTTTCATACTCTCTGAGTTACCTATGTCTCTTTTGTCTGTAATTTTCCTATTGGTTTGTTTGCCTTTGTAACAATTTATCATAGTTCTTAGGACTTTTATAAGATCTTCTCTCAGACTCTATGTTTTTTTTTAATTTAGTTTACTATGTTTTCGTTGTGTGAAAATTTTCATTTTAATATAGTAAAATGTGTCATTTTTATATAGTAAAATGTGTCATTTTTATGTTTTGCTTAAAATTACTTTCAACTTCATGTCACAAATGCTAGCTTTCATATTTTCTCCTGAAATACTTAAAAGTTTCACTTTTTACATTTAAGAGATTTAGCCTACTGGGATTTAATTTTGGATATGGTAAAAAGAAAGACTCATTTTCTGGATAAACAGCCAATTTCTGCAGCATCTTTTATTGAGTCCAACTTCCATTGAGTTGTTCTGTCATTTCCCATCCATACTAAACTTGCAGATGACTGTTTCTGTGTCTGTTTTGTTATGATTTTCTGATTTTCTGCTTTTCTATCCTTATAACAGTATCACTGTTTAATTGTATGGCTTTACTTGCTTTAAGGATTGATCTTAGGTGGCAATAGTCCCTCACCCTATTATCACCACCAGCTATGCAGAAAACTGTCTAGGTTTTTCTTGGTCCTTCCATTCTTCCCAAGAATTTTCAGATCACTTCAGCACATTTTAAAACAAAATTCCTTCAGAATTTTGGAGAAATATGCTGACTTTTAGAGGAAATGGATATCATTTTTTATATTGAGGCTCCTCATTTTTATGTTATTTTTTTTCATTTATTTAGGTATTCTGTTAAGTTATTCAACGGTGTTAAAATTGCTTTTTATTAAGGACTTAAATCTCTGTGTAGATGCTCATTCTTTAAATATCATAAAACACTCATTGTTATAGTGAATGGGTTTCTAAAATTTACATTTTCTATTTGGATGAGCCTAGTGGATAGAAATGTTTCAGATTTCCACATAACAGTCTTGTATCAACTAACCTTGCTAAACTATCTTATTCACTGTAAAGTGTGTTTGTAATATTTTCTTTTTCTACTATATCACATGCTCACAGCAGCAATTTTTTATCTCCTATTTCACCTTACATGCTTATTTATTTTCTCTTCTTATTGTTTTATGTAAAGTCTTCAGTATGGTGTTTAGACAAGAGGTGGTTAGAACATGATATCTGCAATCTGATTTTAAGAAGATTCTTTCAGAATTTCACCCTGCATTTAATGTTTACTCTAAAGATTAATAAGATATCTTTATTCATTAAAATAAATTGCCTTTTATTTCTACGTTTAGAAGGTGGTCCTTTGAAGAAAACTAATGAAACAGTCAAAATGTTGACAAAATTATCCAAGAGAATAAAGAAAGAAAAAAATATTCACTATGAAAAACTGGACTGAAGTATAGACTAAATAGAAAAAATTTAATATAAACATATTTATGCCAATGCATTTAAAATGTAGTAAAACTTGTTATAGTAAAAGAAACGTTACCACATTTACTCAAAGAAGTTGAAAACCCACATATACGTTCAAGAGAAAAAGTAAGGGAAAATGAAAGGAAACCTTGAATAGGCATAATTAAAGACATTAAATTCGAGTTTATAGCTTTCAAAAACATATATTCTGTTTTGCACAAACTACAGATGACAATGAGAGTAAAGCTTCACAAATTCTTTTGTTAAACAGCAAATTCCTGGCACCAAAAATGGACAGAGTACAAGAAAAAAAACTTGCTTGAGAATCTTCTTTGCCAACAGTGATGTAGAAGTCTTAAATAGAATATTAGTACATAGAATACATCAAAATTTAAATTTGTTTTCTAATAAAGGAAAATGTATTTTGGAAATGCATAAAATGTTTTCACTTTAAAAAATCTTCTAATGGCAATCACCGAGTTAGGACATTAATGCTGAAGGATGTAGACACCTTGATGGTGGTAGCTCAAATTGGCAAAACCATATTTGAAAACTGTTCTTATCTTGTAAAGTTAAACATTCTTATACTCATTAACCAAAAACATCTTACTCCTAGATATATTTTCAAATAAACATTTTAGTACTTTTACCAAGAGATAAGAATAAGAATGTTCATCACACTGATTTTATATGCCAAAAACTGGAAAGAATCAAATACTAATGACAGGAGAAGGAATAAATATATTGTCATTTATGTACACATGGAATTTATGGTTCAGTAAAAATAAAGTAATTTATAACTATAAATAAACACTTAGTTGCATCTTCATAATATAATATTGAGTTTTAAAAGCAAGGTCCAGAAGATTCCTCTATGAAATTTTTTATAAATTTTATGGCAAAACTAAATATTATTATTTAGGAGTACATTCATAAGTATAAAATTGTATTTTAAAAATCAAGGGCACAATAAGCAATTTAGGATTGAGCATCCTTGTGGGGAGAAGTGAAGGACCAGCTTTGTATGTAAGTAACATACGTGTTGTCAATGTCACAGTTCTCAGGTTGGTTGGGTGTTGGTTTTGTATTAATGAATTAAAAAAGAAATCTGCATGATTATCTTAATATGAAGAGAGATAGAATTTCATAGACTCTAATAAACTTATTCATGTTTTAAAATTTTCATTGCAAAAAAATAGAAGGGAAAGTTTTTAATTTAATAAAATATATCTGCTAAAAAGTCTATAGCAAAAGGCATTCTCAATGTACAAATGTTTGACACATTCGTTAATGCCTGAGCTTTATTGTTGGATTATTATTATTTCCTTCTTGAAAATACAGCACATTAGTTGTTGTGACATGAAAGCTTTACAGAAAAAAAGTGTCGTTTGAGAATTATTCTTGACAGTTTACCTTTCAATCTCCCAGACAACAAGGCTATGTCTGGTTCCTGAAGCATATTGTCAACATGACAATTTATGTCATTTTCTGTTACTTTATAAAGAAAATGTTACTCTACAAAAAAGTTGGAAGCAATGCATCTCAAGGCCATGTTTTTCAAAATACAGAGTATTAATCTAGCAGTTAATATATGTGTGACCTCTGTTCTGTCTTCTTTCCCTTAGGGAGATGTTCAGGAGTCCTTTACATTGGGCCTCTAGTGATTCCGTTTAACATAGATTCTATGTCATAGCTTATATTCTAATTCCTAAACTAATAGATACTTCAGCATTTCTTGAAATGTAACAGATTTATTTGTAATTGGAAAGACTTGTCAAAATAACCTCTTTTAATATAAGCCAGAAGTTTGAGACATATCTTGTGAGTTGTTTATGAGGATAGTTTTTATTTCTGTTTTTGATTTTGTTGTTTGTTTGTTGTTTGTTTGTTTGTTTGTTTGTTTTTGAGACAGAGTCTCACTCCGTCACCAGGGGCCAGGCTGGAGTGCAGTGGATTGATCTCAGCTCACTGCAACCTCCGCCTCCTGGGTTCAAGAAATTCTCCTGCCTCAGCCTCCCAAGTAGCTTGGACCACAGGCACATGCCGCCATGCCAAGCTAGTTTTTGTATTTAAGTAGAGATGGGGTTTCACCATGTTGGCCAGGATGGTCTCGATCTCTTGACCTCGTGATCTGCCTGCCTCGGCCTCCCAAAGTGCTGAGATTACAGGCATGAGCCAGCATGAGCCACCGTGCCTGGCCTCTGTTTTTGTTCTTATGCTTCCATGTTGATTGGTTCCACTGTAAATTAATTTTCTGATATTATACTTTTAATGTCATTCTACTAATTTTTACAAGATTCTTCTTTTGTTTAAATCAGTGTTTGAACTTCATTAAAAATATCTCTGGAATTCAGGTTCCTTAAACACTTATAATATCATTTACAAAAGGAATTATACTTCTATTTCCTGTTGATGTATAATTTTAAAAAATTTTAAACACAATTTTTTTCAAATTGTGTTTAAAATGTCAGCAGCTTTGGGCCTGAAGTCTTCCATCACATACCAAAGACAGTTATGTAAAAAATGTTCAACAGATGGAGGTGTCTTATCAAATTCTTTATTTAAATCTACAAATGAGTCCTCAGTTAAGTGAGCTATAACTTGAGAAGTTTTTAACTCTTGAATACATATGCAAAAAATGTTTAATATAATGAGTTTGTTTCAAGTGATTTGTTAATTCCATACCTAATTTAAGATTGTAGTTTATGAGCTATTTTATAGTAATAGAAAATACAGTGTATGAATAGTTTGAGAGCTAAAGAATGTGATTTTTTAAAATATGAGGTTATTTTGTGCTGAGTGCAGAAAGAAATTAGCCCTTGTGTAATTTCTGAGACAGGCATATACATGAGTCCCTTAAACACAGTGCCATTTCTCAAAAGAAGTAAAGCCTAAGCATCTTATTGCTCACATGCATTCAAGAACAAAATATTTTATGAAAGTTATATAGCTTACATTTAAGCCAGAACTTTATAACTATAGCCATATATGTTTTTTGGGCTTCATCATAGAAATAACCAGGCCACACTGTACTGTAGAACTTAATTAGAATACACTCATTAAATTATATTCAGATTTTATCAGCATTCAACATCTGGTTCTATACTCTAACATTTATTAAGTTCAAAGACCTTGGTAATTGTATTAAGGAAATAGACACTGGAACCTAAAGGAGAAGATTGATGAGATTGGAGTTTTAAGAATACAATAGCTGCTCCTTATTTCTGCTGGGAAGAAAGCAAATGGAAATTAGCATCAGTAACAGCAGAAGAATATAGATAAGATATATATACACAATAAATAAATATAAATATGAGTAGATAAAACATGTTGATTTTATGGGCATTCAATGAGAAAATCTATAATCATGGCTTTTAATGAGGCTCTCTAAGACTACAAGTATAATCTATATAATCTATGATGACTGAAATGCTGAGGACTAGATAGTCCTGAAGATCTGCTAGAGCCTCTTGTCCTTCTTATACAAATGTAGTGCTGACAGTGTTACAGACCATGCATTTGAATGGAAATAATTCGTATCCCCTTTTTTCCTACTGTATGTATACTCTGACCTTTGAACAAAAGATTTTTTGTTTTAATTGTCATCCTTTGGGGCAATCAGCTTTCTGTGTCAGTGACTCTCAACCCTAGAATCCGCAGGCAGTTCTGTTCCTGCTGAGTCATCTCCCTCTCCTCTCCTCTCCAATCTTTTCACAACTCTCTGCTGACCTGGGCTGTTTTTGACTGCTGACATTGATGGCACATTTTCCCAAAGCAATTCGAAACATTTACCTCCTGCTTGATTTCTAAGAGGCCATGAGCCTTCCCTCTTCCTTTGATAAGGTCAAAGGGAAAAAAAAGTTGTATCTGGGTTTCTTTGGATTCTTGCTTTTGTTTTAGCCTAAAAATCAATCACCATAAAACACTCATACATCCAATTAAGACTAAAAAATATAGAATTAAAGCTCACATATTCTGATGAAAAAAATGATGTAAAGGACTCTGGATGATTTTCAAATTTTAAGAATGGTTAAATTTTCTATCAACATAAAATACATATAGCTCCTTCAGCAAGGACAAAGCACAAAAATACACTGTTTGTATCAATTTTCCTAACTTTCAAAGGCCTCCTAATATTTAGTATATGCAATGTGATTTGCTATTACAATATACTTTACTTTGTGAATGTTTTATTAAGTTGGTAAAAAAATAATTTCAGTTTTTACCTGTTACTTTTAATGGTCAAAACCGCAATTATTTTTGCACCAACCTATATTTTCAGCTACAATTTTGATTTATTTGTGACAGAATAAGATATATGTAGCTCTACACGTTGACCCACAAATTTATAAATAGGTGTTTTGTGTTTAGGGACACCACTCTTTAAAATATATAATGGTTAGACAAAATACAACGCTTCGGATAAAATTATGTTCAGTAAAGTAATTGTCAAATATATATTCAGATAGCTTTTACATGTGTAAACAATTAACTAAATTGTGGCTACTTGAAGTATATGCAAGTCTGATCACCAGTTCACTGAGTCTTTAACTATCCAAAAGATGCTGACACAATGCTTACCTACGCAACATTCACACTGTGTTATCAAAAAGCACAAAATAACAAACTCTTTCAAGTCTTACTTAAAAGTATGTAATTGTTTTCTAAATCACATGCAAATTATTTACTGATAATTGTCTGTGTTTTCTATTTCATTTGTTCATTGGCACTGCTGTAATTAAAGTACATGAAAAATCTTTATTGGATGTCATTATGCTCTTTGATCAAAAACTTGTATTAAATCTCCATTAACAAATTAATAATGACCCTATCAATTATAGACTAATTCAATTAATCACCACCCTGAATTTTTTATTCATGTAATAAGTCTCAGTCCCCAGACTAATCAAAATCAGGCTTGAAAGGCAAATAAAGAAGATATGTTAATTCTGCTGTCCCAGGGTGATTTTATTTTTTATGAACTCAGCAGAAAGTCACTTTCAATAATCCAGTAAGAAAAGTGTGATTCTTTTCCCTAAAAGTTTCCAATGTTTTATATTCTCTCTGACATAGGTCTTGAAGAAATTGGGTAATTAACCTAATTTTATGTCAGTTTTAGTTATTTATCACTAAAATTATTTGAGAATTACTTTTTCAAAACAATTTCAAAATAGAATGCCGATAGGATATTATAAATATCTGCTCATTTTTTAAAAAGACAGAAATTCAAGTTTTTAAAAAATATGACTTAAATCAATACAAGAGCATTACGTTTCATCTTTATAGTATCACTTTATTAACTCCAAATGCATTTATTAATTGTTTTTAATTTTGAACTGTTTTTAACTGTTAAACTTACTTGAGATTTAATGAGATCTTGATAGATGGACTTTCATTCATATGCATGGAGTTTTGGTGAAGCCTGGTTGAGTTTTCTCAAACACTGCTGAAAACTATTTTTGGAAAATTCCCCTAGAGCTGATAAAGTATACCTGATTTTTAGTGTTCCTATGTTGTGGTTATGAGTAAATCACATACATTATTTTACTAATTCAACTTATGAGTCATGATTGCTGCAGGTTTTGATTCCCTTCCCCTTATCCTGAAGTATGGGCACAAATGTGTATATGCATTGGGATTCCTGTTGATAACTATTCCGGCTTTGTGCAGTATCTCCTTGTGACCACAATGTGTGAACTGTGACATCTGAATCAGAGCAGCAGTGACCAAGACCCAGAGCCTGCACAGCAAACTAGAGGCTCAGTGGTCATTTTGCTACAACCAGAAACATCTTGCTGTAGTCAGTATTTGACTTCCTAACACCCCATCAATCCCATTTGCAGACAGAATAAACCTTCAGTAATACAAATGTGGCGAAGATGAATTGAATACACATTAGATACATTAGCTCACTTGGTCCTAAGATATGAAACTATTCATTCAGTAGATATTTCTTGAAACATGTAGGCCAGCCACACACCAGATAACATAGACCAAGTTGTCTGTCCCTGTGAGTTTACATTTTGACAAGAGAAGATTGACAATATTGTGATAATACGTAAATTAGAGAAATAAACGATGGATGTTCAGTTATCCCAGCAAAATCTCCATTGAATGAAAAATAACAGAAAGCTTTGGATTTTGAATGATTAAAAAAATAAAATAACTTTTCTCTATTCAGAAGAAACAACAAGAGTAGGAGAGGCTTGTGCTTTAGACCAAATAAACTATACTGCTTACATGTCTGCTGGGCATTGGTCAAAAGCCCAAGAAATTCTTACAACTGCCTGATAGGTGGTATGGGACAAAGAGGAGCTTATATGGCTGGTATGTGACAAACACCAGAATTATTCTCTCTCTTTTCAAGATAAGTAAAGGAAGGGAAAATGAGATAATTTAGGCCCTATTTTTTTATACGTCCAGAATAAGAAAGGATAGGGATTTTTCTAAAGGTAATGGAAAAAAAAAAACAACATAAAAGTGGGAAAAAAATCTACAGAAAAAGACAATAACCAGATTTAAAGAGCACATATAAAAATATTTTTGGAGGTTAAGGGTGGAGGATTGCTTGAGGTCAGGAGTTCAACATCAACTTGGGCAACAGAGCAAGATACCTTCTCTACAAAAAATAAAAAATTAACCAGGTATGATGGTGCATGCCTATAGCCCCTAGCTACTCAGGAGGCTGAGGCAAGAGAATGGCTTGAGCCTAGAAGTTTGAGGCTACAATGAGCCATGATCATATACTTCACCCTAGCTTGGGTGAAAGAGCAAAGTCCTGTCTCTTAAAAAAAAAAAAAAAAGTTACTTTTTATTTATTACATAATAGAGGAGCAATAGAAAAGGTAAGATTAATGCTGAGATAATGAGGAAGCTGCTATATTTTTCCAATTTCCCTGAAATATATTTCAAAATATAAATTAAAATATGTTAAAATTGCATCACCAAAAATAAATCTATAATATTAAGGAGAGAATGGAGAAACTCTTTGAGAATGTGGAGGAAAATGAATGAAAAGGTAAATGAAAAGAATGAGTGAGAAAACATTACAAATAAGAAAAAAATAAAAACTCAGCTTTTGTACAACAGGCTTTCTAGAGTGAGACGCCGAAAGAAGCAGAAGCAATATTTTAAAATATAACTCAAGAAAACCTTTGGAGCATGTCTTCTCCAAGAAAACCGTCTGCAGCTTGAACGGACCCACTTTGTTCTGTTCAAGGCAATACAAGAGACCCTTATCAAACTATATCCTGGTGAATGATGATGATTAATACTATTAATTTCAAGAATAAAGAGTAAACATTGTAGCAATCGCTCAGGTAGGGGGTTAAAACAAATAAGATATACATTATAAAACAAGCAGTGTTAAAAAAAATTATGTTCTTAAATATATATATCCTATGATCCTACGTCACATTTTGTGTGCACATAAAACCAAGATGGTTCAGTAAGAACAAGAAAGAATGAAACAAAACTTGAAAGAAATACTCAGAAAAAAATGAAAATTGTAGATTTAACCCATCTAATCAAGTAAAGTATCTTTTTAGCCACACAAAAATATGCAATCACAAAAACAGCAGCTGATACATTTGAGTATAGTAAAATTGAAAACTTGTGTTAAAAGTAAAATTAGGTGACATAGCAAATGAGAAAAAGAAACGCAATGAATGTAACAGAAACCACATATGGTACTATATAAATAATTCTTAAAAATCAACAGGAAAATTTCTAAACCTAAATTTCTAAATCTAAAATTTCTAGGTAGTAGACGAGAACATGAAAGGGACTATATGTATATATAACTGGTGACACTGAACAATTAAGACAATATAAATTAAATGCCACTTAGTGACATTTATGTAAATTAAATGTAAAAATGCCACTTTTCAATTTGCCAAAAATATACAGAGTGTTAAACAGCACACATATTATCACTTGTGTATAAGCTAAAAAATGTTGATCCCATAGAAGTAAAAAGTAGAACAGAGGATACTACAGGCTGGGAAAGTAGAGGGGATGGGAGGTTAGGGAGAGATTGGATAAAGGAAATAAAATTACAGCTCCGCAGGAGAAACCATTTCTAGTTTTCTATACCACTGTCAGATGACTGTAACTGACTGTAATGTATTGTATGGTTTCAAGTAGCTACGAGGAGGATTCTGAATGTTCCCAACAAAAAGGAATGATAAATGTTTGAAATGATAGATGTGCTAATTACCCTGATCCGATCATCAGACATTGCATGTCTCAAAACATCACTAGATACCTCATAAATATGTACAATTGCTATGTATCAATTTTTAAAAAATAAGATGCATTTAAATGTAAAATTTTATTTTAAAATGGAATTGGTGTGTAAAGTTATTTTATATAGCAGATGGAACAGTGTCATTTTTCTGAAGACAAATGAAATAATGTGTATTACATTGCAAATGCCAGGTTCTTAGTGTCTGTAAGAAACAGTTGCACCAATGGGCAAACAAATAATGCATGTGAGAGTTGAGTCTGTTTTTCCTCTGATAATAAAAGAATTGGAAACAAATGAACATCAATAAGGGATTGGTTAAAGAATTTTCATATTCATTCATGCACACACAATACAGAATGTTATATAGTCATTACGAATTATACGTAATTATTATTTATATGTAAAAATATTACATATTTATATGTAAAAATTATTATTTATATGTAAAAATATTGTCAGTGAAAAGATACAAATTATAAGACTGCATGTGTAATATGAACTTTTTTTTTTTTTTTTTTGAGACGGAGTCCTGTTCTGTCACCCAGGCTGGAGTGCAGTGGCATGATCTTGGCTCATTGCAATGTCCACCTCCCGGGTTCAAGCAATTCTCCTGCCTCAGCCTCCAAGTAGCTGAAATTACAGGCACCAGCCACCAAGTCCAGCTAATTTTTGTATTTTTAGTAGAGACAGGGTTTCTCCATGTTGTCCAGGCTGGTCTCAATCTCGTGACCTAAGGTGATCTGACCTCCTAGGCCTCCCAAAGTGCTAGGATTGTGGTGTGAACCACCAAGCCTGTCCTAATGTGACCTAACTTTATGAAGATATATGGTAATAGGAAATGTCTAAAAATATGAATATTTAAAAGTTGACAGGAGTTAACCATTTATAGTAGAATTATAGTTCATTTCAAATGCATTCCTTAAATCTCTTTGTGCCAGCTGAAATTTTCACAGTATGTGTTTATTACTTTTACGTTTAAAAAGCCTTTTTTGTTTATTTTTAAAATCATTTTCTTTGACCAAGTAACCTTAATTATTTTAATTTATGCTGTAGAAATGAAGAGATATATGGCCCACATTGAAAGGACTAAGTATAGGAATGTTAATTTTAATAGGAAAATTGAGGATGGAAGGAGTAAACGTTTTATAGCAAGTGAATGATTGTAGTAACTCCTTAAAATGACATATTAGGTATCAATAAATGCTATATATTAAAAATAGACAACATAAAAATATTTTAATAGTATAATTACTATTAAAATAGTAAGAAATAAAGAGTAAACTAATTGCCTGTAAATATGGATGAAAATTGTAACCAATGTCTGGTAACCAATATTTTTTCAAATGCTAAGAGCAACAAATTTGTCCAAAAACATATTTGAATTGGGAAGCGAAGCATTGATTATATCTCATAGTAATGCATACTTGTTTTTTAATCTTTCGATTAATAAATTTTTCTACAGAGCATATATCTTATTCATAATGAAAAAGATAATTAAAATTTAAAATGTTAAATATAAAATATTCATAATTATCATGTCACCACCCATTCTCAGTTAAAAATGTGCAGTTGAACTACTTGCATGATTCTAAATAAATCCTTTCAAAACTTAATAGTTAAAAGCTGACAACAATCAGAGGTTGTAGTTCATATTGACATGTGGCACTGTTCATGTTGTAATTGCAGGTAATCGTTAAGTACAAAATTATCTCAATTTTGTATTCAGGCAGATGATGACTGTATGTTTGGAATGTCTACAGTATGCCAGATGTCCTGCAAAACTCACAGCTGAATGATCACCTAAGCTTAGAACATTTGTTTATTGCACCATACATGTGTTATACATGGTTTTACAGGTGAAAAAAATACCATAACACACCAGTACAACAGAAAACTTAATCCTTTGAAAGATTGTTTCATGCTATGGTTCTTTTTTGTTTGTTTGTTTTAGCTATCGTATTTTTAATATATGACATGAATAAAGCAATTGCTATTTTAAATGTTTAAAACATTGAAAAATTAAATTTCTTCTTAGTAAAGCGGAGAATGTTATAATGAGTGCTAGAATGCTTATATTATCAGGTCTCAATCATAGTTTAAGATTCCAGACTTTAGATCAGAACTAGATCAAATCAGACACAGGAGCTAAAAATTTCAAATTGTTAATCGCATTAACTAATTGGTCCACAAATACGGACTACAAGTGTAGCCAGCATCTGATAACAAACAATATTGTTCAAATATCAAGTACAACTAATTATGTGTATTAAATGTAAATGGGACTAACTACAATTGTTTCATGTAATGTTAAGGTTAAAATTTCTTTACTGAAACCAAATGTTACCTAAATACATTGTCTATAAGTCAGTTTTCAAATACTATGCTAGTTAACCATATTAGCTTCAAAGTTATTTCTGCTTAGTGAGTTAATATTACAGACTCTATGAAGTAATAAAAAACACAACTCAGAATAACTAATATGAAGGCACAAAGAAGAGCATTTTAGATGCAGCTGAGTGGCACAATTCTGTGGTGAAACTGGCCTGTGTTCACATTTCTTGCATACTTACTTAGCTGTATCACTTTTCACTGTCCTTACCCCTTCAAGAATCTCTCCACAAAAATCGAGTTAATTTTCCACTCTGTCCCATCTTCTTCCAGGGAACTGTGATCAGGGTGCTGTGCAGATGTCTGAAATGTAGTTTATCTTTAACTTCCTCTAACAAATGCTCAGAATTCTATGCCATTTGTCTAAGTTAGACATACTCTAAAAATATTTATGCTTTGCCAAAACATTACAGGATGTTTTACAACAAAAAAGTTTATATTCCCACAGAACTCTCATGCTATACTTTTTGTTTACTGTTGAATCATTTAATTCTTTCTCCATGAGTATCCCTCCTGGTTTTCACTTTTAGTGTGAAATAAATAATTTAATCAGATTGGAATCTATTTTCCCTTTTGATATTATTTTAGAACTATATCTTTATTGTACCACAATCAGCATTTAAGTAGAGATGCATAATATATAAAATTTGTTACTTTATTTTATTTATTTTGAGATGCTGTCTGGCTCTGTTGCACAGGCTGGAGTGCAGTGGCACAATCTCAGCTCACTGAAACCTCCACCTCCCAGACTCAAGCCATCCTCCCACCTCATCCTCCCAAGTAGCTAGGACTACAGATGCATGCCACCATGCCCAGCTAGTTTTTGGAATTTTGTAGAGATGAGGTTTTACCATGTTGCCCAGGCTGTTCTTGAAATCCTGAGCTCAATCTTCCTGCCTCAGACTCTCAAAGTGCTGGGATTACAGATGTGAGCCACCATACCCAGCCTGCCACATTATTTTTAGTTAACCATTTCACTCATAAATGGGAATTTCAGGTTTTTCAAAATTTGCCTACTTTAAGTAAAGGTAACTTAATGATTGTTGTATGGTGAGATTTTTGTATGGTGAGATGGTGAACAAAATATTTTATGATCCAGAACTTGTTTCTAGAACAATCTAGTCACCAATTTTCCTGTTACCATTTCCTTCTAACAAGATACTGAGACAAATATTAAATTCTTCCCTCAGATCTATTTATTTCATCATGTTACCAAAGTCTTCCATAGAACTAACTGTAGTCTATATATTGCTATACATACTTCTGTACATACAATAAACATTACCTCATCTTATTCTCGTAAAGTCCTGTGAGAATCGTTATCCTCATTTCTCAGATCAGGAAGTTGGGAGGTAGAGAAGTAAAGTACCGTGTCCAACAGCCTGGAGCCAATTTGGGATCCCAAACCACCCGGTTCCATTAGAGTAGGCTGACTCTTAGAATCAAATTCCTTAAGATTGGAGAGGATTTTTTGCTACTTGCTTTCCTCAGTAAAAATTGACGGATACCACAGTGACACTGTATTTCCTTGACACTGTGTCAAGGAAGAATACTCATAGAAAAACTAGAAAAAGGAGCTAAAATTTTCTACTGAAACATGGTGACATTCAAAGCCATAAACTGGTTCTTGTCCATAGAACATACTTAGGAACTAGTCCCAACTCAATTCAGCAAAACGTTCATTGAGCGCCTGTTATGTGTAAGATACATTTAAGGCAGATTCAGACATGAGCATGCCGTGCATGAAGCCAAATATCTCCCATGAACCACCTCAGTGCCCTAAATAACCTGCCCTATTCTAGCCAAACTTTGGGAGGTGAGGATCTAAAAGAGCGGAAGGTATTTTGTCCAGCATATTTGCAGCTCAGCTTTCACCTTGAAGATCGTGAAGAGGGCAGAGTGGTCCTAGACCAAGGGCAAGCATTAGGTCCTGAGGAATGGGCTTTTCTGGAATCATTCTTCATGCCGAACTCTGGGGTGATGTGGTCCGAGTGCCTCTCAGGGTGAGTTTTGTGCATGCCCTCTTTCAGCAACCTCATGTTCACTGTGAGTTGCTGATTATTTTTGTACTCAAAGAAGGTTTGCTTAGGCCTCGTACTCTAAGTTTAATGTAGCAAATTTTAGGACAAAATCCAGCTTGAAACAGATTGCTGACTATTTAAGTGGAGGAGCTGGCTTCACTGGAACAAAAAAGAAAAACATTTCTAGATAGAAAAAAAAAATGTTGTAGAAGCGAAGCAGTTAGAGTGGGAGAAAAACATATCTGTTGGAAAGAGCCAAGACACACAACTTAAGGAGAAAACATCTCCACCCAGCAGGAAACCCAGCTGACTTTAAAAAATACCACAGAAAAGGGGACGTTAGAAGACTCCTCAGTGCATCATCTTAGCTAAGGACTTACAGAACTTTAGGACCTGAGGAATACAGTCTGGAGGTGATCGTATTCTTGGTGACACTGTTTGAGTTCCTGTGTGTTTAACTGCCTGTGATAGCAAAACACTGACTCAGTTCTTTAAGATTTTTTTTTTTTTTAAAAAACCATGTATTGAGTCCCAGCAATATTAAGCACACTTTGAAGAAGAACAGCTTTGCCCTGTGTCTCTGCTCAATTAGGTTTGAATTTAGGACAACAAAAGCAATCTATATTTTGAAACCCAGACAGCTGAAGAACAGAGAGGAAATTCATGATAAAACACAGGGCTTTACTAATATTATAAATCCAGGATTGTTTTTGTTTGACTTAAATTGCTGTCAGTTTGACGAGTGTGGTGATGCTTTAGAAATTTCTGAAGGAGTCACAGAGAATGGAAAGAAATTATTGAGTGAAAATATAAATGATCAATGAGTAATCACTCACTGGGAAAATCAATGACTGATCTGTTATGCTAAGAATCTCTGTGCATGGTGGACCTTTGATTTGAATCTGTGATAGTTCTTTATTCACTGTTATTTTTGGATCACACACCATATTGTGTTGCATCTCTTGATAATCATTTCTTCATCTGTAAAGTGGAATTAATATCCTCGCTTGCATGGTTATTGGGAGAATTATATGAGGACATACAAGAAAACACTTAGCACAATGTGAGACATCAACTATTTCCTTCCCAGGGTATCATAATTTTTCCATCCAGCATTACTGCTGGACACACAAAACATTTTAGATAATGTAATACATGTTTAGCAAAATAGCCAAAAAAATTAATTTTTGAAATGTTTTAATAGAGCATTAAAGGTAGTCTTTTGTCTTAATCCATCACCAAAATTGAGTCTAAAGTCTTTAACACATGTCCCAAAAAAGTAACAAAAAGCTCATATGAATTCAAAAATGTATATTCACAGCCTGTGACACATTGTAAACTGTTTTACCCATTTACTAATGGGCATCTGTATCACGAAATATGGCCTTATTCTATGCATTCTCTCTAGCTCTCGCTTCTCATTTATGGCCTGTATCTGACCGATGACTGTCTATTTGTAGCTACCTTACATCTCACAGGATAGAGGACCTGAAATAGAAACAAAAGGACACAGTGGTTGAAAGCACCAAGATCACACATGGGATCATGACAGTTAAAGATGATAAGATCAAGGATGTGGCAAGGCACTTAGTCATAGGAAATAGGTGGAAATAAGTGGCTATTGCAGGAAGAGAGAGGAAGCTGTAGATCAAGGAACATAAACATGAAAGATAAAGATCTTACAAGAGTTGGCCGCTTAGAAAATAAAGTTAAAAAATTAACATAAAATAAGATGGAAAAAATACAGAAATGAATTAGGGAACAAAGAGGGAAAGTATTGAACTATTCTATATTATGTGTTCTTTCATGAAAATGTTTCCTATCTTTTGCATTTCAATTACATTTTGATGATTTTAATGCTTACTGAATTTCCATGGGTCTCATAACCTTTAAAGTATGTATTTTGCAGAGACGAACACATTATGAGCATAGACTCCACAAGTCAGGAATGCATATATTTAATCCTTCTTCATTTTTGAAGAATATTTGCCTTCTCCTCAACCTTTTTAGAATTGTAGTTTTCTAAAATGGGGTTTTCACTGGAAAATGATCACTATTACTCAATTATATATTATTAAATTGATCAAAATTTATGAAAACAGGATTGACTAATGTTCCATTGTGAAAATCTAATACTATCTTTGTTCCTGATGTGTACATAGTTACAGTGTTATTTGGATTTTTATTGCAATGACCAATAAAATCAGAAAATTGAATTATTAGTAAAGTTCTGGGAGGCAATGATCAATCTCAAGGTCAGCCCAGTCAGATCTGTTCTATCTCAGTTCCAAAAAAAGCCCTGCACAAGTGGATGAATCAGCTTAATATAAAATCAATTGGTGAAATTATTTTTAAACATGATTTTATTTTAAAATGGTAAAAAATGGTTGTTCAAGGAGAATGGACTACATTAACCCAGTGGTAATATCAAAATTATAAGCCAATAATAGACTCAGTCATTGGTCCAAAAATACAAATAACTAGGCAGATTTTTGGTTTTAGGATATATATGGTTTTACTCTCTTGAGATCGAAAGACTTGCAAATGTATGACTTGGTTGTTGTGTTTAAAGAATGTATTTTCTTTTTATTAGGTGGATCTTCTTGTTCCTACCAAAGTGACTGGCATCATTACACAAGGAGCTAAAGATTTTGGTCATGTACAGTTCGTTGGTTCCTACAAACTGGCTTACAGCAATGATGGAGAACACTGGACTGTATACCAGGATGAAAAGCAAAGAAAAGATAAGGTAAGTCACCCAAATTGGTTTATAAGATTCAGAAGTGGAGGATCAAATTATATCCAAGTTTGATGAATGAACTGCTTATACATGTGTACTAAAAATAATATCCGCATATACTTAAAATGTATGTTAAATAAAAAGCTTCAAAGAATAGCACTCTAAAGGAGTTTGTGGTCCAGTATGTAATGGTGCAACTTAGAGGAAAAAAATTGCTTTACTGATAACGTGTTCCCTATTATTAATTGCCTAAGATCTGACTATATAAGATTCACCTAATGCTTTATAAATGTAATAGAATCTTGAATAGTTTATCATAAGACACCTGTAAATAGCTATTGCTAGAACATATGCCACTATTACTTTCATTATTAAAATAAATTCCTGATGTTAGATAAAATATTATTTGGAGAAAAATGTTTCAAACTTTAATGAAATTATTTTTAAACATTTTGTATTTCCTTAATTATTGTAACAAGTGGGTATTTCAGAAACAGATCAATTTTGATTATACAGCTCAACAACATAAAAACTCAGATTTCCTTCTGCTCAGTTGCCTTCATTGTATTTTAATTCATAGATTTGTTTTATTTTCTTTTTAAATATATAATCTATTTTGAATTTCATATATACACACCTCTATACACATATACCATACAAATCAACATCATACAATTTTTATATTTTTAATTCTTAGCATTTTGAGCATCTTTTTATAATATCTACTGGTTTCAGTATCTGCGAGACCCTGGAGAATGAAAGTGCTCAGGGCGATGTCAATGACTAATTGGGATCATTGTTTAAATATGGCCTCAGTTGGATTAGTGAAATCAAGTTAATTCATTGCTTAGAGTCATTGTGCAAGGAATTGCTAGCTTTCTGAAGACATGAAGACATCAACAAAAACTCTCGAATCAAGGATTTGGGGGAGAGTATAACACTGCTTTATACGTATTAAATATTTGAATTAATAATTATTTTTATTTTATGTAATCCTTTACTTCCTTACTGTTATTGCATTATTAACTGACAGAAGGGTTGAAAATATCTTTCTTTCTTCAAATATTCAAGGCAGAGAATTTATAAATTTCCCCAGAAATACTAGGTCTTGAATGGCTGTTTAAGTGATCAGTCTAAATATAGTTCACACAAAATTTATTTTAGAGATGTGGTTTTAGGTTTAGATTTTAAAAGCAACATCTAGTCACATTTTACCATCTCAGAACACACTCATTTAGTGTCTCAGGACACATGCACATTTCACATGTTAACATCTTAGAAATTGGTATATCTTACATCACAATTTAATTGAGAGCACTTATTCTTTCCTAGATGAATATAAAATAATGGCATGATTTAAAATCAGTGACATCTTAAATTGAATAAATATTGGATATTTTGTAAAATTATTTTCAAACATATTTTGTGAGCTATGGACAAGTGTTTGCCATGATTTATTGGAGATAACTATTCCAGTTCCTATCTTTCACCTTTTACAGTAGGCAATCTGATACAAAGTGTATGTTCATAAGATGAAGTTTTTTAAAACTTCATAAATTATACAGGCTTGAAATTAATTTTAAGACAGATGAGTATCCACTTATCCATGTGTAAGATTCAGTATAAAGCACATCTATAATAGTGAAACCTTATGTAGATTAGTTTAGGGAAGAACTGTAAAGAAAATTATGGTTAAACCATTAAACTGCTGAGATGCTTTTTTGTCTCCATTTATATAAAAAAAGTGATTTAATATGTGAGTAATTTAATTTTTCTTATAGACTAGACTTTTTTTGTTAATGCGTTTTATTTCATTATCTCAGTCTAAAATTTACATAAAATTTTTGTGCCAACTTGTTTGATAGTGTTACTCAGGTTTTTTATATCTTTGCTAATTTTCTATCTACGTATGCTATTAATTATCGAGAACAGAATGTGGAAATTTTCAGCTGTCATTATGGATTTGTCTCTTTTTTCTCACCATTACATCAGTGTTTGCTTTATGTATTTTGGAGCTCTGTTAATGTATACATAAGCAGATTTTTAATGTCTCTTTGATCAAATCAACCATTTTTCATTAGAAAATGAACTTCTGTATCCATTTTATTCTGAAATCTACTTTGATGGGAGTATTAATGTAATTGAATTTAAATTTATCATCTTGCTATTTAGTTCCTCTTTGTCACATCTATTTTTGTTTGTTATTCCTATTTTTGCACTTTCTTGGATTAATCACATTTTCAGTAATTCCATTTTATCATGTTTGTTGAATTAGCCATAATGTTTTGTTATTTTTGTGATTGCTTTAGAGTTGGTGATATATATTTTAAACCTACGAAATCTACCTTTAAATGAATGTTAAGCCCCAGAAACTTACCTAAAAACAAGCAAAATCAATTATAGCCATTAATCCACATATTTAGAAACCGTAATTATTATAACATATAATTTGGACATGACCAAAATACATCTTTTTAAAATTGATGTATCATACTTGTACATATTTGGGGGCTAAATATGACATTTTGATACATGTACACAGTGTGCAATGATCACATCAGAGTTATTAGTATACCCATCACCTCAAACATTTAATCAAAATAAATATTATTGGTAAGAAAATATAGACTCCACTAGGCAAGTTGGAAAACTGTGAGAGTAGATCGATGTATACTATTTACTAAAAAGAATGTTAGCTAGAATTCTCCTGTGAGACCATAAAGCACACTATTATTTGTACAACGTAAAATTTTTTTAATGAAACCATTTTTATGTTATAAATATATGATAATTGACTAAATTCAGCTAATTTAACTGGTAGTTTTAAAAAGAAATCTAACCAGTTTGCTTTCGTATTATAACTAATTAGGCACAGTGAAGGAAAGCCAAAGGTAAAGCCTAAGTCCACTATTTAGTATTGAAGAAGACAATTGACACCAACAAACTGTAGATAAAAATGCAATAATTAGGATTATCATAAAGAAATCTTTTATGGAGAAGAAGGAATTACAGAGCATTATATATTTCCATTTTTACATAGAAGAGAATTTATAAAACGAAAAAATGTATTGCTTAAGTTCTTTAAATACTTGAAAATATAGTCATTTTATATGTAAATATGCATATTATCAATAAAATATGTTTGATAGATATCAAAATCATCATTTTGTTTCATTATAATATTTCTACTAGATATTTTATGTATCATTTCATATATGTTTTATAGATATGCTCTTCTGTTTAAAAGGGCTCAATACTACTCAGCAATTATTTTTTTTCTGAGGTTGAGTAAGCCATCTTCTATTGATTCTTAACATTATTTTTATCTTGTTTTCCATGGTTACTTTCCATAAGAGGAAAAAAGTCTTCAATATTTACAAGTGCCAATTCAACTACAAGCTTTCATCCAGACGAATATAATAAATGAATTGAATGTTTCAGGGCAAAACATGGGCCTGTGAGATGTTTTATGGAAGCACTTTTCAAACAGAAATATGTATAAACAAAAGCTTCTAAGTCTTCTTTTGTGCCTTTTGTTTTCATTGACTGCTTGCTTTAATAGATTTTGTAGGTGTGGGTCTGGAAGTCTAATGTAGATCCCGACACAAGATTACTTCAGAAAAATAACCTGAAAATCAGTGCAGTTTTCTAGGTTTACAATAAGTGCTATAAATTTCTGAAAATGTATCAATGTCCTTTTTGTTTTTTATTAATCAGAATGACTAAGCCTCAGAAAAGCAATGCCAAAAATATGTATATATGTACATAGGAGTATATATGTAATAAATATATATGGGTACATACACATGCCAAAAGTCAACTGAAAAATAATAATACCCTCTTCTCCTTATTGAGCTGTCTCTTTCTGAATACCTTCCCAGAGCATTCACAAGAATTGCAGTTTCTTTTAGTATTCTGTTTTTTAGCTAAATTCCACATTAAATCTCTTGTAGTTGAGCCTATGATGACACTCTCGGTACAATCCATACATTTTTATTTTCCCCTTCCTAGTCTACAGTATTTTCTAACATTTAACTAACTTTCCTATTTCTCTACAGCATTAATTCAGGTACATTTTTATTTGAAAGTCAAATGTTCCTTTGCTCTTATGAAAGTGACATTTGTTTTATACACTTGGAGCTGTTTTTTACTGTGTTTAGCAGGAAAACTGCAAAACTTGACAGACATTTTCAGTATTTAATTTTTCAGGTTATAAGCCAAAGTAAAGCAATAATAAATTTCAGGAAGAGTACTTATATGGAAAAATTAGAAATAAAAATGGGTTTTCTCTTCCAATATATTAGTCATAACATCATGGTGTTTAAATAAGTCTGAATTCACACCATAGGAGCTTTCTTTTCTTCAGCAATAAAGAAGCTGCTAATATTCGATTTCATCTCCCTCCCTAAAATTATCCAGGGTTTTGTAAAAGCATAAGTTGAAAAGTTGGAACTTTACCTGGATTTTCCAAAACAGAAAATAAAATACACTGTTTCCAATAAGACTTTCTTGGTCCTTAAAGATGAATCACACATACATTCATCAAGAAATAAGCTGCAACATCTTGGTGAACTCCTAATTCAGTAGATACCATAATTGTCTGATCATAGCACTCTGGGGAGAGCTTGTTTAAAAATGCATATTTCTGGGCCCTGGCTCAGACTCTCTGGAGATGAGCTGGAAATCTAAATGTTTACAGAGTCCCCAGCTAATTTAAATAATAAGCAAGCATGTGAAAAATTACTAATTGATGCCAAAAACAAAATTAAATTTTTGAAACTAAGTGTAGTTTTCTGTTTTTCTAGTGAGAATGGAATTTGTTATTATTCTTTAAGACTTTGGCCTCCAATTGGTCGGTGGAAGTCAATATGAATCAATGTTTCTAAAAATAAGATTAAATTTTAATAAGTTTGCCAATTCCCTTATGAAAATCATAAGGTTAAACACTACCTTTAAACAAATTCTAAATTGAAATAATACATTTAAATAGTTTAGGATGCAGATTAAACGGGGGGATTATCTGGAAGGAGGTGAAATTTATATTCGTTCAACTTGTTCAGTAGGCAGACTCCTCATGAGAAAAAATGTGAAGATGAACCAGTCTCCCAGTCTAATGAGAAGCTCAGTAGAGGTGGAAAAACTTTGATTTAATCTGTTGATTTTAAAAATCAAAATGTAACCTACTAGGTATATTATTTGATGAAACAACTCTAGGGAAGAAGTAGCACATGGATTATGTCAGTTTCATAAAAATCCGTGGCTCTCCAGGAGAAGAAAAGAGTCCCAGATCCTTTTTAAGCTCCTTCCCTTTCTCAACATGGGTGTGAAAAATAGAAGCAGCGACATCATCAGTCGTCATTAATAAAGCTGCCAGCCATGGCCTGTATTGAAGGATATATGCAAATTCAAGAGTAATTACAGATGCCACAGAGCATCCTGTCATTTCTGCTGAAGTGAGTACTTTTGGAGAACTGAAATTAAATTTGAATGTTTAATACCTTGAAAGTCCAGCTCGTGGGTAAGGCGGAGGTCAGATGAGTAGTCAATAATAGTCATGCTGTTCTTTTGAAATTTGATCTGAGTGAGAAACTTAGAACCTGAAGAATCCCCTAGGAGGTAAATAAAATGGAATCATCAGTGGCAATCACAGAGGAAGATGATAGCAGGGGGGGAAGCCAAAGGAGTGAATTGTCCTTCAAGAGGAAGCAGCTGCATGTTTCAGAGCAGCAGGATCAAGGACAGCTTCTCTCCGTATTACATGGAGACCATTAGTTTCATCCATTCAGAGTCCTGTTACTCTTTTCAAATAAGGCAGAGAAGGAAAGAAAGGAGGCTGCTTCTCAAAAAGCAATTTTCAAAAAATAAATGACTTCATACAAAACACTAGGATTCAGTAATAGCAAGTGAATTGTGCCTGACAGGACAGAAATTCATGTAGTCACTTTATTTTACTTAAATATTTGGTGGCCGAGTGACTTAATTGATAACTAAAGTTAAGGAGACAATCATGTTATTTCAGAATTGTCTAGAAATAGGGACGTTGTTATTTATTTTAATTTGCATATTTTTTTAATTTGTATGGGTACATAGACAAGCATGTATATCTTTGGGGTACATGAGAGGTTTTGATACAGCCATGCAATATGTAATAAACATCCTGGATATTGTTAGTTAAATAAACACCATTTGGCATCAACTGTTATTCAGAAGTTTCTCTGCTTTTCTCCTTGTAACTTAATATTATGAGACCTAACTAGGATATGTTCTGGTTTGAAGAATACAGAATTCTCTACGTTCACATAAATGTGGGTGTCACTAGATATTCAGACTTAAGACACCAACCTGAGAATGTTTCTGTTTTGGCATAATATAAAGTAGAATGATACACTTAACCTTTTTAATTTTAAATCATTTTAAATATCCCTGCCCAGTAGTGGATAGAGGGAGATAATAGCTGATGTCATGATCCCATTTTTAATGCAATAAAGACTGCAGGGGATTAGGGATTTTAAAAAGATGCAGCATTAAGGGTAAATGTGTTCTTCAAAACTCAATAAAGGCTGATAGTAAGCAGAGACAAAACATTTAGTGAAAACAAGTAAATAAAGGATTCACTTATTTCTGTAATCTGTGTATCTTAGTCCATTCAGATTGATCTAACAAAATACCATAATCTATGTAGTTTATAAACAACAGGCATTTATTTCTGCCAGTTTTAGAGGCTGGCAAGTCCAAGATGAAGGCACTAGCAGACTCAGCTTGTAGTTGGGGCACACTTGGTTGTTCATAGTCGGCACTTCTGGCTGTGTCCTCAGCATGGTGGGAAAGGGGGTGAAGAAGCTCTCTGTGTGGTCTCTTCTATAAGAGCGCTAATTTCATTCATAAGGACTCTGCTGTCATAACCTAATCACCTCCCAAAGACCTCACCTCTTAATACCATCACCTTGAAGGTAAGTAGTTCAACATATGAATTTGGGGGACACATAAGTATTCAGTTCATTGTACTATACATATTATCAAATTCAAGGCAATCTTGTGGTTTACTGTGTTGCTTTTATAATTCATACCCTTGCCCGAAATAGAATGGATGCTTGTAAATTTTGCTAAGACCTCTGACCAAGAATGAAATCTATCAGGAAATATCTAAGTACAGAATAATTGATTTAACAAAGTGAAAGTGGTTTACAGGCCTAGATCTGCCTGCTGAGTTTAGGAAAGAACAATCCAGTTAAATAAATCAAATTCAGAAAGCAGCCTATTGTCATCCATGAGCAGTGTGATAACAGTTGTTAAGGTACACAGAAAACATAATAGGGACCCACTTATCAGAATCATTTGTGGGGTCCTGGGGTCAAAAACAAGACAGAAAAATGGATGCAAGTCCAAAGGCAAATAGCCCTGGGTCCCCCACAAAAAGTATTATGCTTCCATTTCCAAGTTTAACATAAGCTCCAAGTGTCCTACCTGACCAAAGATATTTGCTCTTGAATCTAGAGTAAGGAAGGGTTTAAGAGCAGGAAAGAAAGGAGAGAAGAGGCGATGGGGCTTATGGGATAGAGATGAGCACAGAGAGGGCTAGTGCTTAATGTAAGTGCAACTGTAGAAAGGAACAACTGGCCAGATACTGGAAATAAAAGACAAACCAGAGTGACTCATTAGCCACAGGAACAACCTGCAGCCATTCTATCTTAGGGAGCTCAGTGATTGTAAGAAGTCATTCAGTTTATTTGGAAATATCAATGGAAAACCAGTTGTCCTACCTCAAGGGTTAATTTTGAGGTTTCTAAGAAAATCCTTTGTACATTATTTTACATTTTCTAGTATTAAATACTGTCAATGTAAAATATGCAGTTAATTGTGGCCAGTGAAGAATTTACTTTTCTTGATGGCAACTGGACATTTTAACCTTAATCATTAAAAAACAAAAGAGCAAAAGCAGAATTCTGTCTAACAACAATTAGGTGGTGAAAACAAATATACAGGTAGAAAATCCAAAAAACTCAGCAGTATTAGGGTGGGTTGGGAGCAAGTAGGAAGAATGTCCCTGCTGCTATGACTATTATTTAATGACAGATAACCATCTAGCACAGATGCTATGAAACATCATTCTTAATAAATTTATGGAGAAAACAAGTCAGGATAATACAGTAATAAGGAATTAATATATGCTCATTGTTTTTTCTTGCTAATTATCTTTTGTCTCCAAACTCAGAGTTACATTTTCAGCAAGTTGGATAAACTCCTTCAACACTTGGAACAGTATAGTTTTTCTAGTTAGCACGTTTCTGCAAAAATGAAAAAGTATGTGTGAAAAACACAAGTAATATGTTACATAGCAGTATTATCAAAGTAAAATATTCATAAATGAAAAATAATATAAATGTTGTTTATATTGCATGCTTTATTAGCTTACATTTCCCAGTGTTCAAATGACAAAAAAAGTTAAAATTATCTTTTTTTATATTCTCAATCTTCCATCATTCATCAGAAATCACTAAAATGTGTCCACTTAAACTTCTGAATATCTCATGTTTATGTTTGATTTATTAAGAGACCTAATTGCATAATGACAATATTTCATAATGAAAAAATTACTCATGCTTTTATTTAGGTCATTCTTGTACTACTATTGTGAAAAATCACCAAGTGTTAGCCCAACTGTGACTCTATGCATTGATTAAAAATGCTAACATATTAAAAATACTGATTAGTGATTAGCTCCCCAGTAGAATGATCAAGGCTATCAAACTTTAATAAATTATTTAAAATTCAGTGATGTTATCATTCATTAAGAGGTAGTGATGAACCTGATGAAAGCAAGAGATGTTAGCTGAAAGAAAACTCATATTTTTAATAGAAAAAAGTACCATCCTATTTTACGTGAATCTGATAGTTTTCTATCCTAGAAGGAAAACAAGTACCCGATCAATCTGAGTATGCTGGTAACCATGTCATCGTTTTGATTGTTGAAGTATGCATTAACCATTGACTAGTGGTGTTAGCCTGTTTTGTGTTATTATTAAGGAATGCCTGAGATTGGATAATTTATAAAGAAAGGAGGTTTATTTGGCTCATGGTTCTGCAGGCTGTGCAAGCATAGCAGTAGAATCTGCTTGGCTTCTGGAAACATTATTTATTGATGGCAGAAGTCAAAGAGAGAGCAGGCTCATCATATGGCAAGAGAAGGAGCGAGAGAGAGAGAGAGAGAGAGAGAGGGAGGGAGAGAGAGGAGCAGCTGCCACATTATTTTCTAACAACCAGCTCTCCTGTGAACTAATGGAGCAAGAACTCATTCAATACACTAGGGAGGACACCAAGCCATATATGAGTGATGTGCCCCCGTGACCCACATACCTCCCACTAGGCTCCACCTCCAGCACTGAGGATCTCATACTGACATGAGATTTGGGGGGAACAGATATCCAAACTATATCAATTAGAATACAGCAAAAGTTTGAACCCATTTTATTTCTAAATAATCACCAAACAGCTAATGCTTTGTTAATTATATGGTAAAAAAAAAATGCTCAAAGGCATTAGTTTGACATGATACATATGCCATTTTTACTATCCACCATCACACCATCAGCTGCAATATGTGAAGCAATTAAAAGTCTCTCCTTTAACACTTTCACAATGACTTAATTAATGTGGCAATATTTTTCTACTTTTTCACAGTTTAAGTCTGAAAAGGAATAAATGATACTTGTAATATATCCATATTTATGGGAAACTATAAAAAGATTTCTAAATCTGCCACACCCTATAAAGTTAGTCATTTGGCAGTGAATTTTATGTAGTTCCTTTGGTTGAATCTCAAAGAGAAAGTATGTTAATATGTATAGAGCACTCTCGGGACAAACACACCTGTAATAAGCCCTTTGGGCACTTATTAAAGAGGCAACACATTTCTCATCATCAAAGAGTTTCTGGTGTAATTTGAGACACAGATTGATTATAAAATAACTTTAATAAGAGACGATTCAGTGATAATACCTGTGTGAAGGGGCATTCCTCCCAGTTTTTCTGAAGCTGTGAACAGAGAACCAAACTCAGAAAACTGAGCACAAGACCTCATTTCCTTGTTTCCAATAAAGTTAGAAACAAAGTCAATTTTGAACGGATAAATAAAATGCGTAGTACATAATAATAATTAAAGGAAGACACTCCTCATATGTGAATGAAAGTAATATAACTTTTACATAACAAAATTGCACTTTTATTTCTTTCCTTCCTTTTGGTAGTACTCTAATAGTTGTAATTAATAGCAAAGTTTACTTTTCCCTTCTGAGAACAAGTATATTTTGATAATAATATACCCTCAACTCATTAAGAAAAGGAAAAAAAAAGACCCAAATTTAGCTTATACCAAAGAAGAGTTTGTGACTGCTCAGCTTAGGGCTGGCATTCCTTATGTTCTTCATATAGTCTTGCCAGATTTGGCAAATAAAAATACAAACACCTGGTTATATTTGAATTTCAGATGATATATTCTGTAGTATATGTATATTCCTAATATTTGACTTTGCAATCTTGTTTCCAGTTAACATCTTTCATGTTTTGTAGCTGGCCCAGACAGTCTACTAAGGGTACTCAGGAAAGAGAATAAAGGAGAATGGCTCCTTTCTGTGCCCGGGCAGTACACGCTTACCCTCACACCTAGGCATCCTGCTTCAGCTGTATGATTCCACTTTGCCATCTCTTCATGCATATCTGGGATTGTCTTCTCTCCCTCCCTTATACTTTTTTCAGTTCATCACTAGTCTGGCTTAGAAGTCATGGCTGAGTGCTTAAATCACTGGTGTATTCATACAGAGAGCTTGATAATAAGTCATTTCTGACAAGGATAGGGTGAAACTCTTCAATGAGACTTGAAGTGAGGAAAACTCTCCTCATGTAGCAAGAATTACTAAATACACCAATCTATCTATTGCCACATCATCTATATATCTATCATGAAGGGTAGATTCAGGGGTAGGGTCTCAAATTGTTTTGATGACTTGGAAAACACCTAGTGTGATTTAGGATGAAAGTTTGAGAGATGAGCTTTGAGCTTCAATAGCGAGGCAAGTTGCTCTGTGCTTTTATAGAAAAGAGGAAAGGCATTTCTACATTTCTGATGTTTGACTAAAAAGAAAAATGAGATGCCTTACTTTCTGACTACTCCTAGCAATATCTCCTGGAGGTGTCTTTGAAAAGTAGATGATTTCCCAATTCTACTTTTTCTGTAGAAATATTTCTTACGGCAGTCAAAATCTGAGTAGTGGAAGGCAGATAGTTTAAATATATAGCCACAGTTTAGAATGACATATTTTATGTTTCATAAATCTTTATAGGCAATCATCCTATGTGATATGTTTCCTAAGATATTCTTATTAAGGAGACTTTCATCATAAAAGAAGTTAAATATGGTGGTGTGTCCTACCTGCTGGCTTTTAGACTCTGTATTCTAAATGCCAGCAAGCTTGGGAAAAGGACGATAACAGTCAAGGAAGATAAACGCTTTTGCTTTGATTTTTCACTAGGTCTTTTTTTCCCAGGGTCAAGACCTAATAACAAAGGTAACATGAACTTCTTACTGAGGCTTTCTGGGCTCTTTCTAAGAGCTACCAGCTCTCCACCTAGTTGAAGCCAAGGTTATGCAAGAAAACAGTCCATAGAATGACTGGAGATGGCCACTCGGACCAGTCCCATTTGTCTCTCATCTGGCTGGGGGTATGTCGGCAATTCCTAGCTCAACTTGTTACTCTCACAGTGGACTAGGGAATCACAAGTATCACCTATGCCAGCTTGCCAGGAACAGAGAAGTTGATGTTACTGGGGAGAATAGGTTCCCCTAATCTCGTACCTTTTTAGGAGCAGTTGAACCCCTCTATGAAAAGCCAGAAGTTAAATGTTTTAAAAAATACTATCAAAGATGTGCTATTTCTCCACTTTTCCAATACTCTCGAATTCCAGAGGATCTAAGAAAAAATGAATTTTAGAAAGCGATCACACAGCTCTCCTTCCCAGTGAAGAATTATGTTCCCCAACCAGCTTTCATGTCAATTACAAAGAAACCAAAGAGAATCTGGCAATTTGAGGAGCAATAAAGAGCCAGAAATGTGGACTTTTATTGCCAGGGTAAGGGGGGAAATGTTTGCATTTTTTTGGCCAATTATTATTGGAATCTTTCATTTGTGCATTTTGAGGAAAAAAAAAAACCTAACAGAAGGAGCAGTAGAGTGCAAATAATACTGCAAGAATTGTAAGTGAACATTAAATTTGTGGTGTAGTTAAGAATTTCTTGGGATATAATCAGAGATTTATATACACTAGGAACATGAGGCAAAGCCAGATTAGTTCAGTGAAATAGAGCATTTCTTGAAGCCCAAAACCTACTTTTTACATAATTACAATTGAAAGAAAACTTTAGAGCCACAAGAAATTTCTTGAGAGCAACAGTTGGAATGGAAAATAATTTTTTTAGAGAACCCATATATTCATTTTAATGGTTTAAAATGAACCAAGCCCTGGTGAAAGAAAGACTGGAACCTGTCCCCATGTTTTGTTTTTCACTTCTCCTATCAAGCAAAAATGTTCTATAATTAGACTTTCGAAGTTAAATAGACAGTTTGAAAGCCTCAGGTAATTTCATGGAGAAATCCTGGGAAGCAAAGAAATCTCTGAAGCAACCAGGGTCTACATTTTTCAAAGGGCTCATGGAACAAAACATCATTTGAAAGGGAACACAGATTAAAAAATGAGTATCTAATATGAATTATGGTGCCGAGTTTTATATGTATGACCATGCACAGTAGCTTTCAGAAAATCTGACTGCAGTTTCTTAAGGGATTGCAAAATAATCCCAAGTAGATGGCCAAAGTAGTATTTCTCAAAGGACCTATAAGCTTTGATGGAAATGATATTAAAGAAATACAGGAGAATAAAGATGTTAAATGCTTTTGTTACTGAAATATGCAAGAGGACAAGTAGCACCAGTTATTTGATATGCTCATCAGATTGATGTCCATGAGAATCAGTATCATGCAGAAATTGAAAATAAGAAGAACAAGTAAAAATAGGAGTAGAACCTAACAGTAGAAGGTTTAGAAAGTGTATGCATGGGCCAAAATAAATAAATTTCAGTGGATTGTCCTTTCAGTATTTATTCAAAAAATCAGAATAGAAAGAAGTTCACAATTATCTTTAAAGCCTGAATATCTGTCACAGGCTGGCACGTGATGTTGGGGAGGTTGTAGATGCAATCCTTGCAGACAATTGAGGTTCCTTTTCCACCTGTCAGTGTTTCAGACATCAAAACTTATATGAAACCCTTTGCTTTTCAACACCAGTTCCTCATTGCAAAGTTCAGGATTCCCCAAACCCACCCTCACTTTTGACATCAATTGCATATTCACAGTTTTCCAGGATTATTCTCAGGTTTGATAATTCAGCAGAAAAACTCACCAACACAATTAAAATTATTATTCTCACTGTTACAGTTTGTCACCATGAAAGGATATGGATACAAATCAGCTAAGGGAAGAGGCATATGGGGTAGGCTCCAGGAGAGTCCAGGCATGAGCTTTCAGTTGTCTTGGAAACTCCTGGAGAGTACTAACTTCCCTTAGCCGTGTTATGTGACATTAAGCCCAGAGTACTGCCAAACAGGAAGCTCACCTTAGCCATGGTATTCAGAGTTTTTATGGAAGCTTAGGCATGTAGACTTGGTTGACCTTAACTATGGCTGACCATGGCCAACCTTAGTTTTCTCCCTTTCAGTGGTCAAGCTAACCTGAAGACCCCACTGTGAACCACAATGTTAACATAGTCCATCTGGTATAGCCCAGGGCCCCCTGGAAAACAAAAACACTCTTATCAGACAGGCCAGAGATTACCTCCCAGGAGCTGAGGGCAAAAGTCAGACTCCTCCTGGGTAAGGTTAACATCTTACTGCACATTCCTCACACAAGGTTTTGTGGACTGTACACTAATCACTGGAATGACATGTGTCTGTAAACACTGTGCCTACACTGGATTTGACACATCCTAAACTCTTCAGAAGAGCTGTTCAATAGCCAAAAGATTTGATGGTCAACAACTTGCTTCAAGATAGTACATGCAAGCAAACTCAAGATTAAGATGTGTCTAGATACATATTTCTTGCAAAGAGAACAAGACGGTCAACTCTTTCTGGATACAGAAAAGCAAAGTTATTGTCTAATATGTTACAGCTAGTGGTTGATATAAAAACAAGTTCTCTTTGCATTTGATCTTTTATCTGTAGATTATACACATATTTTCACAAATTGGAAAGTGTAACTTTATCATTGTCTTTGACTCTACTTTAAGGTCATACATATACATTCTGGTTGAATTATTTTTCCGTTTGACTTTCACCTGCTCATAGATTGTTTCAGTCGGCTGTGAACTTATTTCATCTGAAACTTTGGAGGGTAATGGTTCTCCTTGGGATGCTATGGGATGGAAGACACTGTGGCAGCTCTCTGTTTCTTTCTGTGAATGACAATTTGTGCTGCAGTATTATTGGGATGCCCTGTAGTGAAGGCCCATCCCCCAGATCATTCTGCAAAATGATGATCAACATAGACACTTGTTAACACAGTCTGTGGCTCTAACAGAAACCCCTGCTTTTTTGGTGACCCTCTTAGAATGTAATTCTCCATATCGCTATTTTCCAAAGAAACATTTTCTAGAATATTGACATTTAACTGGCAATGAATTTCTTTTTTCCTTATTACATCTTGAAGAATGTACTCATATTGAGGCTAATTTTGTTACAGAGTTTCATTGGTTTAGTGAAATTGATTGCAGAGAAAAACATCAAGAATAATATACTAGCCATTCAATCATGAAATGGTTTCAGGATGCTGGTAAATTTTCCTAGAAAATTGAATTCGCTGAATGATAACTGCAGTCTATTTTGGCTAAAAGTATTAAACTTTGGTTTCGGACATTTTATAGCCAATCACCAATAGAAGGTTCATATATGCAAAGCTTCGAATAAAATTTTTTTAATCTGATATAGATGTATACCACTAACTAAAATTTTAAAAAATAATAAATTTCTACATATTTTAATATTTCTTTACTTTTTAAATTAAAAAATTAATTTTTGGAATGTTTGCATATAGGGCAAAGTAAAACAAATTGTAGATTAGCCTAAAATATTACTGACAATATACACATAGAATTAGAAACAATGAAGGCTCTCTTCCAAACTATTCAAATGGAAAATGTTATGTTTGACTTTATTCATGCATACTAATTCCATGAAAATTTTCATAAGACTTTACATCACTTAAAGCATTGATTCAAGATGAAACTCTTAAATTTTTGACAATCCAAAATTGGTAATATCAGGTAATATTGACACTAAGTATATAAAAATAAGTTTTATGATCCTGAACTATAAACTAATAAGCATCTGTCCCTTATGTCACCTGCAAAAATCAGAATTATATACCTCTATAATATATAAATTGTTACTTTATAAAATAGATACAAGTAAAAAACTTTGATAGCCTTTGCTTAGGAGAAATTATGAAAATATCCAAAAAAATTATTTGATAATAAATCAATCAACTATAACCCAACATTAATATAATAACTTTACCTTTTAGACGGCATCGATGGAAATATTGCATATGCAACAAAAGTACACTCTATCTTTTGAGCTATTCACAATATGCCTACATTCTATGTCTCAATAAATACCACACTTTCATTGAGCCATAGTTAAAACAGATGTTATCTAAAGAAATGCAATCAAGATTATAAGTCTGAAAATCATGCAACATGAGGAACTTATTAAGGAAGCATGAATGTT
The DNA here is from genome assembly GCF_048565385.1 of Saimiri boliviensis. Taxonomy (NCBI): domain Eukaryota; kingdom Metazoa; phylum Chordata; class Mammalia; order Primates; family Cebidae; genus Saimiri; species Saimiri boliviensis. The sequence continues at coordinate 225,304,087 of NC_133449.1, forward strand.
TAGTCTGGAGCACTTAAGTTGACTTTTTGAGAGGTTTGTGTCAATTATTGTTAAGCATATCAAAAAGTTTTTTTTGATGGGCTAAATTTGTTCTATTTTCATTGAGAATTAAGCACTAGATTCAATAGATTGAAGTGAGAGAGATATACACTTTAGCCTCATAAAAAGATAGATGTTCAAACTGTCTAAATATATACTTGTCCTATTGTGTTGAGGCATGCCATGGGTAGGCTGAAAGTTCCATGTTAAAAATATTAGAGGGAAAAGTTATTGACAGCAGATCTCGGACTTCTCTTCCAAATCTCAGTTTCTTTTATTATATTGGTAGAATTAGATAAAAACAGGGTTTCTGAGGATCAGAGCTACCAAAGACTGTTCTTATTTAACTTCTCCATAAGTACTCTGGATGAAAGCACAAAGGATTGAAATTATGTATGTTGAATAAAGAATTCTTAGCTTTCAGCCCCAACACCTCAGCACACACACACATACATGCTGCCCTAGGAAAATGGATCTTTGTCTTTGTCCTCTATCCCTTAAGAACAGCAGATCAGTGTACAGATATTTGTATGCTTGATACCGTAAACAGTAAAGCCAATGGTATGCTTGATACCATAAACAAAGTAAATATAATCAATAGAAAAAAACGTTAGAAAGTCTTATTCAACCTTTGTATTTCCCTAATATCTGAAATCCCAGATGTGGTTCAACTATAGTCTCCACATATCAGAAGAAAAATAATGAAATCTATAAGGGGGCAACACAAGGGCAGAGGGATGAAGTGATGGTCACTTGAAATCTTACTAAAATACTGATGTTTAGCCTGGAAGAGCATAGGGAAGCGATCTAAAAATGCTTAGAACCACTCACTATTTGAATGATGTGAACAAAAGTTCCAAAAATTAGAACAATGGAGATCTCTTTAAAATTTCTTATCAGTTATGTTTCGGACGAATAGAAAGAAGCACATTTTTACAAACTAGATGATTTTCTAAAGAAATCGGATATGCAAGATATCCTCAAGAGATTCTTTGATGTTTAGAGTCCCATTCCATGACTGCTAAAAGAACCTGAAATATGCCGCACTTCTCTGACCACGTGGCAGAGGATAACGTTGCTTTGTTCTTTGATCGCTGGAGGTCTCCTGTGGATGATGTCTACACTGGCCTGAATAGACAGTGGTTAATAACAAAGAATGGTAGCTAGTCTTACAAAAAATATAAAAATGCTGCTAGAAGCAAGATTTTATTGTTTTATTTTATCTAATATTCTCTCCATGCCGATTTGAATTCTTTCAAGAATCTGTCTTGTATTTTTAACCAGCATCACAAGAGAGTTAACCTTAGGGGGAAAAAAAATCAAGATAGCTAGATTGAGGGAGCTGTACTTTTCTTTCTCTTCTCTCCTCTTAGATTGTCATTATGGAAGCTCCTGCAAAGATCTTCAGTGCTTTTTTCTCAAGGTCCCGTATGTTAGAAAAAGCCTGAGAGACCCCATAGCATTATCATGTCTGAATTAAGCAGCAAATTTGTCCTCAGCTAATTAGCCTCCTCTCTGAACTGAAACTTGTGCATAGTTTTTCTAAAAATTTCTAAATCAAACTGTGTCTTTCTCTTATAAAAGATTTTCATTCCTATATGGAGATTTAGTGTTCTCCATCAGTCTTTTCAGACTTCAGTTTTAGTTCAGATTTTTATATCTCTAAAATGTGCCTGTGAAAGCACTTTCTAGAAATCTTAGAGATTTTAGGAAGTTAACTAAAAATACTGTGTTTGCATTCCTTTACAAGGTGAAATGTTTAGGTAGCATTCTTAAGCAGGGGCTTCCTAGTGCTGGAGATAAGGAAACAACACAGGTGTCACATGTTTACCCAACAAGTACAAACTATCCTGGAATTAGCAAGTGTGTGCTTTGTGTTCTGTACTGTGACACGACTGAGAGGTCTCTGAAAATAAAAATACATTTTCAGTACTTTGAGGCTGTAAATTGGGTGATTTGGGCTGTTTCTCTATGAATGTTACTGTTTTATAAATCATGTTTCATGAAACTTCACTTTTTTAAATGAATATGCAAATATCCATGACTTTCACATATTTAAATCAGAAATTTCATGGTTGTTTTCAATTAGAGCTGATATAGTTCCTCTGTATATATTCTTCATTATAAAGAAATAAGTATAATTAATAACTCAACTAATGCTTTCTGGGTTGTTAGTTTCTATCAAAACCTGTGCTGAAGAGCAGACACTTAAGAGAAAATTGTTTCTTCCTGTATTTCTTTCCCAAGAAGTGGTTTATAACCGTATTTTGGGCTGTTATAAATCTTGTAATGAGAGTTCATGAATTTAAACTCTATTATACCAAAGATATACATTAAGTTTACTAGCAAGTCTACAAAATTGGATTTAGATTCCATATAAAATTGTAATACTACCATCTCAGTGAAGCATTTGAATCCAACATCATGTGTCAGAGACGATGTCAGTAAACCAGAGTTTACTTTCTGCTACTCACTCAAGATTTTGGGCAAGTGTTTATGGTATGTCCTGTACCTGCGAACTTTTGCTAACAGAGACATTGTTACATAGTAATACATTTCAGTACAGAATGAGTTATTCCTTAGTGCAAGACATGGCATTTCTCAGCATAAATTGCCTGCTGAATGAACATGGATTTAGATATAACAGCAGAATCAGCAGAGAGACTTTTCAGTCTTGTCTATTGCTTCTGTTAATCAGTTCCATACTGTCTAATGCTTTTGAGGAGAATATTGTTTTTTTTCCTTTCCAGAGGAACATTTATGACCATATAAGACTGAACCAATCTAGTCTAGAAGGCTTTTAGAGCATCCCTTTTAATTTCAGAATTCACAAAGACATGGGTTAGGTATTCTGTCATGTGATGATAAGAGTTTTCTTTGTTTCTTGTTTTCTACTTTGGGGGATTTTATTTTCAGGTCTCTTCGTTGGCCACATACTTACCTTTTAATTCCAAACAAGAAAGAAATCTGATGTCAAACAAGAAAGAAAATTATCTTCTAAGATGCTTCAAAAATGAAAAGAGAAAGCCTTGATGAGATTTTTTTACTCTAAAAATTTGAACTAAATCTAAAAATCTAAACCAAATCTAATTTTTTTAAAAGTAGATATAAAATAGTTAGAAATCACTTCAACAAGAAATGCTCAGAAACTACACATAACAATGGACAAAATCTTCAGATAAAGACTAAATAATATAAATACCTCAGTTTACCCCAACATAAATTATGATTTAATGCCATTCCTATTAGAGTCCCAGTGTTTGAATTTGTTTTGTTTTCAGAAGCAGACATCTGTTTAAGTTATTATAAAAGTATTTTAGGGAAGAGCAAGTGGCCATAGAAAAGCTAAAAAAAAAAGAAAGGCATTTTTACAAAAGAAGAAGGAAAAACAGATGTGCACTGCAAAGGGTCAGGATGTTACAAGTCACATTGATCAAAATAGTACTTTATGGATCCAGGAATTAATAGATGAAGCCAAAAAAAGAAAAAACAGTTCAAAAATCATTTATTGAGTTGTCTCATTTAGAGATGGGTTAATTTTATTCTCTATGTAAGAAGAAGTGAGAAAAAAGTACTGTGATAGAAACTGTTAGTGCTCACCAAATAGCCATGTACTTCTCTCCAGTGCCCAGTCTCCTTTGCTATTAGGTTGGAGTCATATAGTTAGGTAAGGTGAAACAGATATAGACAGAAGTCATATAAGCTGCTTCCATACTTGTTCTCTTAAACAACCTGCCCAGTCTACTAACTCACCCTCCCCTTTCCTGTTGTGAATGTGGAGCCCACATGCTCCCTTTGATAGTTGTACTTTGCAAGCAGCTTGGATCCCTGAGTCACTCCTTGAAAGAGAGCATCTTCAGCAAGCTACATGACTAACATCAGCCTGTGACATAAGCAAAAATTAAGCATCTATGGCATTATTATAATTGAGAGAAACAGGCAGAGGAAAATGACAGACCTAAGAATTCCTGCATTAGACAATCAAGGTTTGCCTTATTTAACTATTTAAATTAAACATTAATTGACCATTTCATGAAAATTTATTATTAAAAAGAAGCTGCAATATATTTTGAAGAAAAGAAAATGAATAATTTTCAAATATCACATTTGGGGAAAATGTTCCAAACAAGAACATAAAAATAATTTCAAAGAAAAAAGGTTATATGACCGACATTTTCTGCTCTTCTTTATTAGGTTTTCCAGGGCAATTTTGACAATGACACTCACAGAAAAAACGTCATCGACCCTCCCATCTATGCACGACACATAAGAATCCTTCCTTGGTCCTGGTACGGGAGAATCACGTTGCGGTCAGAGCTTCTGGGCTGCACAGAGGAGGAATGAGGAGAGGCTCTATTTCACAACCTTCTTCCCTGTTTCCCTAAAAGCATCTCCATGGAATGAACTGTGCAAAATCTGTAGGAAACTGAATGGGTTTTTTTCATGAGAAAGTGCTCAAATTATGGTAGGCAACTAACTGTCTTTGTAAAGAGGTCTAAGCCTGCCTTTTCAATGATTTAATTTGTTTTTTTTTATTGGTCAAATCTCTTAAGTAACATCACATTAAGTGTGAATTACTTTTCTCATTGTTTTCTGAATTATTCACATTGGTAGAAATATATTAGGGAAAGAAAGTAGCCTTCTTTTTATAGTAAGAGTAAAAAAATCTCAAAGTCATCAAATAAGAGCAAGAATTGATCGAGTTTTACAATCAATACGCAACTAATTCTGATAAAAGGAATACTGCAATGTTAGCAATAAGTTCTTTCTTCTGTAATGACTCTACATTATCCTAAGTGTTTCTCTGTGCCTACCAAACACTGTCAGTGTTTATCACAAAATTTCAAAGAAGAATATGTAACATGCAGTACCAATACTGTAATTCTTATTTTACTTTCATTATTTCTTATAAAAGATTATGTGACTTCTTTTTCTTTTGGTTCTATTCTATATTCTTTATATTGTATACTACCTGAATAACTCAATTTTTTTTTAATTTTTTTTCTAATTGAATTTTCTATTAGTTGCCTAAAAGAAGTGTCATGTTTACTCATATATACAGAACATGACTGCCTATCAGTAGATTGATCTGTATTTCATATCAGTTAATTAAATATGCAGTTTTATTTTTGAAGGAAGCCATTTAATTTCCAAATACTTCCTTCATAAAGAATCCCATACTCTCAGTTTGCACAAAGGAACAAAAAATATATATATATTGTGTCTCTTTAAATATAAATCTTCAGTTAGGTGATAATTATGTACCTTTATATTTACTTTAAAAAGTATACTCATGAGTTATTTGTTTCTTTTTTAAAAATTTAGCAAAGAAGTATTAATATAGTGCTGCATAGCTTGGCCAAGCATACTCATCATTTCTTTGTTCATCTCCACATTTCCTGTGAAACTAACATCTTATCGAGATTTGAAACTGGTGGTCGTTTCCCAGGAAGGCACAGGTGGAGTTATTTGTGAGAAGCAAAGTGTTTACTAATGACAAAGTAGTAAACCACTTTCAAGATGAAAATTGATTTCTATTTATTTTGCTTCAAAGGTCCTGAAAAAATAAGCAATTATCATAACAATTTGTTATTGATACTGGAGGTTTTATTGACATGTCTCTCAAATTAAACCTCACAACTGCCTCCATAAAACTCTGCAACATCTAATTTATAAGCTTTACAAGTATTTATTTTATAAGGCTTAGACAGAATTATTGGAGTTTTAAATTAAGTGTCTTGGAAAAGAAAGGATGGTATGTGTACGAAATGTTAAGGTCCTACGCAACACTGCTAAGTTATTTTTTTCCTTTAATATTTGTGCTGCATAACAAAAGCCACTAGACTGTTACTGTCTTGTCTGTCCATGTGTTAACAGCATTTCTTAATGATGTATATATGGAGTGGTCTTCAATCATAGTGAAGAATTTAAAGAGAAAGTCAATCGTATTGGCATTTTTAATAAGAACAAAATTAGTTGGTCTAAGGAGACCTGCTGGCTACATGTCGGTTCCTTGCCCATATGCTTTCTACTTCCTCTTCTCATTATGAAATTTTGAATTTGAAGCCTCTGAAATGGAGATCAGTTCTTAACATCTTTTAAAAACAAAATTGCTATTCCCTCCATATTGCCTTTTTCAGATAACTTTAAAATTAGGATTTTAAAATATTTTTAACTGGCTAAATTTTAAAGTCATGTGGCAAATAATTACTTAGGTTCAGAAATACACACATGCTTACTTTTTAGCCAACGATTCTTATTTCTTTTAAGGTTTACTGTCCCATCAAATATCTAGCCATTTTACTTTGCAAATTATATACGTTCTTAAGAGTACATTTTAATTATTATTACTAATTAATGCTTTATGAAGGCTTACTTTTCTAAAATTATTTATGGCTTCATATGATGTTTTGTAATTTTTTTCTATTGATACCTATTTTAAAAATATTTTCCAAGGAAGTTGGTTAGAATTATATTTGTTACCTTTTAGAAAAAACATTGAAATGAGTTTCTCTTGCTTTTTCATTTTCTCTCTGCTTTATATGCTCTTCACAATACATCATGTCCAATGGATACCTATTGTCCCAGGACACCCAAAACTGATAACAGCAAAGGGATTCCCACATATGAAAGTGTTGAAAATTCTTGTTAAGTAGTATTATGAAGTAGATTTTGTGTCATTTGTGTCAATGACATCAAAGTGAAATAAATTTATTCTATTTAAATTCACACTAAAATCGATAAAATACCATGAGTAGAGTACACATAAGAATCCCTAGTCTTCACTATGTTGAGTAACTGTAACATGCTAATTTTACAATGAATGAAACTAAACTTTTAAACATCTTCACTTTATCTACATCCTTTTGAAAGTATTTATCATGTTACCAATTCTAATTTTAGGGTTGACTTTCTCTTTCTGAATAACTTCATAAAGTTTGGGGTGAATTTTGAAGACTTGGGGTACTAATGATTGTATCTTTGCTAGTCAACAACTTATGAAATACAATACTCAATGTGTCTGATGTGTCAGTAAGTACAGAAATAACTAAGACACAAATAACCTTTGCAAACCTTCAATCTGTGTAATATTCCAATGTTGTTTTTTTCTTTGTATATATACTTATATCACATAGGATGTAAAACCAGTATGACCTTGTCTAGTCTCCAAACTTAAAATAAACTTTTGAAAATCTGGGATTCTTTTGAAGCAGTTGTAATTAAACACATCTGTACGAACACACAAATAGTCTGAAGGTGAATGCCCACTACTCTTGACCATATACTTGATTTATTTTTTCTTTACACAGGACAACTGAACAGATTAAAAGAAAGAAAAAAAAAGAAAGAAAGAAATTACAACAATCTCTATTAATATTAGCTAAATCACTCTTTGAAAGATTATTAAAATATGTCCATTCTTCATGCTCCTTTTAGATATGGAAGTTTTACTAGAATATTTTTAATCCAAAGTCATATTTGGCCTCATGTATAGAGCGTTGTGTACCAGGACTGATCTGCCCATTGTTAATCAGATGATGTTGCTGTCATTTCTATAGTTTTTTCAGTTCATGATGCTCAGGAGTATAATGAAGAGATTGAGTCAGTAGTAAGCAATAACACAACCATAATAACGTATTTATTCATGTAACATTAGCTATGGAATAATGAACATCATAAATGTGGAGTCTTCATAAATCCTGTTTCTAGCCCTCTGGAAGTCACTGGTGAAATACTAGATCTGTGTACTCCTATTTTTTTTTTTAATTTTCTTAGGACGCAAAAAATTTAGGGAGGAATTAAGATATTAAAAGTGACTACTTATTTGAGCTTCTATGAATCTCTGATAGCTCCCAGTACTAATCATGTTTATGTATTCATACACTTTCCCGTGTAAATGCACTTTAATATGAGTGGATCAATAAGATTCCATTATTTGCCTAGTTTTTGCACATACTCATAAACATACAATAAATATGCTTTTATTAAATGAGAGAAATTATACATATATATTTTCAGTAGAGCTGATAAGGAATCATGACATCTATACAGGATAAAAATTTATTGTGACAACAAAAGATGTAATAATTATCCAACAGAATATTTTCAAGTATGAAACTTCTAAGATTACTGATTCAAGATGCAAAAATAATAAAAGCATTTCACATTCCAAGAAGAAAAGTCTGAATAGCCTAAAATATGTTTTTTTACAAAGTACTAATAATCATGAATGGAAAATATTATCTTTATTTAACCTGAATTTTAAAACATCTACAATTTCAGCTTTGAATACATGACTTTAATTAAGATTTTGATAAAGAAACATTTTTACTGTCAGAAATTCAATGCTATTTCTTTTCTCAAATGCTAATTTTTTTAAAATTAGCAATCACTTTAGTATGTTATTTATTTGTGAAAAATATTACCTCTAGCCTTTGAGATGCAAAATGATCCTTTTATCTGCGCAGGTAAAATAGAGGACCAAACAACTTTGCCAGTTGAGAAATGTTTCAACTACCCTGAAACAGAATGCATGGCCATTTGTCTTTACAAAGACAAAGAATACCTAGCGTTAGTAGCAATTTTTCTATTGATCTTGAAGGAGGAAATAGGTTTCTTGATTCTGTTGCAGTAAATGCCTGTAATTCATACTGCCTGTTTCAACATTGCCACCAAATAAAGTGTTTCCACAGTAGGCAAGTGCACTTACTCAAAGAGTTATTTCTATTAAATGAATTTGGTAGCAGAAATAGGAAAACATTTTTTTTGAAAAGGCTACTCATTTGGTAGTTTTTCCATAACTTCGCAGAAGCTGATTGAGTATCTGAAAACATTAATGCTTTGGAAATATGGTGTCGAACCATGAGCAAATGGTCACCATATTACATGATTAAGTATTGCATATGGTGACTTCTTCTGATTGAATTTTATTTTAATGTCCTCAAGGCCATGAACCACACTCCTCCATATTTGTGAAAATCCCCATAGCACCCTTCATATATACAAACATATGTATGTTAATAATGATGATATATTACAATGTAAACTCAACCTGCTACCACGTGTAAAGGGAGTGGTGGCAGTGAGACTGATGGTGCATTCAAACAACACATCTCTGGCCGGGCACGGTTGCTCACACCTGTAATTCTAGTACTTTGGAAGGCCGAGTTGGGCAGATCATTTGAGGTCAGGAGTTTGAGACCAACCTGGCCAACATAGTAAAACCAAGTCTCTACTAAAATACAAAACTGAGCCAGGTGTGGGGGCACATGTCTGTAATCCCAACTACTAGGGATGCTGAGGCAGCAAAGGCTCTTGAACCCAGGAGGTATAGGTTGCAGTGAGCCAAGATCACACCACTGCACTCCAGTCTGGACAACAGAGCTACACTCCATCTCAAACACACACACACACACACACCACACACACACACACACACACACACACACACTGAACAATATAACTTCCATGGCCAATACGGAAACAGCTTGTGATAACTTATATAAGCATCAGGCAAAAACACTCCTGAGAATTCAAGGGAAGACAACTGTGTGTATGACAAAGAGATGAGGAATGTTTTCCGTGATGATTAAGTGAAAAATTAAACATGGATTTACACGCATTTCACCATTTTCCCTTTTTAGTGATTATATACCTGGGATTTGAAGAAAAATTAGTAATAAAAGAGGCTTTGCCTTTCAGAAGGAGGATCTTAGTTGGCCAGTGGCCCTAGGGAACGTAAGAAGCGCAGCGCTCTTCTGCCTGGGCCCAGGAAAGAGGAATTGGGCAAAGAGGTTAAAAATGACATATCTCAAAGGAAGCACTCAACAGTCCATTTAGGCATCTTTATTTTTTCTGTTCTCAAGTTTCTTAGGCAATAATGTTTTTTAATGCTACTTTTTAACAGTAGAAGCATCCTCCCCACCCACTCCCCACTCAAAATCCCTATTTTTAGTTTTTTGCATAAGCACCCTGATAATGCTTGAGAGGTGGACTGAGAGTCTGAACCATGTACACAATATTAAACAATGTTTTCGAACTGTTAACATAGAGAAACTGCTGGATCTGGACCAGTAGTATCCTTTTTAAAAAATTAAATACATTAGGACAAGAGAGAAGAGGAGAAAGGAGTTAGAATAGAAGGAGAGAAAAATATTTAAGTCCATTGTAAAAATTATTTTACAAACATTTTATTTCAGTTATATTCCTGATATATATGTGTCTTGATCACAGTGTAAATTATTTTTCTAACTCTGAGACAGACATAAAAGTTGAAATCCACAGCCACGCAGCCTCTTTAACTGCTTTCTACATGGGTGGTGTCTGCTAGCTGCTAGGTGTTGGTATGTGGGGTGGCTGCGTGACTTCAGAGCCAGATTTGGAAGGATCCTGTAAACAGAAGTTGTTAGCAGCTTGCTGGGAAAGATGTGCTGACAGGATCCTGAGAGGCTTTTTAAGAGAAAAAAAATACATAACACAGACTTGTGTGAATTTTTTCTATATAGTAAGTAAAGCCCTTTGCTCTTCTCCCCATAAAATATTTTAACAAAATACCAGTTTCTTCCCTTCACATTTTATTGTTCAGCTGGAGAAGATTCACCCAAGTATTGACTATGGCCTGAAGGTGGGCTTGCAGCATGAGTCAAGGCTGCCTGTGAGCGACCTGCCACTTTGGATTAATCATAATGCAGATCCGTAAGTTGGGTGTTTGTTTGTTTTAATAAACCACAATGCATTTATGTAGATTTTTCTAAAGCAACCTCCTGTTTAAAAATGCATAATCGAACGCCCTCCACACCCTCGTTCTAACCTTGAGGGTTTTCTTACCCAAGCCTAATATCACAGACACTTGTCCCTCCTGACTGCAGCATTAGGCTGTACTATAAGTACTGCAAAATTTTCAAATATGTTTTCATTTTCACTGGAGATATAAAGAAAAGCTAATTTCTTTCATAAATAAGACACTGGAGAAACTACTGTATTTGTTTTAAGAAAATACTGAGATTATCCAAGTTTTTTTGTTTGTTTGTTTGTTTGTTGTTTTGAGACAGAGTGTCACCCTGTCGCCCAGGCTGGAATGCCATGGCATGATCTCAGCTCACTGCAACCTCCGCTTTCCAGGTTAAAGCAATTCTCCTGCCTCAGCCTCCCGAGTAGCAGGGATTACAGGAGCCCATCACCATGCCCCGCTAATTTTTTGTCTTTAGTAGATACTGAGTTTCACCATGTTGGCCAGGCTGGTCTCAAACTCCCGACTTCATGATCTGTCCGCCTCAGCCTCTGAGTGCTAGGATTACATTAGTGAGCCACTGCGCCTGGCCAAGATTATCCAGCTTCTTTTATTGTTAATCTTTTTTTTTTTTTCAGCAAAATCTAAGCATCTATTTTGTACCAGCCACTATATGATGATCTGGAAATACAAAGATGAAAATACAGTGATTTTCAGGAACTCACAGTACAAAGGGTAAAGGTGGGGGTAGACAAGAAAGCAAATGATTATGATGGATGCTATGGCAAAAATATGCCCTATGTGCAAAGAGAAGATAGAATAGAGGCAACTGTAGAATCAGTGAGGCAGATGAGGGAAGGCATCCTGGGAGGGTGACATCTAAAATGTGCCCAAAACCATCAGATTTAATATTCATAACACATAAAAATCCACATTAGTACTTATGATAACTCTATGGGTTTACATGTGCATTTTACAAGAGGACAAAGAAAAGCTGAAAGAAATGAGATCTGCCCAGGTTGCAGGGCTACAATTTGTACATACCTCTAAGTACATCCTTCATCCCTGTTCAATACTCTTTCTTCTTTTAAGTCAAGGTGTACTGAAAGTGTGTTTCATTGCATACTAGTACCAGAGCAGCACGAAGGAACTGCCTCCAGCCAACCAGTCACTGATTATTTATCTTACAGTTTCTCATATTGTCCAATTAATAAAAAATAATTTAACACACTGGTATTACCTGGTGACATCGATTTTAAATAATTTGCCCGTGGATGAAGTGTTGACCATCACATAAATATATTTTTAAAAATCCACAAGTGACGGAACAGCTAATGAACTACTGTGAGATATATGATGGCATTCATTTTTAAAAGTGAGTAATAATCCCAAGATGTCAAAGCATCTGCTTTTCCAAAGCACAGTAAGTGGACTCTGCATACGAAGACATGAAGTCTTTAATACAGTAATCAAACATATTTCTATTTAAGGAAAATCTAAAAACAGTGCTCTATAGATAATAAAAAACCATAAGTATTTCCATTAGCAAAAAACTCCAAAAAAGAAAAAGAAAATTCAAAAACACTCTGTCTTGAGTTCTAGTTACCAGTATTTAAGATTAAGATTAACATAATCTCATGATCTCATGGAGGTGAAGAGTATAATGATAGTTACTAGAGGCTGGGAATGGTGTGAAGTGGGAAGAAGGGATGAAGACAGGTTGGTTAATGGACACAAACACACAACCAAATAGCAGAGATACAGTCTGATGTTTGATAGCACAGTAGGGTGATGATAGTTAAAAATAATGTATATTTCAAAATAGCTAAAAGAGAGGATGTGAAGTGTTCCCAATACAAAGAAATGATAAATGTTTGAGGTGGTAGGTATCCTAATCCCTGACTTGATTGCTACACATTCTATTTGTATATCAAAATATTACATGTACCCAATAATAATGGGTATATAAATATCAAGTATTTATAAAATTTTAGTTAAAAAATGTATTATACTCTTAACTAGAAGAGAAGCTGAATAGCAAATAATATCTTAGGAAATAAAGTATGGTAACAGCACAATTTAGGGAACCAGCTTCTTAACAGTTAACAGATAGGGCATTGTCTTTTTCATCCTCTGGTGACTTTTAATTTAGTAGAATTAGGACCTTAATCGGTTACATATAACCCTATATAACCTAATGTTGAGTAAATTAAATTTCTATAACTTGATTTAAATAGTCCACTCTCTGTTCATTATTCATCAGTAAACCAAAACAAATGGAAAAAAAAAATGTTAGACAACTGAAATTTAGGGACCACCAACCCTGGGATACATTTGTTTAAATATTTAATTTCCTGGGTCACCATTCATCCAATATTTAAGAAACGATAGCATAACCTAACCAAGTCTTTCCCATTCTAATGGCCAATGGCTGTTACTAATATTTGAATAATGACTTTAGTGAAGCTGAATCCATATTATTTCACTAAACTCTGAAAACTGGTTGTTATTGTCTTGTTACAATTATTTTGTTCTTGTCCTTTTCTGAAAAAAGAAAATACCCTGCTCTCTTGTCTACTTTTTAAAACCCACTCAATCTTCAGCAATCTTCTAAAAATGCAAGGCATCAATCTGGATAAGACATGTTGAATGTGGTAAAAAGATCCTTTAAGATCCTTAACTGTTTATAGGCTTATTTATCAGCAGCACCTGTAAGGCTTATTAATGTTCAATCTATAACCTACTATGAGTACTTGATTACGTCCAATAAATTTCTATACATTAAGTTATTCTAGGTCACGTTTTGTGCCAATATCCTTTTCCGTTGGCCAAAATCCTTTTCATTCTTAAGGAAAAGTATATTGTCATATATGTACGCTTATTTCTTTTTAAAGCCGTTTAATAGTAAATAATGATTAGAAACATGTGCTGCAGGCACTCTATCAACAGAAATTTATTGAGTGTCTACTCATGGCCAAAACAGAAGTACTCGTGCACATATCAAGGATAAAATTTCTGTCCAAGACATTTGTATAAGGCTGAGCTGATTCCACCATGCACAAAGTAGCTAGGCCAAGGGGCATGAGTGAAAGTAGAAATCCAGTGCTTTTTGATATGGCAAGCTAAAAGTCCTGAGAAAGTTCCGTCTGCAGATAGTGCCTTGTGTATATCATATTTGCCAAAGATCCCCCTTTTTTTAATTAAAATCTTATATGTTAAGGATGGAATCTTGATAAGTTCCAATATCTGTTTACTGCTTTTATTAAAAGCCACCTTCCAGCATGGGAGACTATGGGTGTTCTACAGTTATGCAATGCATTTAACATAGCCTGCAAATTTCCTATCTTAGTTAAACCTTAAGCATAAAAGTAAAACTTCCAAATTTTGCTCCCATCTCTCCTTCACTGATTGTGCTAAGGATTACACATTGCACTGAAATGAGTATGAAAGTCCTCTTTTTCTCACTCTCATTCCCACAAAAGTGGCTGGACGACTTGTTGAAAGAATGTGTCAGCTGAATTATATATCAGACAGAAAAAGAAAACAAAAATTCTAGGATCTTCTTCATTCATTCAATAAATTTATGTGGAGTTGGGTATCCAGATAACCAAGCTGACATTCAGCCTAAACTCAGAAATATTGCTAATAACTATGGTAGAATTTTAGGCAGGAGCTGATGCCAGTTTTCCCCCAAGAGATGAGAAAGCTCTTTTATTGCACTGATGACTTTATATAACTGCCTTAATTTCATTATTTACCCAAAAGTCATTCGGGAGCAGGTTGGTTAATTTTCAGGTAATTGTTGGGTTTTGAGTAATTTTCTTAGTCTTGAATTCTATTTTAATTGCATTATGGTCTGAGAGTGTGTTTGGTATTATTTCATTTCTTTTGCATTTGCTGAGGATTGTTTTATGTCCAATTGTGTGGTTGATTTTTGAGTATGTGCCATGTGACAATGAGAAGAACATATATTCTATCGTTTTAGGTTGGAGAATTCTGTAGATGTCTATCAGGTCCAGTGTTAACTACAGGTTCTGAATACCTTTGTTAATTTTTCAACTTAATAATCTGTCTAATACTGTCAGTGGGGTGTTGAAGTCTCTCACTATAACTGTGTGGGAGTCTAAGTCTCTTTGAAGGTCTCTAAGAATTTGCTTTACAAATGTATTAGTGTGTTCTCATGTTGCTATAAGAACATACCCAAGACCAGGTAATTTATAAAGAAAAGGAGGTTTAATGGACTCACAGTTCCACATGGCTGGGGAGGCCTCACTTTCATGGCAGAAGACAAAGGAAGATCAAAAGCATATTTTACACAGCAGCAGACAAGAGAGTGTGTGCAGAGAAACTGCCCTTTATGAAACCATCAGATCTCATGAGTCTTACTCACTATCACAAGATCAGCACCAGAAAAACCCACCCCATGGTTCAATTACCTCCCACTGGATCCCTCCTACAACACATGAGGATTGTAGGAAATACAATTCAAGATGAGATCTGAGGACACAGCCGAACCATATCAGTAAATCTGGGTGCTCCTGTGTTCCACACAAATATATTTAAGATAGTTAGGTCTTCTTGTTGTTTCGAACCCTTCCTTGTCTTTTTTTTATATTTGTTTGGTTTAGAGCATTGCCTGAGATTAGAATTTTAACCCCTGCTTTTTTTGTTTTCTCCATTGCTTGGCAGATTTTTCTCTATCTCTTTATTTTGAGCCTAGGGGTGTCACTGCATATGAGATGGGTTTCTTGAAGACAGCATACCATTGGGTCTTTTAACACATTGTCTTTCATTTTCACTTTGGAGAATCTGATGATTATCTATCTTGGGGATGAACTTCTTGTGAAGTACTTTGTGTGGATTCTCTGCATTTACTAAATTTGAATGTTGACTTTTTTAGCTAGGTTGGGTATGTTATCATGTATGATATCCTGAAATATGTTTTCCAAGTTGCTTCCATTCTCCACATTTCTTTCAGGGATGCCAGTGAGTCATAAATTAGGTATCTTTATATAATATGGGAGATGCTCCTCCTGGCTGCATCTAGAAGGCCTTCTTAGAGCAGGAATCCTCAATCAGCATCCCCAGGCAGAACCACCAAGACAGTGCATCCAACACATTCCTGCGCCTGGAGCTGGCTCTGGTGCTGGCAGAGCTCTGAGCCATCGCTCTCTCAGAGCCTGGATGCTGATGTGCAACCTCAGAGCTGGCAGTGGGTAGGGTGGCCACTAGAGAAACCATGGCACAGGCTCTTGAAAATGTTAAGTGATAAAATGTTGACTCTGCCAAGATGTACTTTGTAATGCTGCTTGCAAAATATTTGAGTTACTTTTTCATTCAAAGCACATTATTTGTAATTCTTTATATCAAACATATATTGAACAATGCAAGTAAAACTGAATAATTGTACATTTATCTCATAGTTTATGGTTGAAGTAGCATATTACTGAAAAGAAAATGGATTGAAAGGCAGAGTGTGGTGTTTTTGAAAACTTGAATTGATAGAGGATTCTGCCACTCTCATTAGGACACTTCCACAAACTAATGGGAGATGAGAGTCACTAATGTATATTCTCAAGAGACAAAAAGTAAAACATTAACATATTAAAAACACATATCTCTTAACCAGTTAGCTTCTGGCTTATATATATTGACTCTCACCATCACATGGAAATAAGAGCAATAGTTTCCCTATATAAGTCATATTTTTTATTGGCATATCATTTGGTCTTTCAGAATTTATGTAACACTGGCTAAATAAAAATGTAATTGGCCTCTATCACATTTCAAGCCTGCAACAGTAACTGTGGCTCAGCTGGAATTTACTGTAGCATCAAGAACATTTATCAGAAGAATTTCACTCCAATGAAGTAGTTTCAGTATTATGAGCTAACTTTTAATAAAAATAGTGCTCCATTTGAGAGTTACAGTCTTACCTGTGCTACCTACTTTATTTCTAAAGAAAAAGTTAAGCCAGACACAGTAGCTCACACCTATAATCCCAGCACTTTGGAAGGCAGAGGTGGGTAGATCATTTGAGGTCAGGAGTTCAAGACCAGCCTGGCCAACATGGTGAAACCCCATCTCTACTAAAAATACAACAATTAGCTAGGTGTAGTGGTGGTTGCCTGTAGTCCCAGCTACTCAGGAGGCTGAGGCAGGAGAATCACTTGAACCCTCAAGGTGGAGGTTGCAGTGAGATGGGATCACACCATGGCACTACAGCCTGGGTGACAGAGACTCTGTCTCAAAAAAAAAAAAAAAAAAAAAAAAAAAAAAGAAGTTGTTCACAAGCTCAAACATTCTGACGTTATTCAAAAGATACAAATGCAGAAACTTTAAATTTTTAGCATTGACATAAATTAGGTGTTTTAAAATAGTAAATTCTATTGGCAAACCTACCTCTCCCAGTCTATCCCAAGGCAGTGCATTAGACATCCTACAAGATTCTGCAGCATCTGTTGACAACGAGCCTATTCTTTCATTTTGTGGGTATACTGTCTTTAAATTGACACACCCATAATGCCCATGTGTACAAAAAATTGGTATCATTACTATTATCAGTTAATAAAACTAGATTTTATTTTGCTTTCTCCTCCAAAAGAGAAATCTTAAATTTGGAAATCAGACAGGCCTCCTGGGTTCAAATCTTCTCTCCAGCTTCTGAGTAATTTTTTCCCCCAGAAAGTTTTTCCTATGAAAATATATATGCTAGACCAGGTAATATATATAGATATACTAGACCAGAAAAGTATACACACACACACACACACACACACACACATATATATATATATATATATATATATATATATATATATATATAACTACCTGTCCCTGATACTCATAAGAGGTGCTCACCATATTTCAGGGGTCTTTGATTTTTTTTGTCACTGTGGCAGGAATATATTCACAAAAATCACACCAAAATAAAACCACACAGAATTATTACTTTCTTATGTTTCACTTAATACTCCACAAACACACAAACCCACAAAAGTAACTGAGTCATTTCCAAAGGAAACTCAGTTACTTTAGTAATTTCCTTTACAAATTTACTAATTTCTCCTCAAGTTTACTAACTGCCCCCTGCCATTCTTTCATCCTGGGGCTAGTCTTGACCTTTATGACACATAGAAGGCCATGCGGGTTAGTGGGGCAGGAGACACTCACTTCATCTTATCCGAAATCTGGTGAGATATACAAAATCACCCTATCCTATCGGCGGCCTCTCTGTTACCATCCATGTTGAAGGCTTTTTCTCCATCTAGCAACTTGCTGCTCCCTCATGCCATCAGAAGCTACCATCCTTTACCACTGCCTCCACCCTACCTGGCAGTGAGCCCTTCTTTGGATGTCTGGGAAGATTCACTAGAATACAATCCATGAGGGCTTTTGCACACTGCCGATTCTTACTCCTACTAGGCATCTATTATCTATAGATACTAGCAGAATAAATGAATGAGTGAATGAATGAAGAAACAAATACAGCTTCTCATGAGATTCACATAGGGAGGAAGACACGGAGCTGTCCTCAGACACTCTTTGCAACCTGCCTCAGCCACTTTCACTGTATGGAATCCATGATGCTATGGGATAAGCACATCTGTGAGGCTACCAGCTCCTACGATTCCGGTCTGACAGTGGGTCACAGGTCCCAGCTAGTCTTGATTGAAGTCCCCCACAGCACCGAAGGGAAAACTGGGTGAGTGCAGACTCTGCACCAATGCAAAAGAGCTGTTCTTCCCTCCCCTACACCTTTCCTCCCTAGCTCAGATGGTCTCAGCTAGTGCCAGGTATAGGAGATGTGACTCATTCATCAGGGGTTCTCCCCAGAATACTTCGGTGTGACACCTAGACTCCAGCTTTTCTGCCTTAACTTGAATTAAATAATTGAGAGAAGACTGCAATGAAAGACGTGAAGGTCTGTGGAGAATGAACGTTATCAGCTATCGCTGAGCCAAATTCATGAACGAAACGTAACCCTCTCTGAGCTTGTTTCTCTCTCAACAAAATGAAGGAGCTGAGTCATGTGCAAAGAGTAAAGCACTCACATTAAAGCACAATGAATTGTGACACAACATTTATTGTTGTTTCTTCATTGGAGGGTCCTAAATGAAATTGGCAGTAATTGTATAACTACACGTACGATTAAATAGTTCAAAATACATACATGAGAATTTTTAGTAATTGTATTCTATGGGGAAAAAATACAGAAAAGTTCATCATAGTTACTGAAATAAAGGATTGTCATTTACATAGTTATAAGGTAAAGTAATGCGAACTGCTAAATAAGTGAAAATAAACTAAAAGAGCTAAACAATATTTTGACATTTGAAAGCATATCCATAAATTTTCCTTTGGTTACCCTGTCTCTCTCTTTATGCCCATTCGTTATCTATTTCTTTCTGTCTTCTCTCTTTCCTTTCTCATTCTCATCTTCCTTCAGCTCATTTTTGGTCCTGGACATTTTTTTGCTTGTGAATTCAGAAATGGCTGGTTAGGCTTAAAAAAAAAAAGAAAGAAAGAAAGAAAGAAAAATCAAACATACTTGTAAAGGTTCAACTCATCTAATACCATCATAAGTCTCCGAATTCACTTTCTTTTTACTTCAAAAAGTATGCTGGAAAGGAGTCGTTAATGTGCCTCAACTATCCCAGTGTCCCCAACATGGGTGTCAAAATACAAACACATAATTTAAAATATGTTTTAATTGCATGCAGCTTTTACTTCAGTCTGTAGGTCTGGAAAAGTCGATTGCACACAGAGCTCTTCTAAACTAGCTGTTCCAGGGGCAGACTACTGCAGCTTTCAAGGAGCCATTCATGGGGCCGTGGAAGGTTTATTGTGGTGGCATCTTCCTAACGCTTGCAGTGCCAGAGCTGTGCCAATCATAACTTTCAGTTACAGCCGTCATTGATATGTCCGCCAGTCACTCTACCATGTGGAAGACTATTGCTTAGCCTGATGGAATGGTTCTCTAGACACTGTCTTTCTGAGAGATTGCAGGCCAGGATTACTACAGTGGAGCTACAGATAAAAGCAGCATTTAAGATGGAATTCTCTCCCACAAACTGAGGGAGAAAAATGCTAGCCCTTGCAGTTTGCTCTTATTCTTTCTCATTTTTGTTTTACCAAAGAAAATATGCCTTATATGGGGGAAAATTTAGACATGCTGGAAATAGAAAGTTATCATATTTGAAGGTCTAAATACCCTATCTTTGTGACAGGAAATTTATCTACTGTTTGATTGGTATGTGCAAACAAAATATTCAACACTCTCTTCCAAGTCATCCTAGGTGATAGAATTTTATTACGGTATCGGAACAGTAAACCTGACTCATGCATTACGAGAATTCCTGGAACTTCCATTCTCCTCAGATTCCTTCTTTCTAGCTCAAAGAAGTCTGTGGAAAAGTTTATGCATTTTTCTTTTTCTTCCATCTTGTGACATTTACCATTTCCTCTATCATTTCAAAAATGAATTAGCTCGTCTTTCACATTAGTATCATTGTAGCTGTCCCCGCATTCTGCTCTAACTAACTCCACTGGTGCCAGCAAAAATACCCTTTGTCCTGTGCTCACTTCTGTTACTCCATCGGTAGGCCACCATCTGGTGCTGATCCACTGTCCCATTCCCCCGAAATCTATCTGTGCTTATCCATGTTTCCAGCTATGGATCCTAAAATCTAGGCCTAGAGATAACCAGAATGCCCACCACGCTATTCTCAACTCCTTACCACCCCTACCCCGGCCATCCAACAGTCAAGCATTGCTCCCTGTCCCTCTCCTTTTAAACGTTAACAATTTCCTTCTGAATAGTGGGGCGTTTCTTTTCCTACCCAGCAAGTTGCCCAGCGGGGAAGGTGGTCTTTGTGGCCCCTGAATGCTGGGAAAGTCAGTTTTGCAAATCCACTACCCTCTTCACGTTTTGCTTTGCCTTTTGCCTGAGTTCCCACAGAAGCTCACTCAAGGAGCTCCCCCTGGTGGCCTTGCTCATTAAGACAGATCTGAATTGGCAGTGGTCAAACAGTAGCCGCTTCAGGAATTCTTGTTGCACTATGGATTGTTGCTGGAAAGCGTGGAAAAAAAAAAATTACAGCGGTTAAAATGACATCTTAAAGAAGCTAGCAAGAGAAAAGGGTTTTTTTTTTTCTTTGAAAAATGGAAGTAATAATGATCTCCCTTTAAGACCTGATTATTATTGCACATATTTTGTCAGATAACTTTTAGGAAAAGCGAGTGTCAAGAAGCAAGTAAGTCTTAAAAAAAAGAGTTTGGGAAAAATACATGGAGGTACAGAGGGATGTATCCCATATGTGGGAACATGGGGAGTGTTCTACAGCATGAAAAGAACCTGGCCACAGTGTTAATATGATTTCGTATTTTACAGGTAGGGAAACTAATTTTTCAGGGAACGTGCCATAGAAAATCATACCTCATAAAATCACTGCTGAGGCAACATTGGGGTGGAATGGGGGGAGGGAGGACTGTGAAGGGAAAGGAAATATCCCACTGTAAGGAAAAGTGCCTGTTTGTCAAAAGCAGGTAAGGGTTTTAAGATGTTTGAAAAACACCAACTACAGAACTGAATTAGTGAGATTTGTCTATGGCCTTGTGCATCTGGTTGTTTTATACCTGGAGCTCCCCGACTTTTAATATCACCACCAACAACAATGCTCATGTCTGGAGCAATATAAGGACCTGTTTCAAGCAATAAAACCCTCTTTTGTCTATCCTGCTCCTTTGAAATGACTTATTCTCTTAAAGTATTCCATTAGATAGAGAATGAGTCGGCCGCCTACAGCTAGTGAAACCCGTTTCTCAGGAGTGTGTGTGTGTGTGTGTGTGTGTGTGTGTGTGTGTCTGTTCTGCCCTTGTTCCACTTAGTGGAGTATGCTTCTTATATTCCCTCAAAAAATCAGAACAGATTGTCATTTTGTTCAGAGAAAGACTTGGGGTGGCAACGCTAAAAATTCCTGTTGGGGATCTTTCCGTTTGTAATGTATTTTGACCAAGTGAGCTTTTTATCTTTGCCTCAGTAACCTTCGCCTTATCACTCCGCGGGAGCCAGCTGCCTTCCTTTAGGTGTCATTCTGACAGACACAACAGACAGCCCGCTCCCTTCCTATCACACGTTTATCTAGACTTCCTTGGAGTGAGGAAGCTTTCTCTTTCTCGGGCTATTTACTCTCAGAGGTAAAGGAAAAGTCTTTGCTTCAAAGATTGAGCTGCTATTTCCTGCAGTCAGAGCCACACAGGCTGGAAGAACGCACTGAAGCCTGGTAATCAGAGATTCCTTCATGCTCCACGTTAAACAGTGACACGCAAAGAGTTGTTTAAAAGGTGCACAACCCAGTATATTTCATTGCAATATCTACACATTAATGTAGTTGAAAGTGGATTTGGAAGTGAGAGATAGATTTAAAGCACAGCCTCATGACTCTGCATGAATTTGTCTGGTTTAGACCAGTCTGTTCTAGCTGTGCGGAACCGCAGCAATAAACAGGCCATTCATAAAGCAGAGTGTGTGTTCACTGTGGCAGCATATTTTGCTTAAAATCTTTTAAATTATGCCATGAAGAATTTGGGCATCAGTCCATTTCAAACCCTTATACTGTCTCAAGGGTGGCCGACATAAGGATTTGTGCCAAAAATGCCGTCTGGATTAATTTTAAGATTCCTTCCCCCTCCCCACACCACATTTATGATTTTATCCACTACCACCTACGAAAACCTACCTACAAAATTCCACCATAGGCCAGTCCTGTCCACACCTTCGCAAAAACCAGCATAATAGAAACTCTTTTTCTAAACCACATCTGGAGTCATTACTTAGACCTACACTTGTGTTCTCCCAATTCACATACTATCTTACCACAAAAGATGATATTGGATTCTTGACATTCTCTTTTTATAAGGTCACCAATCCCTGTGATATGATATGATCCTTGAAACAGTTCATTGTCTCAGACTGTGTAAGAGGTCGAAGAAAAGGAGTAAAATAGACGAATGTTACATAAAATAGAAATGCATAGCTTTCATATTGATTGTACTTTCTGTGGGCAACACTAAAGAAAGGCCTCATACCTTTGTCTCATTTAATTCTGACAGAGGGCTATGTAATATTGTCACCACGTTGCATTTGAAGAAATTGAAGCCCAGTAAGTTTCAGTATGCTACTATAATAGAATGGAGCAAGGCCCTGTGCCCATACAATCTGACCTTGAACTCGCGTTCTTAGCCACTATGTTAATGTGACAAGATTCCATTCATTCATGAAAAATTCTGCCTTCTATACTGTACCAAGCTTACTCAGAAGTTAAAAATAAAAGGACAAGAACAAAAATTGTATCCCTGGTTTTAGGTCAAAGTTTATTTTCAAGACCAGTTTATAACTTCATTGGGCACAGTGGCTCACGCCGTTAATCTCAGCACTTTGGGAGGCCCAGGTGGGCAGATCACAAGGTCAGGAGATTGAGATCATCCTGGCTTACAGGGTAAAACCCTTTCTCTACTAAAAATACAAAAAATTAGCCAGGTTGTGGTGGTGGCTGCCTGTAATCCCAGCTACTTGGGAGGCTGAGGCAGGAGAATCGCTTGAAACCGGGAGGCAGAGGTTGCAGCGAGCCAAGATTGTGCCACTGCACTCCAGTCTAGGTGACAGGGTGAGACTTCATCTCAAAAACATAAATAAATAAAAATAAAAATCAGTTTATAACTCTAGATGAGTACAGTTTTTCCCTCTTGTCTCCTACTTCCATATAACGAGAATTCCAGAGATTCCTCATAAGGCTTAGATGTTTGGGGCACGCATCCAAGCAGAGGAGAATTTTTCAATAGAAATTTAAAATGCTAAGACATGTACATTCTTCATTCACAAATGTTGACCATGGAGGATATCTTTTGTTTAAGGCAAAGTGCTGGGCAGTATATAAAACCAATTAAAACTAAACACAGTGGTGTGAGCTCTGGCACTGGGTATCAAGCGGACTTGCGCCAGTCGGAGACAGAAGGAAGCAGCATGTCAGAGGGCAGCTGTCAACGTCAGATACACCGGAGGACATCTCCACAGGCAGCGAAGCCCAGATACGCCTGTTCTCAAGGACGACACCAGCCCGAGTCCTTCCTTCCCTACGGAGCTTGTCTGCAGATTTCCTCCTTATCTTTCAAAGTTCTGGAAATACACAATAAGGACTGCAGCCTGTCAGGAACTGTTTTTCCAGCTTGAATCCAGTCACCAAAGGCATTTGCCCCATGCTGTTTGATTTCCTGGCCTCCCTCAGCCTCCCCATCCCATCACCAAAACCATTTTCATTAAAAAATGGTGCAACGTGCCTTCAAGCCTTCATTCCACACCTTTTTATCAATTTCATTCGGAGTCCCACTCCTTAAGAAAAACACATTCCTCAGTTTTATGTCTATCTGGATCATCCACTGTTCACTTCATCGATGACAAAACTAGGAGTAGAGGGCTGGGGTGGAGTCAACTTCTGGTGAATAAGATAGAATGGAATAATTTCTAGAGAAGGAGATAAACGTAAAGTATACTATAAGCACTTATAAGGAAACGCAAGTCACACACAGACACACACACACGCACCACACACACACACACACACACACACACACACACACTGTTCTGGAAGCCCTGAGGGAGAAAAAAATTAAGTCTACCAGGAAAAAAATTGCAGGGAGTCCAGGAAATCAACACAGATGTGCTGCCCTCAGAACTAGGCTATTGGCAGAGAACCATGCTGAAAAGGTGAACTGAACCTGGATTTTGAAAACTTAAATGCCCTTATTTTGAGTATGGACTTACCTTTCAGCAATGGGGAGCCAGTGAAGACCTTTAACCAAGGTACCTCAGAACATACTACCTTCATTTACTGTCAAAATAAAGGCCAAAGTAATAGTGTCTTAAACAATGTGAAAATGTATTCCTCTCCCTCACAGCAATCCAAGGAGAAGCAATCCAGAGCTGATAGGGCAGCATCCCATTGCTGGAGTCCCAGGCCCTTTCACCTTGTTGCTTTGCAACCTTAAGCGGGTACCTCAGATGACTGATGCAGCCCCCACCATCACATCTGCATTCTAGCCAGCACTAAAGGAGGACAGGCCAGAGGAGGACATGGTCCTTTTATTGTCAAGTCCATGAGCCAGAACTTGCACCCACCAATTCTTTGCATATTGCTTTGGACGAACTCTAGTCACATGATCACACCTACCTACAAAACAAGCGGGAAAATGTATTCTTCGGTGTGTTTGTTACATTCAAGAAGGGGAAGATGGATATTAGGAAACCGCTAGCATCCTCTGCCTTACAAAAGAATAAGTTCAATGTTTTGAGAAACATGCTTTTAGAAAGTGAATAGAGTGTCTGGAGAGAAGGAGGAGAACAATTAGGAGATTATCAAGCAGACTGGATGTGCGCTGATGATCTGATTATAGTAGTGATGGTAGAAACAGAGAAGAGGAACATCATGTTGTAGGTCATCCATCAGAAAGATCCAGAAGCTGGCATGTTCAGCATAGAGGCAAGTATTGCCAAAAGCATGGATTCTGCCTGCTTTACTAAACTGCTCCACTGAGCAGTAGCAGCCTGAGAACAGCCACTTCAGGCAATCCTCTTTCGTGATACAATATAAACCCATGCTCTCTTCTGGCCACTGGGAACTCAGTTGCCGCTTCCTTTTGCTCAGTATCACAGTGCCCTCCTGAGCCCAAAGTGGCACATGAGGCTCAGGCTTGCGTGATGAGCATGTTGAACACAGGTAGTAATTAGTAGCAGGATCTTCATGCACCGTTGCCCTGGGGGCAGTTCACTCTATAGAGTAACTGTGGCTGAATTGTTACCAACATTTTTATTTTTCAGACTGACTGATATAATGCACTCTGAATTATGGAGCCATAAAACCATTTATTCATACTCTTTAATGTACAGAGGGAAAAGCATAACTTTCGTCCAGATGTCTGATGATTCCCAAGATCTAAATTAGGCATGTACATGCATGTTCACTGCTAATATTATTTGGCTACGAATCAAGAGTGCTTTTCTCCTGTATGTGTGCATGGAAAAAAAAAAAGGAATGTAGAGCACAGGTATATCGAAAGTGTTGCACACTTCACCTAACTATTCAAAGCCTGGGTGTACATTTTACAAGCACTGTGCTCAGATTCATAGTGGAATGAATTATTTTGCCATTGCAAACACAGATTGATCTCATTCAAAAATCTACTTTTACTGAATATATTGAGAAGCTGCCATCGAGGCAGGACATCTACCTAGGATAGGGCACAACCTCTCCTCTGCTTTGTGATAAATGGTTCCTATTTCCACTATTTTTAAGGCAATAATTGAGACAGTTTGGCTCAAAGGGTTTTCCTATCTCTGATCCTCTGTTGGAGCTGCTCCCTATGACTATATAATCCCCTTCCTCACTTTTTTCATCTAGAAGCAGGCCACTCACGATGAAAAGTCTACCCTGAAAGTTTTTGTGTCAAGCAAATTGAAAGAACAGAAGCATTGGCCAAATATAATGTCTGCCCTTAGAGTTCTTTCACTTCCTCATGTTTACCGCATCCTTCTCTTCACTGAAGATAGCTGCGCCCTTTTCAAGACCTTGTCACCATCAAGATATATTATGTCTTTGCTATTTTAAACTTTACACCCCACTCTAACCACGATCTCCTATAAGTCAGGATCCTTCCCATCCTTACTCTCAGATGATTGCTTGTTACTCCCATTCAGACCTTCAATCCCTAGAGGAAAGGGATTCATCCCAGCAAACTTGGAAACTACTTTGTCAGCACCCTTGACTCCTCAAGCAAATATTTATTGAGAGCCTGGAATGTAGGCGATAAAAATATTTATTGTATGATTGAATAAATGGTCCTCTCTTCCTATTTCACTAATTTTACTACATGCTGCCAGCACCCTGATCCTTCAAATTTCTACCTTATACCGGTCCCAAATCTCACCTCTTCAAGGCCCATATCTGGACGGACGTCACCTCAGAGGGAAGTCACAGTGCCATGCAGAAGCTGCCATGACAAATTCTTCATCTGCAATTCCTTATGAACTCCTTGCCCTGTGTTGTTCAGTGGTCTTTTTGCCTTTTCTTGGCCAGCTTCCCTCTCATGCCCCACTGTGATGTTCTAAATCTAACCGAGGACCATTTTTCTTCATTCCTCAGACACATCAAGGGTCTTTTACTTGGGGCAGAGAGACTTGAGTTGATGAGGGCTCCCAGCCATGCTCACCAGCTCTATCAGAGCCCCACCATGACAGTTTCGCTTTCCTCCAGTCTCAGAAGCAGTAATATTCTTGGAAAGCAGCCTGTCTGCCTCTCTGGTAGACCTACAGACACTATCCCCACCTGGGTTCTTCCTTGTCTCTCTATCTTCTCTTTTCTCTACTTTTTTCTATTGTAAAGCGAAAAAAAAAAAAAAAGTACATTTCAATAGTGTCTACCTTTATTAATTCTGTGACACTGGGAAGAGAATCTTTATCATATCTTTATATCTGTGCCTCTATTATACTCTATGACAAATGGGAATAATCATAGTATCACATTCACTTTAAGTTTGCTTTGAGGTTAACTTCAACAACATGTGTAAATATTCTTATTCCCCCATAGGACATTTTAGCAACCACCTCTTGATTTCCAGTTACTATTGAGTGACAATGCACCTCAAATCTACTGTTCTAAAGTCATAACCATTTTATCGTGATCACCTATTTGGTACATGAGTAAATTGAATAGAGCACAGCAAGTGAGAACTTTTATCACCAAACTTTTTAAAGGTTATTAATAATTAGTTCCATATTTCTCACTAAACCCATTCCTCTAACATTATCAATAACCAAATAATCATTGCATCCAGGTTTTAAGTATTTCACAGATTTGACTATTCCCTTCCAAAGCTGTGTGCATAGCTTTTCCTTTACCAAGTGGTGACTCTTCTCCATAGGCTTCTCATTCGTAGCTTCAACCAGTATTTACTGACTGCCTTTTCTTGGCTGGGGAATATTTTACATGCTGTAGAGAGCACTAGTCAAGAGAGAGATACCCTCCCATCATTGAGCTTACATCTTAGTGGAATCCCATTGTTACTTATGACAGCTTATCACTATTAATGGTTTTTCCATTGTTTCAGAAACTCATCTGTTTTAGGTAGGACTCTCCAGAGAGACAGAATTAATAGGATGCGTGTGTATCCATGCATATATATAAACAGAGAGGGAGAGAAAGAACAAGTAAGAGAAAAATTAATTTGGTTTAAACAATTTGTTTACACAATCGTAGAGAGGGTAAGTCCAAAATCTTCAGGGTAGACCAGCAGGCTGGAGACACAGAAAGGAATTGATGTAGCAGTTCAAGTCTGAGGAGAGTCTGCTGATGACATTCATTCCCTCTCTTCTTCTCAGGAAGTCAGTCTTTTCTATTAAGGGCTTTCACTGGTTGAATGTGGCTAACCCACTATGGGTGTTCTGCTTTATGTGTCTACTGATTTAAATGTGAATCTCCTCGAAAAACTACCTTCACAAAAACATCTAGAATAATGTTTGATCAAATATCTGGGTACCATGGTCTAACTAAGTTGGCACAAAAAAATTTAATCTATTACAAACCCATCCCTTTTCAACTTGGTACCCATGTACATTTTCTTAAATCATGTTAATCTCCAAATAAAAATAACAAGTTCAGACTTCTATACAACATGAGACAACTAACCTGTGTGTGACAGAAAAGGCACCCACCCTTTCCCCAGAAGGGCTGCAAAGACCATAGTGATGTTTACTCTGCTTTTTGATATTTTATAACTTACACATTATGATGTAAAGTGAATGGTACTTAAATATTATGATATACAGTCAGTATATCTTTTATTATTATTATCATTATACTTTAAGTTCTGGGGTACATGTGCAGAACATGCAGGTTTGTTACATAGGTATACACGTGCCATGGTTGTTTGCTGCACCCATCAACCCGTCATCTACATTATATATTTCTCCTAATGCTATCCCTCACCTAGCCCCACACCCCCCAACATGCCCTGGTGTGTGATGTTCCCCTCCCTTTGTCCATGTGATCTCATTGTTCAGCTCTCACTTGTAAGTGAGAATATGTGGTGTTTGGTTTTCTGTTTTTGTGTTAGTTTGCTGAGAACAATGGTTTCTAGCTTCATCCATGTCCCTGCTAAGGACATGAACTCATCCTTTTTATGGCTGCATAGTATTCCATGGTGTATATGTGCCACATGTTCTTTATCCAGTCTATCATTGGTGGGCATTTGTGTTGGTTCCAGGTCTTTGCTATTGTGAACAGTGCCACAATAAACATACGTGTACATGTGCCTTTATAGTAGAATGATTGTAATGCTTTAGGTATATACCCAGTAATGGGATGGCTAGGTCAAACGGTATTTCTAGTTCTAGTTCCTTGAGTAATTGTCACACTGTCTTCCACAATGGTTGAACTAATTTACACTCCCACCAACGGTGTTAAAGCACTTCTATTTCTCCACATTCTCTCTAGAATCTGTTGTTTCCTGATAAAATCATATATTTTGTTACATAATAAAGAGATAAGAAAGAGAAGGAACAAAGATATCTTCTATACACATACACATACACATACACATTCCTAACAAAATAAGGAAGAAACACTTGACAGAGCCCTCATTTCTCTAACTGTTCACGTGGTCACAGATGGATCTACAGCTACTTCCTTTCACTGTCTGTCTTATATACATGTTTTGCCTTTAGCCGGTAGCTGATCCTGGTTCTTTTCCTGCTGCAATGATCCAAATGCTGATTTCTGGAGCATCTGGTCTATTAGTAGTCCCACCTGAGTTGTGCTGTGAATATTCACTGACTTTAATCGCATGGCAGGGATGTCCTGTATTTCACACATCATCTTTCTTATCTCTTTTGTGGAGTTGCAGTCCTATTTTCCCTGGATAGTTAGGATCAATAACTCCAGCCAGCAAAGTGACTTCCTTTTTTGCCTGTTTATTCAGAAACAAAAGGAGCCCAAAATGGTTGGGTAGCAGTTTTAACCTCCAGTTCAATGAAATCATTGCATCTCCCGGTGGAATCATTCCTCCCTTTGAACTAAGAACTGCAGTCAGCATAGCATAAGCTTAAAGGAACTGGAAGCAAAAATTTTGCTAGTGGATCACTAGGGGTAACAGGGAGTGGTACCTCTCCCATTTCTACCCCTTGATTTCCAGACATATGAATCCTGGCTATGGGGGACACAGAACCATTCACTGAATGTCAACTCAGAGCCTATACAGCTTCCTGCAAAACTCTTCTCCATCCCTGCATGGTATTGCCACCTAGCCAGCACTGTAACTGTGTTCGAAAGGCCGTTCCACTATTCTACCAAGCTAGCTGTTTAAGGATACTGGGAAATGTAGTAAGACCAAAAAGTTCCATAAGCATCAGCCCATTGCCCGCATCACAGCCTTTGATAATATTTCCCATTTTTTTGTGGTAGTTTAGGTCAACTTTAACCTTTCTCTCCAACTTGCAATTGATGTTGTTTGATAAATTTATCATTTCAACACTGTATTAAGCTTTGTTGAATCCCAAGTAAATGGAACTAGGTCAATTTGATCACAGCAGGAAGATACCAAGTGTTTAGAACAATAGAGTTCACTGAATTTTTTTAAATAGAAACACTACAATCTAGTCAGAAGACTTGACTTTAAATTTAATAACAAGGCAGCTTAAAGATTCTCCATTTTTACCCTCTGTAAAAATATGGATTTTGAGAAGTTGCTCCAGTTCACCATACCATTCTGAATGCAAAATGGGTTTAAAAAATAAAACAAATTAAAAATCATAGAATACTCAGTTACTTTCATATGCTGTGAAGTAGAATGTGTACAATTACAATTATAAATGTACATAATTTAAAATCATGAAGTCACTTGCATTACCTAAGTTTTTCACAAAAAGAAAATTGTAGTGTAACCACAGATTTACTGACACACTATCTTTCTCTCAGGGTAAATTTAGTTTTAAAGGTCACATTCTCTAAACAATTCCTACAAACTACATGCAGACTTTTATGAACAAAGCACACTCACGGACCCTCTGATGTGAGCAAAAATAATCTGCAAACTGAGAATTGACCAAAGGGTGTGTGCAGTGTGTACCTATTAATACCGAGTAGGGAATGTGAACTGCAAAATCAAATAAACTCACTGTGACTGAAAACAGGTTGCATAAAGATTTACACAAAGACAGTTTAGATGTTCTTAAAGACCAGAGCACCTTTGCATGGAGGGTTAGCCACAAATATTTTCCATTAAGCCACAAAAAATGTGTATGTACACGTGTGCAAACTAACACACAAGTGTCTAGAGATAGAGTGTCAGTTAGAAAAGGACAAGAAATCACCTAATGAAAGTGGTGAACCTCTTTCCTTTTTAATAGAATAGCTAAAACAAAAATTACAAAATCTCTGAAAGACACCTTATTACTGTCCCTCTTTCACAAGTGGCAATGAAGCATGGCAGAGGAAAGACTTGATGAAAACCACGCAGCCTATTAGTGCTGCAAAGGGAATTGAATTCAGGTCACCTAACTACAAGCCCATGCTTTTATCCTAACACTAACACTTGTATATTATGAAAAATGCAGTAAAATAAAACCCCAAAGCTCACTGAACTAAAGTCAACAGCTGTTCTCCCGTCATTAGTCTAATGAGAAAATGTTACATTTCATAGGAAGTCTATTTTCAAATTTCACATAACATTTCCAGAAATCTGGCCTTCAGGCTTTATCTTTTCTTGCTCCACAGGGTGAAATAATGCGCCCCTGGGCCTGCTAGAAAGAATGCTCTGCCCTAAGGCCTGCCTAGGCCTGGACTTAACCCTCCACTTTTGCCTTAGTACGAATCGGCTTTCCTTGAAAATTAGCAAGATTCCCACCCTAGCAAGGGAGCAGCCAACCTGCTACTCTGGAGCCTAACTTTTTGCATGACCTCTAGAAATTAAGTAGCTATTACAGATACAATTTGAAATTATGTATTTTATGGAATTGCAAACATAATCAGAAGATGGAAATTGTAGATGTATGACACTGGGAAAACAGGCTTGACACATAGATCATGTGTGGTCCAGAGGATTTGATTTACTGAGATACCTAGCAGGGGTTCCAATCGGGGGGAATTTTTCTGCCAATTCTAAAGAATATATGCTTCTCAGGGAAAAGAGCAAAGTTTTGGCTTCATAGATTTCATGTAATAATGTGTCCCTAGAAAGTTCAAATGAACATTTCAACATTTCTGCTGGACATCTTTTTCACACATTGTCAATGGTTTTGATTTTTCTCTTTGCTGATGTGTGTAATTCATGTTATCCCGGTTTTTATCACATTTATAATAATTCAATAATTCCTTTTATAAATACATTTAACAAATATACTACATGCAAAAATGTGTAGATATTACTCTTGCTCACTAGAGCTTACAACCTAACAAAAAAAATTGACATATACATGAATCATAATTTAAAAGAGAATGCAATGATTTATTTGGGATGCTTTAACTGATTTCTAAAGTTGCTATTTTTCAATGAATTTTACATGTGTTCATATGATTAATCTCTCATGCTTAAAGCAAAAATTAGTTTATAATGTTACCTTAGATTTTAACTAAGAATGCTGCCCCTTTCAATTCAGTTAACAACAGAAATAGCACACGAACTCTAACTCTTGAAAAGCTCAAATCTTTCAAGAGCCGCATAAATGGTTTCTTTTTAGGTAAAGTGCACATCAATGTAGAACTCTTTATATTGTTTACTGTTGAACACTTACTCTGTAATATTTCTCAGCATGGAACTTGAGTAGATGAAAATAACACAATTTGACTCGCTATTTGGTAACCAGGGTCTTTTGAATAGAAACTGCCTGTTCAGTCAGAAAGGGCAAATTCTCAATATACAGTAATTGCTGCCAATGTAATGCCTTATTTGTTCCTAGAGTGTGTACTATTATGTATAGATAGCCTCCAAATTCGAAAAATAAAGAAATCAAAGAGTTTTCTTTCTTTACTTTTCTAAACATATGAAAGTATTATATCCTACATTAAGAAGTCAATACAGGCTGGGCGTGGTGGTTCATACCTGTAATCCCAGCACTTTGGGAGGCCGACGCAGGCAAATCATGAGGTCAAGAGATAGAGACCATCCTGGCCAACATGGTGAAACCCCATCTCTACTAAAAAATACAAAAGTTAGCTGGGCGTGGTGGCGTGCACCTGTAGTCCCAGTTACATGAGAAGCTGAGGCAGGAGCATTGCTTGAACCCGGGAGGCAGAGGTAGCAGGGAGCTGAGCTCATGCCACCGCACTCCAGCCTGGCCCCTGGTGACAGAGCAAGACTTTGTATCAAGAAGGAAAAAAAAAGAAGTCAATACACTGTTACAGTATTACTATATGATTATTTCCTCTCATTCAATTATACCATTTTGAATTATAAAAAGAAGACTTTTATTAATATGTATAAAGCATCAGTAAAACTACTTAGATCAGTATTTTTTTTCCATGTCATACATGCTTACCACTTGCACATGTAAATATTAAAATACAGTGATCTAAAGCTCCAATTTTATGAGTCTTTTAGCTTTCAAATAGCTAGTGGATGTTTTGTTGGTTTTCCAAATACAGACCCAAGACCACCCTTTTGTTTATTATTTTATTTTTCAATGTTGTTTACTTACCTACTCAAGGAAAATAACAAACATAATGATGAACTGATTAAAGTTTCCCACTGAGCAGTACAAGCTCAGTTTGAATCTCTAGTAAAAATGATTTTTCTTTCTTTTGTTTTTTTCTTTACTTTCACAAACATTAAGGAATATTTTGGGCTTCACTAGTTGATTATTCAAAACCTACATTTGCCAACTGGTGTTTTCGTACCTTCAGGCTTAAGTGAAAATGAGACAAGAAATCTCAGTTGGATTTTCTTAGGTTGTTATTATATTTTTAATGTAAATTATTGTTACCAAAGTTACACACAAAGCCTAAACCATTAATGTTGAGTATTATAAAGTTGCTTTTAATGTTAATTACCTTGTAAAATAATGTAATATGTTTATTTACCTAAACAGCCATTTTCTATAGCTAACATCAACTATTTAATAACATAATAAAACCCATTACCCCTGTGAAATGTTTTACTTCCAAAGAGATTGTACACACTCTAAGACTTTTTTATTTTTTTTTATTTTTTTATTTTTTTTGGTGAGGTCAGCAAAAATTGGCAGGAAGTCTTTTCCATACAATCAGAATTTTTTTTTTCTTTCTTTTTTTTTTTTTGAGATAAGGTCTTACCGTGTGACTTAGGCTGGAATGTAGGGGCATAATTACATCTTATTTCAGTCTCTGCCACTTGGGATCAAGCTCCATCCTCCCACCACCACAACTTTCTAAGGAGCTTGGGCTACAGGCATGCACCAGTACTCCCAGCTAATTTTTTTAAAAATTCATTGTTTTCTTTTAGAGGTCTTTTAAAGATAGGGTCTCATTATATTGCTCATGCCAGTCTTGAACTCCTGGGCTCAAGAAATCCACCTGCCTCAGTCAATACAAGTGCTGAGATTATAGGCATGAGCCACCAAGCCAAGCCAATGAGAAAATATTTAATGAGCAATAATTACATGATAAGCAATGTGGTTTTTATAACGAAAAAATATGCGGTTAATGTCCTCAAGTCATCAACAGCTGGATGCGGGACTGCGTACATAATTTGCAAGCCCAGTGCCAAATGAAAATTCAGGGCTCGGCCGGGCGTGGTGGCTCAAGCTTGTAATCCCAGCACTTTGGGAGGCCGAGGTGGGTGGATCACAAGGTCAAGAGATCGAGACCATCCTGGTCAACATGGTGAAACCCCGTCTCTACTAAAAATACAAAAAATTAGCTGGGCATGGTGGTGTGTGCCTGTAATCCCAGCTACTCAGGAGGCTGAGGCAGGAGAATTGCCTGAACGCAGGAGGCGGAGGTTGCGGTGAGCCGAGATCGCGCCATTGCACTCCAGCCTGGGTAACAAGAGCGAAACTCCGTCTCAAAAAAGAAAAAGAAAAAAAGGAAAAAAAAGAAAAAGAAAGAAAATTCAGGGCTCATTGTTCAAAAACTATTCAGAATTTCAAGACACAATTGCAGAGCATTATATCAAGTGTGTGGGTTCTGAACAAGAAGTCCTGGGTAACTGCACAGGTCATATGTGCAGTTGAAACCCACCTTGGCTCAATGAGTAAATAGTAACAAGGAGAAGAATTTGTAAAGGGATGTCACCAAATGGGTATCAGAAAGAAAATCTTTAAAATTTCTTCCAAACATAATACAATGGTAAATTTAAGATTCAAGGAAGCCTATGCAAGGAAAATAAAACAAATGCACATAATAAGATAAATATCAAAGCCAAAGATCTATAACAAAACAGGAGCTATCTTAAGACAGCTGGAAGACAACCTTGCAAATACAGGTTTTCTGATGTTTTATATACCAGGTGAACAACTTGTGGGGAAAAGCAGTAATAGATCAGAAAGAGGAAGCATCATTCGTGGCTGAAAAGCTTTCTGGAGTAAATGAAACCTGGCCTTGCTGTCGACTGATTTAGCAAAGCTCACATTGATTTGACACATAACATGTCTTCATCATTGGCAATGATTTTTTTCCCTAAATTAAGACACTTTATGAAATCCTTAAAATATCTAAATAAGTCCTAAGTCTCCAAGATAGAAATTTAAAAATATTAAACTATATGAAGTAAATCTGAAGCAAAATTTTATCACGAGTTCAAGTGAAGCTTCTAATTATATAAATACTTCATAAAAAATAAGTACATTATACCTAAGGCCTAGGTTGAATGAATAGATGCTTATAGAATTTTTCAGAATGAATTTATCAGTTCTTACCTTTAGATGTGTAAAATATAAAATACAGACATCACTTGCTTTTTTCCCAGTATGTTCACTACTGTTTAATATTTATCAAGTAGTATTAGCATGTATTCCATCTCACATCCTTTGAGTATACATTCTCTGAGATTTGTGTATTTTTTTGAGAATCTTACCAAAACAAAACATCTGCAAAAAAATCGAAAATATCTAATGAAACGTTTCCTTTTCGAGCCAGCAATGCTAACACCATGTGTAGGTGGTGCTGAATGCTTATATAGTGCTATGCCATTAAATGTTTTAAAATGGGCTTCAGGATGGTGTGTGGAAAATGGGGCAGAGTCCTAATTTTAGCATTTGCTGATTTTTATGTTGTAAAAACTTCCACCAAGAGAAATCTCTCTTCTATCTTTGTTACTTGTCTGTACCTCTAAAACTACTATATGGTAAGATTTTAATGAAAAAATATAATAGGAACCTCTTACCATAGCCAATTTCAAGCTATCAACTTGACATCACAGAACATAGAGGTAATTTGGGCACAGATGAACAAAATCAGCTCTTGGGATGACAGGAAAGAACTTAAATGATGAAGAAGTATATAGAAGACATTGGTCCCGACAGTGCTAAGATGGTTCCAGTAAGAGGAGACTGTAAACACTGGGGCCAAGGTGATGTGCAGAGCCTACAGCTTTGAGGAACATAGTGTAAAGGTTATTCCTCTCACCTATTGGTTCATCGGGATGCAGAACCACAGAATTTCTAGCTTTTCCTGGGAAGGATTTGGAGAATTCATCACAGAATCCCAGAATTCTACACCAGTTATCTCTTCCAGAGCTTCCCCAGCTTCTCTAAGAATCAACCAAAGCATTTGCTAACAATAACAACAACAGAATTATTGGACCTCCAATCCAGAACTGCGGAATCAGTTTCCAGAGAAGCAGCTTGGAAACCCCAGAAAATTCTCATCACTAAGAAAAATTGGAAAACAATGGCCCACTCAACCTCCTGGCAACAAAGGAATCTTCCCTATACCATGCTCAACATGTAGCCAGTCATGTGTTCTACATTGGGCAAAAATCTGCTGATGAAGATGCTCAGCAGCATATAACTGTGGACAGACCTGGTTGAAATCCTTTCTTCACTGTTCACCAGCCATCTGACTTTGAACAATTCACTGAGTCTGTCTGAGTTTGGTGCCCTCATCTGCAAAATGGAGGTAATAATTGCAACTCCATGGCGTTGTTTTGCTGAGTAAACAAGATGCCATATGCACCTAGCACAGGGCCAGCACCAAAGCACCCAGCGTATGCCATCTAATGCAATTTAGACAATGATCCTTAACCTTGCAGGCATAGCCACATCACCTAGGAGGTTTGTAAAATCCCAAGGTCAAGGCTACACACTAGCCCAAGTAAGTTAGAGTCTCTGATGATGAGATCCAGGCATTAATATTTAAACTTCCCCAGGTTATTCCTTGTGCAGCTAACGCTAAGGAAAATTGAATAACCAGCCAACAAATTTGAAAGGCCACTCAAGTCAGCAACTGGAAAGCCATAATGATTATCTTGTATTTCCTTTTAAAGAGGCACAGCTACAACAATCATCATAGGTATTATCAAAGAGTATATTTCAAGTACCCACGGTGTGCAAGATAATAATGTCCTTTTTCCAGAAGATCTTTGAAACACCAGGAAGGCTACTACATGGATATCCTCTTTGCTTAAGCTTCATGGGTATATTTTCTTCTTGTTTATAGTTTCAAGCTGTTAGATGATTTCTTGTCATATTTGTGTTGTCGATGGTGAGTTGCCAGCAGAGCGTCCTCTCAGGAGAAATCACTGAATACAGCTTTACTTGACACAGGTAGCTAAAGGAAAGAGGAAAACATTCTGAATAATTAGAAGGAAAGAGGGAAGAATGGGACTCCCTAAGGAAAGAGCTCCTGTCAGAGCCAATGGAAGCAGATGCTCCAATAAAACAAGGCTCAAGAGGACCAAGCAGGAACCTTTTCCTGTGTGACAAGGGGAGGGTCTAGAGGAGCAATTCCATTTTGAACCATTAACACCTAATAACTGATCAAAGGCATTATTCCAATTCCACCTGTCCCTAAATCTTGAGAAGCTTAAGATACGGCCTGTGATTAATCAGCATGACAATCATAATTATGAGTAAACGGAAATTAAGATGTTGTAATTTCTATCAGTTTTACTGAAAGCTTGTCCCTGCTTTTGCCTATGTGACTGCCAATTCAATCCTCTGTGAACAGGGAATTGAAAGCTTGTTTCATTTTTCTAATCCCTTTAAACCATCAGAGCCTGAATCAAAAGGCAATCTGCCATTATGCTTAAGTTAGAGTGATAGTAATTAGAGCAGCCTAGAATTCCCCATAAACTATTTTCTCTTAAGAAACAGAGGTTTATACTCTTGCTATCTGCCTAGTTGTCAATCCATATACAGAAGACACTAAAAGGATAAATTAACTTGGTGTCTCTTTCAAAATGGTATCGATTCAAAGATATATCGGTTGACAACCTACCCTCAGAGGAGAAAGGACCTGCTGGCATTTGCAGAGTAAATAAATACTTTTTAGGTCTGGGCATTGATGTTTCCTGAGACCTCTAAGAACCCAGCTTTTGACAAAGCTGTTACCACTTTAAGTGCCTTGTTATTATGAAGTCACTATTTTCGTTTTGTTTTGTTTCATGAATTTTACTTGCTTTCATATATAAGCAATAGATTTTTTTCTCCATTTCTGGAAGAAAACAATATTTTACAGCATGAGAGAAACCCTCATATAAAGTACAATAGCTTTCGATCTGGGCCACTGTTTGAAAGGACAAATTAAAGCATAACAACAGGAATTTTGGAACAGAGAAATAATTTGAATCACTAACAGAGTGATTGTTAGTGATGAAGTCGAGGAAAAAAGGGAAAATCTTTCGTTTCCTGATTTGCTGACATTTTATAGAAAGGAATTAATTAAAACTGATAAATCAAGTAACTGCAGTGCATTTTTTTAAACTTTTATTTTAGTTTCCAGGTACATGTGCAGGTTGCTATATAGATAACTGAGTGTGATGGGTGTTTGGCATACATATTATCTAAAGGTCATAATTGCAGGCTTTCATTTCTGAAATTTAAAAAATAGCTTCAACTCACATAAAGCAAATTACTTCATGGATGTTTCTTTTCTTGTATATACATACATATACACACACACCTACACACTTATATACTATATATTTAACATATGTAATTTATTGATATTAATGTATGTTATATATTATATAAAATAGATCATTTATATATGTTATATAAACATATATTTATATATAATTACATATATTCACATTTACAGACGCATACATATATATATATATATACATATTCCTATATACACACATTAAACAATCACATATGTGAAAAAAACTCAGCTATTTATTTCATAGCCCCATTCTAAAGCTTAATCTGCTCTCCTGGTGGATAGAAACACCACAAGTCTTATTCTTCCACTTTCCTAAATGTATTTTATTATCATGCTTTGCTTGTTGCTAATAATTCTGTTTCCAAAATGATAACACCAGATATAGCCAACTAAAACTTTAGAATGTCAATTCTACTTCTATTTTCAGTGATACGATTGATAGTTGTATCAAATAATCAACATATATACTGAGAAAACATAAGATTGATGTTAAAAACGAAACAAAAACCAATGCCTTACTACTAATTCATCAGCATTTCTTCTACTCATGATGTCTTGTGATTTGTACTCAATTATTTCAACAAACTAGAATATTGTTATCCTTAAGGTACCAATGCATAAAGGAAAATATCTCTAGGAAACATGAAAAGGTCAAAATGAAGAGGTAATTAACTACAAAATAAAATGTCATTTATCCTATAGCTATAGCAGAATAAATATATTTATTTACTAGAAATATCAAGAATGACCTTTTTATCAGGAGATAGTTTTAAAGGTAGCTTCTATGTAGCATGGACAAAACAATCATCTCTTGAAATAAATGGTCTGAGATAAATAAATGAATAGGATACATTAAAAGACAAAGGATAGCCTTTAAAAATCAGAATAATAACGATTATCTAATTCCATTACTAAGTAGTTCGAGCAGTTGAATTAGAAAATGCCTCAAATGTCATTTTCAAGTGATATCTGCAAGCTCCAGTAGGTCAAGTACGCCATTCTTTGAGATAAAAATCACCACTAATTTGCCAACTTCCTGCACCTTAAATTGACCTTTGGGATTTGGGGCCAGCCCAGAGGTGATATTTTAAAACATTTGCCAATTGATTACATAAAGATGCTCATCTACATGTCTTTTTTTTTTTTTTTTTTCATTTTTCTTTCTCTTTTTTTTCCCTCATCTTCTCCTTTCTGGTCATATAACTTGAATCCATGCTTTCCTTCTAATGATTTATTTTATAATGTTGGCTTCCAGTGATTTTCAAAAACTACTGCTATTTCACTAATTGCCCAAATACATAATCAATTAAAATGCTGCTAATCATTTTTTCTCCACAGAAAAAGTTATTATTAAGCATAAGATGGACTTTTTTGA
Organism: Saimiri boliviensis; assembly: GCF_048565385.1. Classification (NCBI taxonomy): domain Eukaryota; kingdom Metazoa; phylum Chordata; class Mammalia; order Primates; family Cebidae; genus Saimiri; species Saimiri boliviensis. The sequence continues at coordinate 225,344,357 of NC_133449.1, forward strand.
AAGTTTCAAAAGACAGTGCTTGCCCTTCTCTGTTCAACGGCTTTGCAGCTTACGCCTATGCTGCGCTGGCTGTGGTGCTGGGCTCTGAACACAGAAATGTTTCTAGTCACAGGAAACTCCCTCTCTCTGGTTGGCAATTCAAATAAGTCAACAGCCAAAATTTGAGTATGGCATAATAAAAGCAAGACTCGAATTATTTTTTCTTTTTAGCTTAAAACAAGACACATTTAACATCACACAGTTCTGCAGGTCACATGTCTGAAATGGGTCTCACCGAACTAAAATCAAGGTGTTAAAAAGTTGTGTTCCTTCTACAGGTACTAGGGAAAAATCCATTTCCGTGCCTTTTCTATCTTCTGGAGGCTGACTGTGTTCTTCTGAGGCTTATGATATTTGCATCTTCAAAGCCAGCAATTATGATATTCTGACCTCTGCGTTCATCATCATATCTCTTTCCCTGAGTCTGCTTCTCCTGCCTTCCTCTTTGAGGCCCTCTGTCATTACATTATAAGGACCCTTGTGATTACACTGAGCATACCAGATAATGCAAACCAATTACCATGTCAGCTGATTAGCAACCTAAATTCCAGGAGCAACCTGAATTTAGGTTCTGCCTTGCCATGTGACCTAGCACAATAAGTTCTCAGGAATTGGGAAGTGTTTGATTTCGTTAAGACCAAATCCAATGCTTCATGAAATTCAGAAGCATGAAGCTATGTGATTCCATTACTCTCAAGTGTTCCTTGTTTTCTACGGTCATCATGTAGCATGTGGATTCCTAAGGAAAGAAGCGCTAGAAAGCAAGTCCAGGAAAAAGAAAGATTCAAAAATAGACACTCAACTTATAGGGTTCAATGAGCCTCCTAAATTGTGTGTGCATGTTTCTTAGAACATCTTGGGAGTGGGTGGTGAGAAGACATTCTTCTGCCTACTGTTCTTTCACATGCCACCCAAGGCCCTTCTCCACATAGTCTCAAACTGTCTTTCTGGTCTCATCTCCCACAACACACACGTAGTGGTGCATAACAGGTTACCCTAAGGCTGGGTGATGTAAAATAACATGCATTATCTTGCCATTTCTGTTGGTTGGGAATCCAGAAATGGCTTAATTGGGTCCTCTAGCTCAGCGTCTCTCTCAAGGCTGCATTCAAAATGTCACCTGAGGCTGCTTTCCTCTCAAAGCACAACTGAAAAAGAATCTGCTTTCAAGCTCACTCACATGATTGTTGGCAGGGTTCCTCCCTCCCTGGCTATGGACTGGAGGGGAGGCTACTCTCAGTTATTTTCCACATGGATTTCTCCATACGGCAGCTCACAACTTGGCACGTGGCTTCAACACAGAAAGATGCAAGAAGAGACAGAGAGAGAATGCAAGCAAGAATGAGGTCGGTCTTCTGTAACCTCATCTCATCACTTTTGCTGCATTATGTACATTTGAAGTGAGGCCTGCCCACACTCTAGAGAACGGAATTGTATGAGGTCATGAAAACTCAAAGGTGGTTTCATGGGGCCATGTTAGGAGCTGTCTAGTGCACCTCAATATGCACCCTGTGCTCTCACCTCACAAGACCACCAATGTTCCCCGTGAAAGAAAAATGTGTTTTATAACCTATATTCTATGCATTCATTAATTCACTCATTCAGAAATATCGACTTGACTCCTATTGAGCAACACTCGAACCGTGCTCAAAATACCATGAATCAGAGGGAAAAGTGATTAGCACTCTCTGGGAGTTTGCCATTGGCATTGAACTCTGCATTGAATTTTGAAGAATTAGGAATGGTTCACAAGGGGAGTAAAGGAGGAAAGTCGAGACCAAGAAAATGGGCAGAGAAGGAAGATTATAGATCATAATGATGTGTTTCAGGAAAATATAAAAGTTTCTGCAATAACAGAGTGTAATTATTGAGCATCTAGTGATGGTATGAGAAAAATGGAACTGTGGGATGTGATGCTGGAGTGATATCCAGGGGCAAGATGAAAGGTCTTCAACCCTATGATACAGGGTTTGGGCTTGTGGGGTTGAGGTGCCAGTGAAGGATTCCAACTGTGAGATGAATATTTTGGATTGATGGCTCTGGCAGCCAGTGTGACAGGGAAGTGGAAGATGCAGGAAGAGTAACAGACTGAACAGCTAAGAGGCTATTCCGGTAGCCAGAGCAAGCCTTTACCAGGTCATGAGAAAGACGGTGACATTGGTAATAGAGGAGTTGATTTCGTTAAGACCAAAATCCAATGCTTCATGAAATTCAGAAGCATAAAGCTATGTGATTCCATTACTCTCAAGTGTTCCTTGTTTTCTACGGTCATCATGTAGCATGTGGATTCCTAAGGAAAGAAGCACTAGAAAGCAAGTCCAGGAAAAAGAAAGATGCAAAAACAGACACTCAACTTATAGGGTTCAATGAGCCCCTTAAATTGTGTGTGTGTGTTTCTTGGAGGATCTATACTTGCATTAAATTCTCAAGGCATCTGTGATATAAAAAGGGTGTGAATCACTATTCTGTATAGAAGCTATTCTTGTCTAGTCTGGTGTCGTTTAAAATGCCTCAAAACATTTTTAAAATGTCTTTTGCCACTCATCACCTAATGATCAGACTACAATTTTTAATGGATTCTGAATTTTATGTCTTAAACCATTAATTGTTCTTTCTTACATGGCTGAGTACTTTGAGGCTAGATCTGAACATTTCTTAAGTGTTAATAAATGGGTAAAGATTAACTATTCATTATAACACTACTAAGACTTTGCTTCCTATAAATGATTGGGGAGTGGGAATCTTTGTTTGGAAAGAAAACACTTTCATAAAGCCTCCTTTTCAAGTACCCATTTCCTGGAAATGAATTGTTCCATACTTTGGAGATACAATCTAATGGAACATACTTCCCTGAGAGGTTAGTTGTTCTATTTTCTAATGTGAAGAACCATTCAAAACTGCCCGTGTAAAAAGAGTGGGTAAAACTTCAGCATTCTCCCTTTATTTAGTGATAACTTTTGATAGTCTCAACTCTGTGTGAACACAATCTCAGCACAGCAGTCCTCACACACACTTCCAAGGTCAGCCTTTCTTACACTGACTTCCTTGAGGGCAGTGACTGTAGGTCTTACTCATCTCTGGATTCTTAGTGTGATGTGGTGTATATTATTAACGGCAATGAGAAAGTATCTTGAATAAGTAAATAAATGTCTAAAAACTAAAATATTTCAGGAAAGTGCAGCGGTGGGTTCTGAATAAGAAAGGAGGCACATCTGATGCAGGTGTATGTGGCATTGATATTGGATACCAATATCCATGTTAAATATTGATGCAACATTGATATTAGGTATTAATACCCGTGAGAGGCTCAATGAATGTGTACAAATTTGTGAGCTTCTAGGATCTTGGAAGGAATTCTTTGCAGAGGTAAGTCTTTTACCTCATTTCCTGTTAGCTATTGGAGGTATTCAAAATTCCAGTCCTCAATGTGATTACTTGATTCATGGTATCCTTTGGAAAGCTCTTGTGGTGAGTCACCTATATTGCTTTTCAAAACCCACCTTTGGACCATTTTATAACAAATAAAACAACTATCTGAAAGTGAGAATAATTACTCAGGGGAATGGGTAACTAGGAAAACTGTTCTGATGCTTTTTTTTTATACACAAAATACTGTTTTTATTCCATCTTGATTGATTTCAGGATGAGTGTGCCTCATGCCACACGTCCTCCAAGGTTCTTCCAAAGCTTCAGATTCTCTGAGTGCAGATGGATTCTGTCCAGCATTACACTATTAATTCTTCAGGTGACTACTCTGATTCTTAACTGAAATACTCTTAAGAAAAAGAAAATGTATGTCACACACATAATGTGATATCACTCTGTACAAATCACTGAATTAACAGAATAAAAATAGCCCACTGTTTCTCAGAAGTGGTTGATTTCTCATCAATGACACAGTGATGCTTGGTTGGAATTATCGGTGCTTTACCAATCAGCATCTCTGTTTCACCAACTTACATGTGAGAAGGCACAGGGTGATTACCATTATATCTAAAACAAATATAGAAGGAAAATACCTTCAACAGTGAAAATGCTAGAAAAAAGCCCTGCAAGAAAATGAGGTGCTTAGACAGTCCCATGGATCTAGTAATGAGACAGCATTTTAAGACCGTTAGTGATGTTAAGATTTTTGTCCTTCATCAGTCTCTGCCAAGGGACATAGCTATAAACATTTAATTATAAAGCTACATGGAGGCCAGGTGCGGTGGCTCAAGCCTGTAATCCCAGCACTTTGGGAGGCCGAGGTGGGTGGATCATGAGGTCAAGAGATCGAGACCATCCTGGTCAACATGGTGAAACCCCATCTCTATTAAAAAATACAAAAAATTAGCTGGGTATGGTGGTGTGTGCCTGTAATCCCAGCTACTCAGGAGGCTGAGGCAGGACAATTGCCTGAACCCAGGAGGCGGAGGTTGCTGTGAGCCGAGATCGCGCCATTGCACTCCAGCTGGGTAACAAGAGTGAAACTCCGTCTCAAAAATAAAATAAAATAAAATAAAAAAATAAAGCTACATGGAGCAAACAGAGAGAGCTTAGGATAGCTGCATACTGTTAGTAAGATGTGGCATAATTCACCTAAAAATAGAGAATGTTAGAGACTACTAAAAGTGTGCCACTGGTTTTTGAGAAAAATGCTAACAGACATTTCAGAAAACAGTGATTTTTCTGCATTCTTTTGTAAAATCTCAGATAAAAGCTAAGAATTCCAAGTAATGATAATATTAGTTTGGAAATTCTGCACTCTGTATTATAAACCTAACTACAATTTCAAGAGAGCAGTGGATAATTCTTCTATATCTCTGATCATTTGCAGAGCTTAGCACAGTATCCTGCGTGAGTGATGTCTGAATGAATAAATTAAGAACAAATGCGGCCGGGTGTGGTGGCTCAAGCCTGTAATCCCAGCACTTTGGGAGGCCGAGGCGGGTGGATCACGAGGTCAAGAGATCGAGACCATCCTGGTCAATATGGTGAAACCCCGTCTCTACTAAAAATACAAAAAAATTAGCTGGGCATGGTGGCACGTGCCTGTAATCCCAGCTACTCAGGAGGCTGAGGCAGGAGAATTGCCTGAACCCAGGAGGCGGAGGTTGTGGTGAGCCGAGATCGCGCCATTGCACTCCAGCCTGGGTAACAAGAGCGAAACTCCGTCTCAAAAAAAAAAAAAAAAAAAAAAAGAACAAATGCTTCAAAACAAATTAGCAGCTGATAGAGATAATATTTGAAATAAAGGTGTTATTCAGGAAAATGGAACCCTATGACTCTCTCACATTAAAATGCTACAACTTTACAATACTATTGCAAAGATAACACCCATTCAATAAATATTCTGCTCTGTAAAAAAAAAAAAAAAAATACCTACACTAAGCACAGAGGAAAATCTTCCGCTGGATAATGAAGCACAATTTTTTTTAGGTCTTTTTTGACTGCACAGGCTCCTTTCACAGCCCTTCCAGGAGGTGGAAAGGGATTCTAACAGTGCGTTCGCACAATCATTTGCACTTCTTATATTTACAGTTGCAAGATGGTTTTCACATAATTGCTTATCTCTTTCTATTTCTCCTTCCACTCTCTCTACTCTCTCTGCATGTGGGTGGCATTAGAGAAGTTGTGGAAATTTGGGGGATCCTATTAAGGTGAAGTTGAGTTGAAGATATGATTAGTTTGGACTTAATGAGATATATTACACAATACCTTCCAATCATTTCCATGTATGGTTAAATTATTGACGGCCATCCCAGTGTAGAAATGAATACTTCTACTCCTAGCTACCCTAGCTCACCCAGCTTCACAGTATCTATATGTGGTGCCAGAGACCTAATCAGGATATGACCTTGTATACAAATGCCTGGTAAATAGCACATAGTAGTAGGAGAGAAAACAGGTTTAAAATGAGCGGGACCAAGGGAAATTCTCTCAAATTGTATAATTCACATTTCCAAAGACACTTGATAGAAGTCTTCCCAAACTTGACAGAAATTCTAAAGCTGTACATAACATTATCAATAAGGAATTGTGAAGCTGAAAAAGCATTTCTAAATTACCATCAATAGGCTAGGTGAGGTAGCTCATGCTTGTAATCCCAACACTCTGGGAGGACAAGGCAGGTGAATCTCTTGAGATCAGAAGTTCCAGACCAGCCTGGCCAACATGGCGAAACCCTATTTCTATTAAAAATACAAAAATTAGCTGTGTGTGGTGGCACATGCTTATAATCCCAGCTACTCAGGAGACGGAGAGAGAAGAATCACTTGAACCCAGGAGGTGGAGGTTGCAGTGAGCAGAGATTGCGCCATTGTACTCCATCCGTGTAAATTAGTTACTGGTGAGATAATGAAGGTTTTGCTTGGGTCATGTGACAGAGTTTGGATTAGAAAAATATTATTATCACAGTTACTTGTCATGAAGTCTCTGAAAAGTAGAGAATGTACCGTCTAATCAAATACTGAAAAACTGTTTTTAAGGTATTTCTAAGACTATACTATTGAATTTTTTTTCAAAGTATTTTTCTGCCTTTACATTTTTAAATAGGAACTTTTTTTTTTTTTTTTTTTTTTTTTTTGAGACAGAGTCTCACTCACCAGGCTGGAGTGCAATGGCGCAATGTCAGCTCACTGCAAACTCTGCCTCCAGAGTTCAAGGGATTCTCCTGCCTCAGCCTTCTGAGTAGCTGGGACTACAGGCACATGCCACCACATCCAGTTAATATTTTGTATTTTTAGTAGAGATGTGGTCATGTTAGCCAGGATGGTCTCGATCTCCTGACCTCGTAATCCACCTGCCTCGGCCTCCTAAAATGCTGGGATTACAGGCGTGAGCCACTGAACGCAAACACTGTCCATGTTTCCAAAGTGCTTTTTCATATTCTAGATTAAAGTTTCTTTGTGGCAGTAATGGGTCTTGTTTCAAAATATTAACTTAGTGCCTGGCACGGAGTAGGTGCCCAATAAATTGTTATTGAGCAAATCAATGACTACATTTAATTGTCCAGAAAATTTTTAATTTCAGATTATTGTCAGATTGCCTATGAGAAAACAGATGCAGAATGTTTGCCCAAATTCCTCTAAATAACAAGTGAACAGGATTCAAAATTTCAAAATGTATAGGTTTTATACTGTATTGATAGCATCCTACAACAGAAAATAAAACCCTCAACTCTCCTCTCTGTAGGGTACTTCAAAGGAAACTCATTTAATACTAATAGCGAAGAAGTTATTGTTGTGAAACATGTTAGGTAAGGCATGTTTGTGACAAATGCCATGAGAACTGATAGTAAGTAGCAGTGCATCCTGGTATTAGACAAATGGTTGCAGTATTACATTCATGTGGAAATACAATTATTAAATGTAAATTTTATTAACTTGAGGACCATAAGTTTGAAAATGAAAACATTTTTAACCATCTGAATTTTCTCTTCACTTGGAAAAGCATTTATCCAGTTGATATACAGTTTTATACTTCCAGCAATTAAAACCAACATTTAATATTGCCAACCCCTGTTAGAAGATAACTATTGGCCTTTACTAGACTCAAATGACCACTTACTTTCTACCAAATAGCAGACATTAATGAAATTGACTCACCCAGTCAACTGTGCTGAATTGTTTTAAAGGACAAGGGCATCTGTGCAGGCAAAGAGAGAACCTATTTTATAGATCTTTGATAATCCCTGTCATCTCATAAAACATTCAGAGAATTCAGAATTTTTAAAATAACAATTGGAATAGTTTTTTTTTTTTCTTAAAGAAAACAAAAGTGCAAGCAAGTCCTCTACCAAGGACCACTTGGTAATTCGTTGTAAATACTTGTTCCAAAGCACTCTGATGAAGCCAAAAAAAAAAAAAAAAAAAAAAAAAAAAAAAAAAAAAACTTTGCCTCTCAATAATTGAACATATTGGGAGAACGAAAAGAAGATGGCTTTTCCAATTTTGGCTACAATATCTCAGTTCCACTTAAAGAAAATCGGAATCAAAAGAGCATCAAAAGGAAGTTCTAAAAACAACTCAGTTCTTTCACAGTGCAGCCCTGCCTGCAGAGAGACAGCCTTAAGGAGCCACAGACAACAGACCCTGTGTGCTTCCTGACGAGGAGGAAAGCTGCAGAGTGCTCCGGGAGGGGGTAGTCACACTGTGATTTGCCGCTCAAACGCACAGCTTGCTTATTCACTCAGCTGCGCACTAGGTTTCAGGTTGGAGTTTGGGGGAAAACTGAAAATTCAAGAGTAGTAACAGATGTTCTTCATCTTGAAGTTTCTGCCCACATGCTGCCACTTGAGTCAAGGAAAGAAGCAGCTAATTCAGCAAGGTTGGGAAATTGAGAGTTTGATGTGGGGCCATCACATACTAGCTAATACGTCAGATCCTCATCCCCGCACTTGTACAGATGCCAAGCCCCACCAGTCTTTGAGCATTCTCCGAAATAACATTGCTGGCAATAGCGCTAAGCTCTGCAAAGGGAGCACCGAACCTACACAGTGCACACCTCTGGTAAAGAGCAAGTTTAACTCTCTTCTTGGGTGGTGGGAGGACGGCCGTGTCTTTGATGGTGCATTTGACATCGGTCACATAGAAAACGAAAGAACGACAGAGAAAACTATTTATTTCTCACTCACAGACAAAACATTCTGTCCTGTCCAAAGGGATAAGTGGTTTCTATCCTCTACTAAGAGGTTGAAGGAGCCGGATAAAGAGGTAAGCCAAGATTATGTTTTATTCAAGTGACTGGTCAGGAAGAAATCAGGTTAGAGGGAGTTAAAGGGAGTTATATAGAAACTGATTAATCGAAAAGTGGTCTCATAAACATAAATCTGTCAAATCCTAAGGTCCCAGATTCTGTTAATACCCTCCTGTTTATTTCCATCTCTCTACATCCCTTTTATTCCCACTGCCAAATAATATTTATAATCCAAATGCTTAAAGACTTGAATCTGAGTTGTCTGTTTCTAAGGATGCCATGAGTCAGATTCTTAAATTATTAAAACACCTCCAGATCCCATGCAGCAGATACTGTGGCCAGCTCACTCAGCAGTCATTCCAAACCTCTTTTAGTCTGCCTTCCTGTCTGCATTGGCTTGAAGGCTAAACACAAGATTTCCCATACTCTTAGGCAGCTAGGATTCCAGACATAATTTACATCTGCCAAGTGCTATACTCCCAGGAAACCGAATCTAAACCGAGTTCCATACAAGGAGATGAGCAGAATGTATGACATGCATCTTTCTGGTGCAAATAGTGGCCTGGGTTTTATAGAGCTGGAGTTGACAGTTGTGGCTGAGGTTTCTTTATTCAACGGGCTCTTGAAATAATCATCTATTATTCTCTTTGTAATCAAGCGCTGCTGTACAGTTAGGAAAATCATCCAGAAAGCTTTCAGTGTCTGTTTTATCAGGTCTGCCAATGATTATGCAAGCCATAATGGCCCCTTGAATTGAAACCAGCTAGAATGGATTTTATGTTCTGCAGCTAAAAACCAGACTAATCTATTCTTTCTCCATTTTATAGTAGGACCTAGAAACAAGGGGAAAGAAACAAGTCAATGCTGTGGGAAGGAACCAGTCTATTTAAGTACACGTTTCTTCTCTCAGACACCCTATTCATGCTTCCAAGAAATTTACAGCTGGATAAATTTATACAACTGTGGGTGTCACTATTTTAATTTCTAAACTAGATATACTAAGTTCATAAAAATCTATTATTCAAGCCACCAAGTCACATTGATTCAGAAAACTGTTCTGTTAAAACAAAATCATACTTTTATGTAGCATCGACAGAACATTTAATGGATTTTTATCCAAGTGGTCCCCTCAGGACACTGGCTGTTGGACAGGCTGCCAGAACCATTGCTTTTCCCATGCTCTAAAAGTTTATCCTTGCATTCTAGGTCACTTGTAGACTTGACTTTAGGGTCCTAGGAGCTTGTACCCTGAAATATAGTAGAAGCTGTTCTATATGGAGAACTATGAACAATATTATTTTATTCAAAATGATTTTATATTATTGGAGTTTGCCTGAATATGTTACAGGAAAGGGGCCTTGAAGAAAGACCTGAAGAAAGGGCTCTTGGATCTCGCTCAAGAAAGAATTCAGGGCGAGGCCACAGGGTAAAGTAAAATGTGTTTATTAGGAAAGTAAAGGAATAAAATAATGGCTACTTCATAATAGCATATCTTGATGATATGCTAAATAGGAGTGGATTATTTATGCCTCCCCCTTTTAGACCATACAGGGTAATTTTGTGAAGTTGCCATGGCATTCGTAAATTGTCATGGTGCTGCTGATGGGGGTGTGGCAGTGAGGACAGGCAGAAGTCACCCTCATGGCCATCTTGGTTTTGGTGGATTTTGACTAGCTTCTTTACTGCAACCTGTTTTATCAGCAAGGACTTTATGACCTGTAACTTGTGCTAAGCTCCTATTTCATCCTGTGACTTTGAATGTCTTAACCTTCTGGGAATGAAGATAAGCCTCATTTTACTCTGCACCTATTCAAGATGAAATTGCTCTGGTTTACATACCCCCGACAAATTTACAAAAGCACCCATCACACACAAGCAAAAATTGTTGCATAGATTGAAAGAAAAATACTCAGAAAATCTTGCCTTAGAATTTCCCTTTCTACACAGATTCTCACTAATCACCCAGTAAGGAAATTACGAGGAGAGTCCCAGGTTACCATACTTACTAAAATTCTCACTGTCTGGGTTATCCCATTCCTTCAGCATGTGGTCATTCTAGCTTCAAACTGTGCTTCTGGTACAGGCTAACAGTGACGAGAGATAGTTAACATTTCATCAGAGAAATCCAAACCCCTTGAATAGTATAATTGTAAAAAATAAGGATAAATTTTAATCTAAAAAAGAAATACATAGAACGTTTCTATTAATGCAAAAAGAGATTTTTCCTTGTGAAGAAGACAATATTGCAAACACACCGAAAGATCTTTTTTTTTTCTATCTGTTCTCGTATATATTTCCAAAGCATGCAAGTGGTATTTATTGGGCCAAAAATGATTGGCGTCTCTGAAAATAAAACTTTCAAGAATCATTCTTAGAAATTATAGAAGAACAAATTAGAAATTAAAAAAATGGATATACCATTTCTCTGAGCATATTTTATTAGCTGACAGGTTGTCTCTTAAATAACCTAACCACACAGAAGTAAATCATAAAGAGAACCAAAATCCCAAAATGGTCTTTTGATATAATACAAACAAATGAGAGCCTAAAACACATTGCCTAAGTAAAGGTTACAAAACTGGAAAAGGGCCAGAATGAAATTCAAAAAGTAAAATCTTTAAAGGAGAGAATAAGTCAAAGTCTTCTGATCCCAAACTAAAACTACTGATTTTTTTTTTTTTTTTTGAGACGGAGTTTCACTCTTGTTGGCCAGGCTTGAGTGCAATGGCACAATCTTGGCTCACTGCAACCTCTGCCTCCTGGGTTCAAGTGATCTTCCTGCCTGAGCCTCCCAAGTAGCTGGGATTACAGGTGTGTGCCACCATGCTGGGCTAATTTTGTATTTTTTGTAGAGATGGGGTTTCACCATGTTGATCAGACCAGTTTCAAACTCCTGACCTCAAGTGATCCACACACCTTGGCCTCCCAAAGTGCTGGGATTACAGGTGTGAGCCACTGAATCTGACCAAAACTATCGATTTTTAATCAGCCATTTAGTCAATAATGATGTCATGCCAGTTTCTCTGCTAAGCAATTGTTAACAGAACACAATTTTAATCACCACAACATAACTTTGAATGTTTACAATGTTCTGGACTCTGATAGCTGCTACAGACATATGATTTCACTTAATCCTCACAATGATCTCAAGATACAAGTACAATTATCACCGCCATTTGCATCTGAAAGAGTTGAAAAGAGTGTTTAAGAAAATTACTGAAGGCCCTAGAAGTAGAATTGGGATTTCAGGTTTTCCATTTCAGACTTGGTACTACTTCTACAAAATATTAATTTTTTCATAACCCTCTCTTAGGATGAAACCTAATCATACCAAATAGATATTCGTCTAGGTGACTGCCCATATGTCAGGGTACAAAGGAATATGTTCAACCATCAAAAAGGTGAGAACTGAACTGGGAAACCACAGTGTAGGACATTTACGTTGCAAAAAACAAACAAACAAATCCAACCTTTAGTGCAAGCATTACGAGCAATAAAATAAGGAGCTCAATGGCTCAGGTAACTGAGAATTCCAGAAGAGGTGATCATATTTCTCTTTTGTTTATGCTGAGGTTCCATTGACACCAAGTTCCAGAGTTCTCTCACTCCTTCTTCTCCCTCTGCTTCTGCATTGGCTCTAATCACAGACAGCCTCTACCTAATAATAGCAAGATGGTTGAAGGAGCTTTAGCCTCTCATCTTTTCAAGTTCCAGTCAAGCTAAAAATAGAGAATACTTCTCTGTCTCAGATCAAAAGATTGGGAGTGGCAATGTGTCACTTAAGTTATGTAACTTGAGTCATAGTGAGACCAACGGTGTGTCCTGGGAAATGGGGTGCTCTGATTGGGTTAGGCTAAGTTCTTCTACTCCACCCCTGGTGACAGAGAATGGGGCTGATATGCCACAGAACCTCAAGTCAATCCTCAAACAAAACACAGAGATTGCTACCAAAATAAATAAATAAATGTTGAATGATTGTAAGACCAAGGTTGTCAAATATTCACTGTTCCAGCAACTGACCATAGGCAAGTCACCAGACATATCTCTAGGACTCATTTTCTTCATCTCTACAATGAAGGGTTAACCTAGATGATTTCTAATATCTGAATTAAAGTTCTATGGAAAGTCCTAAGTCATCAACATTATTCTTTGGTTCACCATCACTTCTCTATTTGGCTTGTCTTCCCTTTCACGCCATCTACTAGGTGCTCTGGCCTCTCATGTTCTTTCCTGCTTACCCCAAATCCTCCTCTTTGGTAAGACTCATAATGAAACTCTGCACTCCATTTAGAATTTTCTCAGGCCTGTCCCCCAATCACCCACAAATCTGATCTTCTCCTATGCTCCCTTCTAGGTAATTTGCGGATATAAATATAGATTGATATACAAAGAAAAAATCAAGTTCAATCAATACTTTTAATAAAAACTGTTATCTTCCATGCTATTGAGTGAATAAATAATCACCCCTTGCTAATATGCTTGCATTAATTCATGTCTGATATAAAGAATGGCTTAACTTTTAAGACTAACTCTCTTCTGGGATTTGCTGTGGGTACCCTTCATGACATTCAAATTCAGCATTCTATACTTTCTATAAGTAAAAGAAGCCCTTCTACTGTTACCATTTTTAAGTGAGCCCCAGAAAATTAGATTAACATAATGTTCTATGAGTTGATAAGTTCTGTATGGGCAGGAATTCTATCTTATTCATCTTCACATATCCTAAAACCTAGAACATAGTCAGAATTTACTTAGTATGGGATGAATGCTGTAGCCTCCTGCCCTAGAATTGTCAACCTATAAAGTGATTACATATATATAATGAATGCATATAAGCTTCAAGATTTCGAAGTTCTCATATTCAGAATCTAGTCATTCATTCATCCAATAAAAATGTGCCAGACAGATTCCTAGCACTAAGGAGTCAATGGTGAAGAAAACAGACAAAAATGTTATTCTCAGGAAACTTACATTCCACTGAGGAGACAGAGTGAAATAATAATTAAATATTATCATGTCAAGGAGTGATACAAGCTAGAAGGAACACGAAGTCGAAAAAAAAAATAGAGAAAGATGAGGATGGTGTTGGTTTAGGAAGAGTGTGCAGGGATTGTCTCGAATGAGGAGATTTTGAGCAGATACTCTGTCCCTGGTCCTCACTGTACAAAACAGGACAGTTTGTCATATTTTATATCAAAAGCTCTGCATAACAAGCAACACAGTTGAGTTAGACAATATCTAAATTGCTCTAAATTCCATGCTACTGATTCTTTTGTAGTTACTGATAAAAAGATGTCAAAACTAGATGTATTATAGTTATAGAATGAATAAAACTCATTCTCAAAGAAATTTAGGATGAAAGAAGCAATAAAAGTGGTGTCAAAAAGGTAATGATCCATGCAGCAACACGCTGATTGCAGCTTTGCTCTGCTGGGGAGGGTAGTCTGGAATGTCACTCAGGCAATGGAACCTGGACAGTGAGGTTTCTCACGGTCTTGCTGCTGTGGGGCATGCACTATAGATGCAAATGTATGTTCTTTCCTCATCATTATTCATAATGGCCCCCAACAGATTCTTATAAAGCAAAACATCATTCACTAAGCTCAGTATCCATGAACTTAAAATATGGTTTTTCACTCATGTATCACTAATTACTACTGAACTAACTAAAATGTATTTATAAACGATTATCCCATAGAGGTTACCTCAGGCCATTATAGGAGATGCTTTCCCAGAAAGTGATGCTGTTATAAAATTATTTTAAAAAGAACTTGAAAACCAAGTAATGGGTAATTTTTCCTTTCTTATTAGAATGTGACAGAAAGTTCTAAGAGTTAAAAAAGACACTTAAAACCTCCAACACTTCAGTATCAAGCATTTTAATTATTCATTTATGAAAAAATAAATATACCCACATACCTCAGTTTTAAATATCATGTAAAATGAAAAGTCTGACTTAATAACCTATTCCTATTCTAATTCATTGCAACTCTACAGATATATAATTCTGTGGGGGTTTTTTAAGTTTTATTTTTATAGATTTAGTAGGTACAAGTGTAGTATTGTTATATCCTGCTGTGGCAAAGTCTGGGCATTATAGTGTAACCATCACTCAGAAATAGTGTACTAGCATATGCTGCACCCTTTAGGTGGTTTCTCACACTTCACCCTTCCTTCCACCCTCCCATTTTTCTGTCTGTGATATCTATAATTCCACTCTATATGTGCATGTGTATGCATTATTTAGCTCCCATTTAGAAGTGAGAATATGCTGTTTTGACTTCCTCTTTGACTAGGACTTTGTTACACTTAAAGAGAAATAATGATAAAGTTAAACCTGAATGTGATGTTGATGGAAATAAATCCATTTTTCAGGTACTCTCTTTTAAAGTGAGAGAGAAATTATTTGACATCATAATGAACATTCAAAATATATGATATCATTGAACAGATGAAATAGCAAAACTCTTTATTACATTAAATAAATGAGCTTTATAGATACACACACACACACACACACACACTCACACACAGAAATGAAAAACTAGAGTTTTTCCCATATAACTGAAGCCAAATAAAAATATAGTTAAATATCTAGTTTTTGTAAATAAAAGGAATTATTTGACTGAAGTATATATAACATACTCTATCATATATAATACATATAGTACATTATTTGTATAATTATATATAAATTATCTCTTTAGAATTTATGTGATTTTGTGTGTGTCTATATATAGACATTACATATATGTGTATATATATAAATATATATAGAACTCTACATATATGTACAAATACATATATGCATTTTAGCCTATTACATTTCTTAGGCATGAATACCACACCTTCTGGTCTGTAGCGCATAATGACAGAATAATGCCCTCATAGAAATTAAATAGTCTTTTGATCTTTGTTACCAGCCCTCTATTCCAAAAAATATAATTCAAGATCTGATCATTTAAAGAGCAGCAGAACTTGCAATAATTATTCATTTTACTTTTATCAAGATAGTCAAGTCTATTTCTAGGTCAGAATTGCTTTCCTTGACCTGAAAATACTACATATGCCTCAAGTTTACAAAGCCCCATCATAATTCTGTGCCTGAGTAGAGCACTTTCAGCATTTATGAAGAAAAAATGATTCATACCATGAAACAACAAAGGGCTACGCTCACCTTACAAGAAAATTACTCCAAATGCCTAAGTAATAATTAAGGAAATACAGAAAACATTTTCTATAAACTACCTGGCCTCTAGGATTCTCCTCCTGGGAAACATTATTGAGGAGTTTAGCAACATCTAGAGACAGAGGCAAACAGTAAAGTAATGTGTAGAGTGACATAAAAGTTGGACTATATATGTTTTGTACTATACAGTTTTATGAGGGAAATGAGTATGGAGTCAATAAAAAAGAAAAAGCAGAGGTGAAGGGATGTAAATTGGGGTATGGGGAATAATTCAGGTGAATGAAAGAAAGTTTTATGAACCAGGCACTGGAAGCCTAAAGAAATCTTCCGGGAATGGAGTAGTAAACAAATGACCCACATGTGCCTAACACAGATACAGAACTGATTCTGTATTCTGTATTCACATCTGACTACTGAATGACTGTAAATCTGTCAAAAGTATTTATAATTCCAGAGGATTTGAGAGTGAGAGGAAGTATTGGGTTTGCAGTTCGAATTCAAGCACGGAAAAACACATGCCATCAAAGATACTGTAATACAACGAGGTAAGCTGATGGTAGGTCAAGAATTACAACTACCAAGACAAGTAAAACCTCACTAATTCCAGCAGTAATTTTAAATTCTCAATAATGAAGATGACTTTTATTGAATATTAAAGCAATAATGATATTTAATTATAGCTACTAATTACTGAGCTCCTATCAAATTACAGTCCAGGCAACATTCTCTGTTCGTTAAAAACATTACCCACAGCCAGAGTCAGCAACAACTCAATCCAGTGGTTAAGCTTGTTTTTTTTTTCTTTTCTTTCTTTTTCTTTCTTTCTTTCTCTCTCTCTTTCTTTCTTTCTTTCTTTCCTTCCTTTCTCTCTCTCTTTCTTTTCTTTCTTTCTTTCATTGTTTTTCTTTCTTTCCTTTCTTTCTTTTTTTCTCTTTCTTTCTCTCTTTCTTTCTTTCTTTTTTTTTTTTTCTTTTTTGAATCAGATTGTGAGCATTTCCTTCCTGGTTCAGCAATTTTGTAGCTATGTGATCTTAAATATTACATAACTTGACTTCAGTTTTTCAACTGTAAATATAACAATCTTGCTATCTACCTCAAAGTTTCATCATAAGTTAAAATAAAACAATGCAATACTTAGCATGTTGCAGGAAGAGTAAGCACAATAAAATGATCACTAACTGTTCACCATTATTATCTGTAATTTTTCCAACAATTTTCAGGTAGAAATGATTATCCTCATTTTGCAATTTATCTAATACAATGTAAAGCTGTAAATTGGAACAAAATCTGCCTGACAAAAACAAACAATAAAAACCCCTCAAGATTAAAAACATGTATATATGATACTTCATAATAAATTGTGTGCTTATTTTACTGTTGTCAACTATATTTGGCCATTAACACACAAAGATTTAATTCATATTTATCTTTTGCTTCTACAGAGTAACTAAAGTAATAAAATGCTTAAAAAGTAAAAAATAATTAAAAATAGGAGAATAGCCCTCTAAGATAGTGTTTATTAACCTTACTGATAGCAGAACATTTTAATATGACCAAATCAGTCCTGAAAAGTAAATTTATGTGCAAAAACAATGGTATTTAAAGGCAAATTTTTTGATGAAGTAAAATGCAATAAATTATTTGGCATGTTTGCAATACACAGGCCATATAATTATCTTTTAATTTTATTTTTTGTCAATTTTCACGTATCAGTAATGATACCCCTTTAAAATTTTTTTGTGGGACTAAAAAAGTATGCCATCCTACAATAGTTGTAAAATATTCTTTAAAAATAAGAATGATTTATTTTGCTATGGCAAAACATTTTAGGAAGAGTTCCAGATTCAGACAAACTTAAATTGCAGGCTCCTTATTTTTCCCAGAGGTTTAATCTATTGTACTACATTGAGCTGATTCCAAGTGTGAGGTTTTCTGGTAAATATGATTATCCTCTTTGATCAGTTCTGGGAGAACATGATAGAAGAGCAGAGAACAATATGTGAATCAAATTTTTAAAAAATTTATGGAGTCAAGTAGGCATTTTCTTCAAGCACAAATTAATGTAAATCAAGCAGGGGGAGAACTCTGACCTTTGAAATTATACTTGCATAGTCAGATTTCCCTAACAAAGTGCATGTTTACTGTATCTTTTATTTAAATCAATATCCTTTATGCCTGAGCAGAGAAAGGAAAAGAGAAATGCCAACAGCAAATAGAGAGAACCCAAATGATTTAGCTCAGCAGAGTGGAATAATGAGCCAAGCTCTCCCCAGCGTCCAAGTCACTCTGTGATATTTAGCTAGGCACTTACAGAACTATATTAGCTCTTTCAGGTCATTAAGATGCCATTTTGTGCACTTCCATAGTCAACTTACTCTCTGAAGCATCCAAGTTGCTACTGGGGAATGACTGCAGCAATGGGGTGAATAAACTGCGTGATTAATTGATGGCTTGATCACGATGTTAGTTAATGGGCAGAGAATTTTCAGGGAGGGAGAATTTATCTGATGTGTGTTGGAATGAAATGAACTGAAGCCTTGAATTAATAGGATGGGATCAAAAAAATCTTTGTTGGTATTCTTTAAATATAATGGTATATGCAGAAAGAAAGATCCTAATGGTATCAATTTGTATAGCAATTCTTTGGGTATCACTAATAAAGATGTTATTGAGAAAGCCTTGTCGGCTTTAACTACAAATCAAAAAGTTACACAGGTGCCACATATAATTCAAAAAAGACTCATAATTATCACATTTTGTACATTTTTGGGTATGAAATTTTATAGTTTGAGTCAATTCAATTATAATTTTTTATCCATTTGGGACCTCTGCCTTGTACTAATCTATCAAAGATAAGTCCTTAAGTCTTACTGGTATAAGATGTTCTTTTCAACTATATGATATTTAATTGAAAATATTCTTTACCAAGAAAATGAGTCATAATTGTGAACACTTGCATAGCCTTTATGGTATATCAAGCATGTTCTAAGCCCTCTGGCTAGCTGTGTTAATTTAATCAACCTTCTCAATCCTATAGGCTAGCTTCTGTTATTATCTCCATTTTGCAGTTAAAAACAGTGAGGCATACAGAAGCTGAGTATTTGTCCAGTGTTGTCCAGATAATAAAGAAGAGACCAGGGATCCAAACTCAGGCAGCAAGTCATTAAGTCCAAGCTCCTGGCCACTGTGCTATGATCATCTCAATGTCCCTGTAATTCTCTTACAGATATATCTCATGAGTTTCAGTAGCAACATGCCACAATTCAGTGCTTTCGAAGCTTTTTTACATTATGGCACACATTAAAAAAAAAAAAAACCATCTGAACATTAGACTCAGATGAAAGTATGAGGCTGCTTGTAGTCAGAGATAGCATTCTAGGGCTTTCTTCTGGCTACTCTGAGAATTGAGAAAGTCAATATCTCATCTTAATATTATACCATTTCAGGCACATAAGTCTGCCTTAGCACAACGATTGATAAGTTCCCTGTAATCAGCTACTAAAGCCACAGTTTTTCAAGGCAGAGACAGATTATGAAATACACCGTTTATATTTCTATCATTTTTAGAAATAGGAGCTAGCATTCAAAGCAGAAAGGGCAAAACCATACAAAGGATGAGTTTAGGTGCAGATGTGATCGATTAGGTCATAGGTTAACCATCAGATAGTCTTACACAAGCAGCACGTATGTTTCTGAATGCCCTAAAAGTGAACACATTTACAAGTCCACATTAAATGCACATTGAACTAATTTCCATTAATACTTTACTGGGGATCTGAAGAACTTTTCTTTGAAATTGAAGGCCTTCACATTGTACAACCTTTGGTAAGAGCAATGCTGATGAAAGTGATCAATGCAATCCTATATAAATAATTTTCAGCATTGCAGGTGGATCACAGATGGCAGAGAAAGCTCATACATGTACACCTGCTATAAATTCTTAATTTATTCAGCCAAGGATACCAAATGAAGCTCTTGTAGGTGGTGTTATAGAATATGCTGTAGAAACGACATAACTTTACTGTGAGTTTTCTGTTTCCTCTACTCCGTTTCTCAGGATATTCTTTTCCTTTAGGATTCTGCCAGTGTTAAGAAAGAAGCAAAATATTTGTTATACCAGTACTCTTTTACATGAAGTTTTTCATCACCAGTCCAGAAAATCTTGTACCCATGATTTGTATACTTCTTTTAAAGAGATTGTTTGCAATATCCTTGTTCCTGATCCAAATTTAACATAAACAAGTTTTCTCATCTACAAGGAAAAAGTATTGTCAAGTGCCTTATTCCCCTTGAATAATATCTGTATGCCCGATTTTCCAGTGTTTTAGAATGCCTACCTTCCTAAGGTACTCTTAATGTTACTTTATTTCTGAGTTAAATAATGCAGTTATATTAACATATCCATCTTTCTTAGACAACTTATTTTGTCTATGTTAAGAAGATGAATCTAATACTACAGGATTGTTTTACTCACTTCATTTGTTTAACTTATTTGAGCTTCCACAAAATACCAGACACTATTTAAGATACTGAAATACAGTTCTCAAGGAGCTTGAAGTCCAGTGGAGAGGGACATGAAAAAGACACACATTATAAACAATGTAGCAGAAGCTAGTAGGAACAAAATACTGGATGCGGTGAAGGTAATGAGGTATTATGGGCATAGGGACTGTAGTAACTTCCGCTATGTATTTAT
Source organism: Saimiri boliviensis (assembly GCF_048565385.1). Taxonomy (NCBI): domain Eukaryota; kingdom Metazoa; phylum Chordata; class Mammalia; order Primates; family Cebidae; genus Saimiri; species Saimiri boliviensis. The sequence continues at coordinate 225,364,957 of NC_133449.1, forward strand.
AGTTGGTAAGAAAATTTCACAGAAATAAGAGGCATGCAAACTGGGCCCTGATGCATTAAGTAGAAGTTTTCAAGGGAATTGCAAGTGGGAAAGGCATTCCAAGCAGAAGGATTAATATATACAAAGGAAGAATGCTATGAAAAGTATTTTCGGGAAGTGGTCCACAGATGATCGGAGATAGGTCAAAGGATGTGCATATGAGTTGGTGAAATGGATTTGAGAGACACACTCTCAGAATGTAAGCCAAAGATGCAGAAGAAGCTAGAATTTGAAATATCTCCTTGCTGCCACCTGCAAAAATAATTTGTTTTTGTCCCGTAAGCTACTATTCTTATTTAAAACTTTTGCATTTATCAAATAGCATTCCTTCCCCCTTCTTTATGGACTTACCTCTCTGATCCATAAATATTAATTTTTCAAGTAAATTAACTGCTAGTCTTAGAAAATCATACCGTCTCAATAACAGGAGTCTTCCTATTAACCCTACGTTCTTATCTCAGTGCTGAGCTAAGTCCCTCTGATCTGTCCCAGAAGTTAGACATTCTTGCTGTACTTGCAGCCAAAATTACTGGCTTGCTGGTAATTGCTCCAAGGCCAGGGATTCAGGGATTCAACTGCATTGTATCAGTCACATACATTGTATAGAATCAGTTTTACTAAAGTTACATTACATTGGATACACCTAGGAGTAGAAAAACATCAACTCTGAAAAATACACACTAGAAATCCAGAGTTTTAACGTCCTAGGTATACCACAATTCCCTAAACAATTTCTGAACTTTCAGCCTCAAAACAATAATTCTTAACCTGTTCTACTACCTCTATAAGCTACTGTGGAATTTCTCTTTGGGATCATAAAAGCTGTATTTCCTGAACTGGTTAAAGCTATTTCCTGGGCATCCTCTTTGATGAATGCAAGCATGTTTAGACTTAAAAAAATTCTAAGTCAATAATTTGTCATAACAGTACTCTATTTCAGACTCCTACACGAATTTTATTAAAAGAAAGAAGAACTAAATTGCATGGATTCATTGAAACTATTCAGTACACTATAATTATAGGATTACTCAAGTGCTTTCTTTGAACAGCTGTGGTCTTGAATATTAATAACTGCACACTGCATGTGCACATACACTTTCACACACACTCATACCTTGTTTGTTAACACCTCATCCAGAAATGAATCTAATGGGAGAATTGGGAAAATTTTATTTTATTTATTTATTTATTTATTTATTTTTTAATTTATTTTTTGAGACAGAGTCTTGCTCTGTCTCCAGGCGCCAGGCTTGAGTGCAGTGGTGCAATCTGGCTAACTGCAATCTCTGCCTCACAGGTTCAAGCAATTCTCCTACCTCAGCCTCCCAAGTAGCTGGGATTACAGGCACGTGCCACCACGCCCAACCAATTTTTGTGTTTTTTAGTAGAGACGGGGTTTCACCATGTTAGCCAGGATGGTCTCAATCTCCTGACCTCGTGATCAACCCGCCTCAGCCTCCCAAAGTGCTGGGATTACAGGCGTGAGCCACCACGCCCCGCCAAAAACTTTAAACAATAAGTAGAAGAGAATTTGGGGTAAAATAATGACATGAGCAAAGATGTTTTCCCACTACCCTCTCAAGTTATGGACGGTCTATGGAAATAAAAATACAAAATAGGGAAAAACTTCTACCCATCTGGAAACTAAAAAAGTTGCCATCAAAAATCAAAGCTTTGGTGAATTTCAAGATAGAAGGCAGACAGAGCTGGACTAAGAGAGACCTAGAGACCTGAAAAATTTTAGTTTACCTAGGAAATAAGTGTGGGAGAATTTGAAAAAATCCCACGTCATTCCATTCACACAAGGTTGGGGGCGCCGGGAGAGTAAGGAGGTTGGGATACACCAGATGGCCACACCACGCAGCATCTCCGTTTATGGAGTATTCTAGAATCAGCAATCAGAGGAAGAAATATCAGTAAATGGGGACTTCCCTTAAGAACAGATTGTTGTCCCAAAGAGAAAACTTAACTGATGAAACTTCTTCACGGACTGAACAGCTACAAGAAGCTATCATCATAGTTGGCAGTGGCATAACTAGCACATTTGATAATCAGAGTAGATCATTTTAAAAATCACTTTTCTATATGACAAACATGATAATCATGTAATAATCATTATTTTACTTATTTTTTTAGTTTTAAAACAGTTAACATTAAATGGAATAAAGTTTTATTTTTAAAAATATTTAAATGCAGTAAAATATTTTATGTATGAACTACATTTTGGGTTCACTAGAAAAATATAATTACCTTGCCATTCTCACTCTGTTTCCCTCCTTTCAATTTTAAACACAAATAAAAACTCCAGGTGGTCACATAGAAAAACTGACAAATAACTACAGATCTGATTATTAATTTTTACAATCACTATTCGAATGCAAGATTGAAGACTCAAGCTATACCATAAGTCACCACTATTACAATTGTTAGCACAGGATGATAATAAAAAGCAAACTTTCTTTTAGTTGAGTTTGTTATTGTTTTTGAAGTCTCCTCAAAAAATGCACTCCCTTATTACCTGCACTCTAATCTCTGGTAGAGAGAATGAACAGTAGATTGGATTCTGCATAAAGTTATTTTACTGTAATAGAAAGTAAACTCAGGAAATCAACCCAGAACTCAAACAAGTAAGACTAAAACATAAAAATAATCCAGTGAAATATGTTAGATGTGGAAGACTCAGAGAATTCAAGCTATAATAGGCATTCCAAGAAAAAGGAAAACAATATTTAAGAAGTCATAAAGTTAATAATAAAATAATTTCTTTAAAAAATGTTTAAGCTGAAAATCTAAATCCTTATCAAAGGGATTTGGCAAATATAAAATGTAAATAATAAAAAATGACAATATTGTAATATATCCCAGTTATAACTCTTCCATTTCATAGAGGGCTGGGAGGCATCCAATTACCATATAGAAAAACAGATCACTTTCAAAATAACACAAAATTCAAGTTTGATTTAGATATCTCCTCCCCAAGACTGATGCCAGAAAACAATCAAGCTATAGCTTTGGAGTTTTGAGAAGAAAAAACAACAACAATAAAAAGTTAAACCCAAGATTTATTTCTCCATCTTTGATTCTGTTCATGTGAAAAAGCAACAGGAAGGCATTTTAGTCATTAAGCGGTCAAAAAAGAAATTCACTCAGCTACCCTTTCTGAAAACGATTAGATACTGTGTTCCAACTCACAAAAAGATGAATAAGAATCAAAACAGGGCAAGAATGAAAAGTGATTGTTAATTACACAGTAAGAAGTGGTAAGGCAGAGGAGAAGGAAAATAAAGGAAGGCTAAATTTTCATCTAAACTGACTTCTAATTACAGCTTCACTCTTCACATTGAATATTAAGCAGAAACAGTAAGTCCAAATATTTTTAAATGTCAAGTGTTTACCACTATTAAAAATATACAGCACATGTAACTTCCAAATCATGGAAGTGAAAACAGTAAGGTAGAATAACAAGTTAGCATAGAAAACAATATGATAGTAAGAAACCTAAATAGATAAGATACGGTGATTAATATAAATAGATTATGCTTCCTATTAAAATGTAAAGAATGCCAGGCTAGTTAAACAAACAAACAAAAAAGCCTAAATATATGTAATTTAAATATAGGTGAGATTACATTCTTCTATAAAATTAAAACAAACAAACACTCATTGTATTTTCCCACATTTTACAAGATCAGTGCTCTGGGGTGTTATATTTCTATAGTTACTGCTGGGCTCACAGTCATTACATTTCTGAACTCAAAATCTCACTTGCATCTGACCTCCAGGCTCTCCATCTTCTGCTCCTGTTCTTTTCCTGAGTTTCCCCATTCCCATCCTCACAGACAAGCAGTGGTATGGGTTGTAAATATACAACACTCACTGATCTTTATGTGCCCATAATAAAATATCAACATACATGGAGTTAAACTCTCAGAAATACAAGAAATACATTCATCACTGAAGCTTGGGTACCATCGAAAGTGCTGTATCACCCGGGGTTTTTCCTTCTTTCATCAATACTCCCTGCAAATCTCCAGCCCTCTCAGAATTCCAAGAACACCTTACCCATTGTGCTTGCAGAAAACTCAACAACGCTTCCTTCTAAAGAAGGGTAGTTTTTCTAGCCTTTGAGCCACAAATAGGCTTGTATCCCACCTTTGCTTTTCCAAAGTCAATAATATCACTACTCAAAGAACCCTTCTACTCTGGGTCTCATCTTTTAGAGGCCCAGAAAAATCGGTTTTGAAATTTCACAATTCATTTTCCGTCTTCTATAAAATTATGTAAATGCAAGGGAGCTAGATATTTTCTTTTTTCAGGAATATAAATTATGCTACCACCTGTTCCCATAACTTCCTCTAGTTCCTCAAGACAGATGCTGTTTAAGTCAATTTGGGTTTTAAATTATACTATTTTCCTCTATTATAAAAATGCTGTTTGTATAAGAAGTATCTAAAATAAAATTAGGTAAAAGATTTTAAATAAAAGAATGAGCAAAAAACTTATCAGAAAAATGTAAATAAAAGAAAACAGTGGTAGTAAATAACAGCCTAAGAAGAAACAAATCGAGGGGAAAACATTAAATCAGAAATTCATAATTTTATATTGCTAATAGGTAGAGTTTTCAATAAATATACAACACTCACTGACCTTTATGTGCCCCATAATAAAATTCAACATAAATGGAGTTAAAATTTCAGAAATAAAAGAAATTTTCAAAACCCATTTATGGGGAAGACCAATACATTCTAATGCATCTCTCTAGCTTTTTAAAAAATAGAATAACTATTTGATAAGTCTATAAAAACTATATTTTAAAGCATTTATAAAATACCTATGAGAGAAACTTCATTAAATTGAAATAGAAATGATTTAATGTCAAAATTATAATGCAATAAACTAGAAACTGGTATAATTCTAATAAAAATCTTAGGAATTCTTTTTTTGGAAATTTTTTGGTATGCTTTTCCAGTATATCTAGAAGAATAAATGATTGACAAAATAATAAAGAAAATATTTTATACATATATTATTGAGGGGAATATGCTATGCTTGATATAGAAGAACAGTTCTTAAAATATAATGGTGCTGTCATAAATATAGAATATATGGAGTATGAATCAAAGCTTCAAAACCCAACTATGCATATATGCATATAAAAATGTTATTTCATATCAGAGAGGAGAGGATGAACTGATATTCAATAAAGTATCTTAACAGATTCACTATTTTTACACTCAAATATATATTCCCAGTTAAATATGACATTAAATTGAAAGAAGAAAAATGCTAGAAGAAAACGTGAAGAAATGTGATTACACTGTTGATTTTGGAAACTATTAAAGATAGGATAGAATAGCATTAAATTCAAAGATTTCTTTTTAACTCAAAGTTTCAGAAGCAAAATCAGTAGAGTCTGTAGGCAAATGATAACCTTCCTAAAGGTATCTCAACAATACAGCAAATAGAAGGTAATACCTTTAACATACAAAGATTTTTATGACTTATGCACATGCACTCCAATTAGAAAGAGAGAAAAGGTTAACTATAAAAACAGAAATAAAAATGGTACATGCAAAAAAATGATCAGCCCCGCTTCTAGTCAAAACAATGTAAATTAAAACAATGATCAGATACAATAATTGCTTTGTCAAATTGCCCAAGTCTTTTGTTTATATGTTTTCGGATTGCTTTAAGATAAATTCAAATGTTGGCACTGCTGTTGAGAAATGCCTGCTTTCTCACATTGCTGAATGGATTGCCTATAGTAATAATTTTCTATGTGAAATTTTCTATGTATTAAAAGCCTTATATTTTTTCTACACAGTTTGACTTAATAGTTCCATTCTTAAATACAAATAATTAAGTGTAAAAGAGAAAAATAAGAAACAGTCTAAATAACTAAAAACAGGGTATTGTTTAAATCAATGGTAACATGGCAAATGTAAAATTTGGAATATAAAAGCACACCGATTAGTAACAAATGGAAGTGTTTAGGATTTATTTCATATTGAAAAAAATACTTATAGAAATGATCGGATTTGTCAAAACAAAACTAAAGTGGCATACCAAGGGCAAGACTTTGGAAATGTGTCTCCTTGGAGGATAGTAATATTTTACTACTGACATTTAGTATTGTAGGCTTATGGTGTTTAATAAAAGCAAATTCACTAATGGTTTTATTATTGCTCTTAAGTTCTCCACAGACAGTAGATCCCTGAGAGCCTGAACTGTGGGGAGACCTCTCCTACCATCCCACCACTAAGATGTGGCTCTGAAAATATATTTCTGTGACTAATGGGCAGGAAGGAAGATTTTTAAATGTTGACAGTATTTATTTCTATGAAATTACAGAAGTTATCTTTTTTTCACTTTTCAGTATTTCCAATCTTTTTTTTACAATGAAAGTGCATTTATTTTTAAACATAAGAAATGTCTATTTTGATTTTAAGAGAGTCTAACGCTATTATGACTAAAGTTTTTATCATAGAGACACATGAACCAAAAAAAAGAATTCATAAAGATATTCTTCCCTCAAATCCAGAGTTTGATGTAAAACACTTGCTGAGTGGCAACCTTCTCTCTCCTTCAGTTTCTGAGTCAACCCTACTCATTTCTGCCCCATTCTGATCATACATCCCAGCTCTACTCTAGCCCCACCCCAAAACTTTAGTGCTTCCTGCCAAAACTACCTAACATGCTTATTTCCTTTTTTAATTAACATATTTTTTCCTTATTTTTTAAAAAAATCAATAACTTTTAAGGTGCCCGTGGCTTTTTGTTGCATGGATTTACCACCAGCAATGCCATCTTAAAAATCTCAAAAAGCCTAATTTGCATAGTGATATGCCTGACAGCAAAGGAGAGCGAGAGCTAAAGAAGAGATTCAAGAATAGTATTAAATTCCCAATGACAGCCATTCAGCCCCTTCAACCTACTATTGATTGGGCCTTTCCCCTCTATTGACAAGAAGAGCACTGGGACTGAATCCCGCATGCTGTATGGTTCATGCTGTCTTTTTTTTAAGGCTCTAATAAACCTGGGTTCAACATACAGTAATTTCTCAAATTACAAGGATTACATTCTTGAAGGAAAATTACAGTTTTCAAGAAGCTAAAATTTGCAGAAACTTTCAAAGCAAACAAGATGTATAAAAAAACTAAAACTGTTCTGTGATGTCAAAATCTGTTGAAGAAAACCTGACTGCGGCATTAGAATCTACAAAGGCAGAATATCTACCTTGTTTTCTACTAGGCATACAGTCCTTCTTTTAAAAATGTTTTTAGGCTGGGCACGGTGGCTCATAGAGGCTGAGGCGGGTGGATCACGAGGTCAAGTGATCAAGACCATCCTGGCCAACATGGCGAAACTTCATCTCAGCTAATAATACAAAAATTAACAAGGCATGGTGGCGCATGCCTGCAGTCCCAGCTACTTGGGAGGCTGAGGCAGAAGAATCACTTGAACCCAGGAAGCGGAGACAGCAGTGAGCTGAAATAGTGCCACTGCACTCCAGCCTGGTGACGGAACGAGACTCCTTCTCAGAAAAAAAAAAAAAAAAAAAAAAGTTTTTAACATCTGTGTTACTGTAGTAGCCCGTTCTCCCATTGCCATACAGAAATACCAGAGACTAGGGTAATTTATAAAGAATAGGGGTTGAATTGACTCATGGTTCTGCAGGCTGCACAGGAAACACAGCAGCTGGCATCTGCTCACCTTCTGGGCAGGCCTTAGAAAACAAACAATCATGGAGGAAGGTAAAGTGGGAGCCAGCACCTCACATGGCTGGAACAGGAGGAAGAGAGAAAGGGGAGGTGCTATACATTTTTAAACAACCAGATCTCACAGTCACTCACTATCACCAGAACAGTGCCTAGGGGATGCTACTAATCCATTCATGAGAACTGCACCTCTATAATCCAGTCGCCTCCCACCAGGCCCCAGCTCCAACACTGGGCATTACAATTCAACATGAGATTTGGTGGGGATACAGATCCAAACCATATCAGTTACCATCTTCTTTTTTTTTGTTTGTTTTTGTTTTTGTTTTTGTTTTTTTATGAGACGGAGTTTCTCTCTTGTTACCCAGGCTGGAGTGCAATGGTGCGATCTTGGCAACCTTCGCCTCCTGGGTTCAGGCAATTCTCCTGCCTCAGCCTCCTGAGTAGCTGGGATTACAGGCATGCGCCACCATGCCCAGCTAATTTTTTGTATTTTTAGTAGAACCGGGGTTTCACCATGTTGACCAGGATGGTCGCGATCTCTCAACCTCGTGATCCACCCGCCTCGGCCTCCCGAAGTGCTGGGATTACAGGCTTGAGCCACCGTGCCCGGCAGTTACCATCTTCTAATTTAGTCTTTTGGGTTTACCGTCTCTCCAGATGCATCTTTGCAAGTTTCAGCAAAATATACTATGCCTATGTGGAGGCTACCCAGTGTGTACCAGGGATGGACACCCAGTCCCACCTCACAACACTTGTCCACATAACCCAATGGATATACGAACAAATTCTATCATATTGAGGAAGCTGAAGAGAAGTACATACACGCAAAAAGGCAAGGCTTTTAATAAAACAGTCTTGTCTCTTTTCAATCTGCAACCAAACCCACCTTCCGACAACGTGCCTACCCATGGCGTAAAATTCAGAGTAGAGTGAATACATTAGAGATTCTTTCCATCACTTCCTGGTAGATAGGATTTACCTTAATAATTCTCTCTCACCTTTTAAAATATGCATTGCAAGTAATTAAGAATGAACTATTCTATAAAGATCAAGTAAGCAAAATGTTCTGTGAGAAAACTTATCTTTTACTTGAGAATGTGTTTTGGTTCTTACATTTGAATATGAATGATCTGGAAATTCACTTCAAAGGGAAGCGCTGTAGTGAGAACCAGAACACAGAACACAGGGAACTGGTTTGGGATCTACCGCTGAGTAATCTCTTCAAGTTATTGACCCTTTGCCACCTCCATCTCCTCTAAGGGGAAAGAAAAGGGTGAGAGCAGAGACTGAATCTAGGGCCCCTTACAGCAGAACAAATCAAAGTGTCTCTGAGTGTGTCTTTAAATAATAACATCTTGCTGTGAAGAATTGCTATCTAGATCCCACTGCACAGCTTCACGTTATAACTCACTCCAAACTGGAAATAGCTTTTCTCTCGGGCTCATAAGGAACTTAGCTTAAAGCAGACATGCACTGTCTCATTGACATTCATTAAATGTAGGGTTTTCAACATGTTCTCTGTATAAGTAAAAGCTACGTGTGATGCAAAGAAAAAAATACACAGATAAACCAAATTAAATAAGTGAGGCTGTTCTGAGAGGCATGGGATTCTACATTACATTCTCAGCCTTATCTCCTCAGCCGTTAAGGTTTCTAAGCTGCCTAAAATCCAGTTGCCACTTCCTTCCTCTGAAATCTAGCAAGAGATAGCTGAGTGTGTCAAGATCTGAGACTCCAACTATTGACAGGATTTGAGAAGCTGGATCCTGAAACTCTGACAGGACTCCCAACGAGAGCGGCCTTGGGTCAACCCTAAGAATTGCAGGCACATAGCCAGGCAATTAGTGATTGCACTTACAGACCAAAACATCTGAGCAACTTGATTGGAGCCTTTCTCTGTGTGTGTGCATGATCCCTCTTGATTAATGAGTGAATATGCCCTCATTTATCCTCTTTGAGGATGCAGCTGTGGAGACAGAGCACATAGGCATATCCAGTCTTAGCAAAGTGCTTTTCTTTCTCTTCAGCTGCTTCTCCATCCCAATCCTAAAATGATACCTCTGCTGAGGAGTCTGACGCCTAACTACTAAGATCAACAGAGAACGAGGTTGAAGGAATCCATTTTAACTCTTATTTTGCTTGATGTCACCCCAAAGTTGGAAATATTTCAAAAGTACACTTCTCAATAGGGCAACTTTGTTTCTGAATAACACGCTCATTTAACAAGATGCAGTTTACTTTGGCTGCCATTCCGAAATGCCCTGCCCAGGACCCATGCCTGCGGTTACTTGTCTTTGGATGTCTTACAAATGGCCTCCTGCTTGAGGTATTGGGGAGAGTATCTCTTGAGTCACTACGTATTAACATTTGGCGAAATATACTAAATTATATATTTCAAATTAAAATGAGGATTTTCAAATGTATATACACAGCAAGGTGATGTGTTTACAAAACAAGGTCAAATTTATTTACATGTGTGATGGAAACTGTACACGCCCTTATTGGAAAGGTCTATAGTGTTAAGTGGGCAAATTCATGCTTGAATATGAAAGGCCTCCATTTGTAGCTTGTATCAATGACCACTTTTTTGAACATGCTAAATAACAACTTACTGATAAGAAGAGACAGTCTGTGGACGTTGCCCACCATTAGGTGGATAGATCCTTTTGCCATTCACCAGTTGTTCATTTCAAGTGTTCCAAAGTTTATTGCATCTCTGTAGTTGGAGGATTTTTTTAATTTTCAAAAAATGAGAACATTTTGACCCACCTTGAAATTGCAACCATTCACCCTGAAAAGTACTCATCCAGAATTCAGAATTCTGAATTTAAAAAGAAAAATGTAGCTTTAGAACTGAGATCTTCCTGTTCTTCTTAATAATGTTCTCATATGCCAAAGCAGCTTATAAAAATAACTATTAAAAAGAGAATTTTCATTCACATCCTGAGTATTGCTCTCACATCACATTCTAAATCTGACTTGTTTGTCAATGTGTGATTCTCAAATTCTGTGAAAGCAAGAGAAGGGAGATTAGCAAAGCAAAGCATCCCTCAGCATTTTTATACAGATACACACAAAGTGACTCATTCTTATTACTAATGTTTTATTCTGTTCCACAAGAAATGATGGCCATGTAACCCATAAGATGGATACAAGAGGAAACCTCTGTAAGATTTTCAAAGCAGCCATAAAATGGAAAGTAAATTTAATATGGCTTTTCAAATGCAATGTTGAAAGTGTAAAGAATGACATTTAGTGAAAATCAGCGTCATCCTTTGCAGTCTCTTACCTGTCCCTGCTTCTCTTTCAGTGCTTCCAAAGATCTAGCCTTCCCTCCACCAATTTCCAATTGGAAACCTAAAACCAAAAGCTCTAGAAATAAACTACCAAAGACAAAAACATCGATTAGGGGGAAATGCAAAGGGAGTGAAAAAGCAGGTAAACAATTGCATCATTTCACTTTGTTTCTCAAAGTGGGATCCATGTACCAGCAGTATCGGCATTACCGGAGAACTTGCTAGGACGGCAAATTCTTGAGCACAAACCTAGACCAATGAATAAATCAGAAACTCTGGGGACATGGTCCAATAATCAGTATTTTAATAAGTCTTCCAGACGACTATGTTGGTCAGTAAAATTTGAGAATCATTTATTTATAGGAAATATCTGAACTTCTTCCAGTGAATAATAAAGTGTTTTCTTGATCTTATAATGTTCTTACTGCATGCAACAGTAGTAACTCCAAATACAATTGTTACAAAACTGGATTTGAGTACGGTAGCATATACATTATCTTAGCTCCAAAAAAAAAAAAATGGTTCACTTGAAGGAATTGGTCAAACTTTTCGTTTCTTTTTTAATTTTTTTTTTTTTTTTTTTTTTTTTTTTTTAGATACAGTCTCACTCTGCCATCTAGGCTGGAGTACAGTGATGGGATCTGGCTCACTGCAACCTATGCCTCCTGGATTCAAGTGATTCTTGTGCCTCAGCCTCCCAAGTAGCTGGGATTACAGGAGCATGACACCATGCCTGGCTAATTTTTGTAAATTTTGTAAAGACAGGTTTTTGCCGTGTTGCCCAGGCTGGTACCGAACTCCTGAGCTCAGGCAACCCTCCTGCCTAGGTCTCCCACAGTGCTGGGATTACAGATGTGAGCCACCACAACCAGCCAGCCAAACTTAATGTCACTACCTATGACAATGAATTGCAGAACAAACTCATTGGGTAGAAAATGACACCCACCCTGACAATAAAATGGCTAATATTCATTGAAACACATACTATAAACCAGGCATAGTTGTGTTTTACACTTACAAAATCATTTAATCTTCACAATCACCTTAACATTTTTCATTTTACAAATAAAGAAACCGAGACCCAGAGAGGGCAATTTGTAACTAGCTCTAAGGCTAGTAAAAGGGATGGTAATTTTCTTTGGAATATATTTTCTTGTTCCTAAATGATGTAAAATTAAAAGATAAAATATATATGTAAGGTTTACAAAGATGCTCTCTCTCTCTCTCTCTCTCTCTGTCTCTCACTCTCTCTCTCTCAAATCTTTCTTGACATGCTAAATTGTATGCGAGTACACAGACATGGCCTCAAGTCTGGTGAGAAAGTCAGTTTGTATATATATATATATATATATATATATATATATATATATATATGACACTCACAGTTTCCTTTCAGGCTGAGCAGACGGACCTGGACTAAAGAGCCAGCTCCTCAGAATATCATGAGCCATTTTCACCACCACAGTGTCAGTAGAGAGGAGAAGGCACCTCTTCACACCATCCTTGACTTCCTTGGCTGACTTATGGATGGTCTCTTGGATGCCTCGTCTGCGTTCAAAGCCCCATGTAACTAGGCTCTCCCATTTACAATGAATGTCTTCCATTCTGCTAATGTCTCCAGAAACACAATATATACCACCTATTATCTGGAAGGTCAATCTGGTTCACTAAGTCCCAAATTAACTAAGTAAAGCCCGTTCCTTTAGCAAGTCTTCCAATAACTGGTCCCCAGTAGAAGACACTACTGACATCTGTGAATATCACCTTAATAGGGGACTATGGCATTCTAGGCCATTCCAGGAGACTACCCTACAGTGGCACAAGTCTGCTTCCAGCAACTGCGCGTTCATGACAAAAGAGGCATACCTCACTACGGGGCCACTGATATTCCCGGAAAAGGCCAGTGACCACAATAGGGAAAGGTGTATCTCTTCTGCCCATCCCTTCACGGTGTTGGGATGAGGCCTGGCCATGGTGGTGTTCCTGATTCTGGCTGCACTTGTCCTGAATCTTGCCTGAAGGCATCAAATGGCTTCCCACCCCTTGATGTGCCCTGTGTCTGTTTCCCAATAAAAACGAACAGTGAAAACAAAAAATGACAACTCACAATTACCTGCAGTGGGCATAGAACACTCACATATGCAAACACCCCATATCAAACCAAACAGATTCTCATTTCTATTCTTCTTGCCTTTTTCTTTGATAATAAAGTCATTTAAATTTTGCAATTTCCCACCCACAGACTTATACCTTATGTTTAGTGGCTTATTTTACATTTGGTGTTACACTACTGAATCAGTAAAAGAGATTTGCTTTTTCTTTTTGAGTTATCAGGCACAAAAAAAAATCATATTGTAATAAAACATAATAGAAATTTGATCTGGTCTTTTCACAAATTGTTGGCTCTGTGGCCACTTTAACAATTAATCATTAGAGATCTATAACATGTACTTCTCTGAGTAACTGATGTCTGAGTGTCACTAATACTCTGCTTATTCAACTCCCCTGCTATCAAAGAAATGTTATATTTATACACATATGTAGTTGTCTTTCGTAGCAGCATATTTGTGTATACGCATACACATCACCTGTAACCTGAACAAAACGTTTTTGCTAATATGCTTAGAATAAACACTGATATTTCAAAGACTGAAAGTCACATTCCAAAAGAATAAAAATAGGAGAGTGAATTTTTTTTTCAGATAACATCACATCATTTAAATCTTAAAAAACATTGAACAAATGAGAAAGAATGACCCTGAAACCTGGCTGTAGACTTAATTATTAAATGGTAATAGCCATGGAATGATGGGAAAGCCAATTACTATAAATGCTGGCTACAATCCGACCCTGCACTAGAATTATTCCTTCTAAGTCCTAGTAAATATGACACTACCTCTTAGAATAAAAACTGGTCATGGATGATCTAAACCTCTTAATGAAAATTTTTTTTGATTTAAGAGCCCAGATAAAAATTTCACAAATGCAAAGGTAAGTTCTACCTTCTTTCAAACTTCTAGACACAGGAGAAAACACACACACACACACACACACACACACACACACACCTCTCAATGCAAAATAAATAAGATTTTCTACATTTTCTAGCTGTAAGGTGAGAGCTATGGGAGGAAAGGACTCATTAATAAACACTTTCATAAGGGGTTTTAAAAAATGATCCCGATACAAGCAGAGAAAATCCACAGCTCAATCTAGTACAAAGACTTGTCCACACAGGAAATCATTCTTCCTAGTCTCTTTTAAAAATACAAACTGATGAGACAATAATCTGTAAATTCAAATATCTACCACAAGAAAATTTTAAAGCTAAAAGTGTTTACTCAGTATCTCCTGTAAACCAAACTATGAACAGACTCCAAGGGGTAGGGAAGGCAATTTCTTTTTTCTTTCTTTTTTCCTTTTTTTTTTTTTTTTTTGAGACAGAGTCTCGCTCTGTCACCCAGGCTGGAGTACAATGGCGTAATCTGGGCTCACTGCAACCTCTGCCTCCCAGATTCAAGCAATTCTCCTGCCTTAGCCTCCCAGTAGCTGGGATTACAGGTGTGCACCACCATGCCCAGCCAATTTTTGTATTTTTAGTAGAGACAGGGTTTCTCCATATTGACCAGGCTGATCTCGAACTCCTGACCTCAGGTGATCCACCTGCCTCAGCCTCCCAAAGTGCTGGGATTACAGATGTGAGCTACCATGCTCAGCCCTCTTTTTTCTTTCAACAGTAACTATTGAGCACCTACTAGACCCCAGGCACTCATTGAGGTGCTCGGGAGTTTGGTAGTAAAAGAAAGAGACACAATATATGTTCTACTTCTACCTAATAGACCGTATATTCTAGTAGAGTGAGTAGATAGTAAACTAGATACACAGCAATGATGAGTACTATAAAGAAATGTAATCGCTGGGCGCGGTGGCTCAAGCCTGTAATCCCAGCACTTTGGGAGGCTGAGGCAGGTGGATCACGAGGTCAAGAGATCGAGACCATCCTGGTCAACATGGTGAAATCCCGTCTTTATAAAAATACAAAAAATTAGCTGGGCATGGTGGTGCGTGACTGTAATCCCAGCTACTCAGGAGGCTGAGGCAGGAGAATTGCCTGAACCCAGGAGGCGGAGGTTGCAGTGAGCTGAGATCACGCCATTGCACTCCAGCCTGGGTAACAAGAGCAAAACTCTGTCTCAAAAAAAAAGAAAGAAAGAAAGAAAGAAAAAAGAAACGTAAAGCAAGAAAATGGACTAAGGAGTGGGAGGAGAAGAATACAGCTATTAGGTTGGTGTGGTGTCTCACACCTGTAATCCCAGTACTCTTGGGAGGCTGAGGCAAGTGGATTGCCCGAGGTCAGGAGTTCGAGACCAGCCTGGCCAATATGTGGTGAAACCTCATCTCTGCTAAAGATACAAAAAAAATAGCTGGGCCTGGTGGCAGGTGCCTTTAATCCCAGCTACTCAGGAGGCTAAGGCAGGAGAATCACTTGAACCCTGGAGGCAGAGGGTGCAGTGAGCCAAGATTGTGCCACTGCACTCGAGCCTGGGTGAGAGGAGCAAAACTTCATCTCAAAAAATAGATAAAATAAAAATATAGCAATTGTGGGTGACTGATGAAAGGTGACAGGGAAGACAGCAAATAAGTTAGAGGAGTAAATCCAGAGAACATCTTAGGAAAGATCATTCCTGGGAAAAGGAACAGCAAGAGCATTGCCTCCAAGGCAGGAGGCTGCTCACTTATAAGAACAACATGAAAGCCACGTTGCTAAGTGGAGCGAGGGCCAGAGAGCAGTAGGTGGCAAGAACAGAGAGGTAAAAAACTACAGCCTCACTGCGGGTCATTGTAAGGCCTTTCATTTTTACTCCGAGTGACAGGGGAGCCATTGCAGGAGTTTGGGCAGAGGGAAGGCACTCTGATGATGGAGGTTTTTAAATATTCGTTCTCAGATTCATGAAGAAAACAGATACACAACAACTAATTACACTTCTAAGAAATGAATTGTAGTCACCAGGATATTATTAGACATAACCCTGAATGCTTACTATGCACTAGGCCTCTGGGTGTTATTTCACGAGGGGCATAGTCATCCTATTCTCTACCTTTGCTGAGGAAATCGAGACTTGACTTTAAGCAAGGAGTCTACTGTCACACAACAGCAGGTAGCAGAGCTGGACTTCAAACCAAAATCTCTGAATTCCTACTTTTAGGAAGGAAACTTCATGCTTTTTGCTTTCTCCAAGTTCCAGGGGACACAACAGAGGAACCAATTTGCTCTGATGGGGAAGCTGAAGAGGGCTCCACAGAGAAGTTAATACTTGAACTGAGACTTAAAGAATGAGTAACTTTCCTGGAAGAGAAAGGTGGCAAAGTCAACTGAAGCAAAGGAACATGCGGTGTGTTCGGTGCTTTGTGTGACTGTAGCTTAGTAGCCCACAGCACAGGTCTGGGGTGAAACTCGATGGGTGATTTTGAAAGATTTTTCCCTTTTCTAACTTTATTTTTTCCCTGTAACCAAGCAGAAGTAAAAAGAACTCCATTGCTGTGCTTGATTGTAGACAATAACTGGGTGTATAATTATATATTTACAGGTGATTTCACCCATAAACAACAGACGAATCTGCTGTATTGCTTCTGTTGCTTCTGTGCTCCTAACACCGTGCCTGCAGTAAGTGCCCAGGAACTCTTTGTTGAAGCCCATCATCAGTAAGAGTGTTTTGTTATATGAGTTTTCCATAGCAATATATACTCCTCTTTTGCCAGTTCGAGTCCAGAAGTGGGTGTGAATGGCAGCCACACAGAGTCAGCAACCATGCCCTCTCTCCTCTGAGAAAACTACAGAATGCACACAGCTAGTGTGGCCTATGCTGGCGGCTAGCTACGCTTTCTCAGCTTAGGTGTGGTTGACTAGCAAGGCACCTGGTTATCACTCTTGGAGCAGAGCTTCCACAGATTCCACAAACTCGTCATCTGAGAGGGAAGAATCAACCTAACTAGGAAATGAACACACTCCATTGGGTTATCAGTCCTTGGCAGGGTAAAGCATATGGGACACCCCTTCATCGCCATGTCTTGCTTATCTGGAGTCACACAGGAGACAACGTAGACATCAAACAATTTCCTTTTCCCATTGGCTTAACATCTAAAAGAAAATAACACCCTTTGGAAAAGGAAGCTGTGTCTGATTAATCCAGAGTGATATGAGGGTCTCCAGTGGGCATGTGAATAAAATGGAACCACTGCAATTCCATCAGTTTCAAAAAAAAAAAAAATGAAATGTATCTAGACTTTGAAAAGGACGTTGTCAACTTTTCCACCAAAATTTTATAAATGGGAGACTAAATTATGTCTATGATTGTTAGCATATATTTGACACATTAGATGTTCTACCTAGATTGCAGCTATTATTATTATCACTATGGTTTTCACATCAAATTCTTAAAGGAGTCCATTATCCTCAAACCAAAAACAAAGGTGGAAACCATTTATCTAGAATGGTAGTTCTCTAAGTGCGATCTTTGGAGTCCCCAGTTCCCAAGGCCATTTTAGTGAATCTAAGAGGTAAAAAGTATTTCTGTAATGGAACTATAACATTATTTGTGTTTTTTATTCATTGCATTGACATTTGCACTGATACTGCAAAAGCAGTTGTAGATAAAACCACTAACAGCACAATCAGGGCAATGTCATCCAGCCTCACTAGTCTTTGTTGTATTCTTCTTCATGCACTCTCCCAACGTTAAAAGCAAGATTGGTGCGGGGTACAGTAGCCCATTTTACTTAAAGTCTTTGATGAATAAAATAAATTTTATTTTAAGACTCTACCCTGGGTTCACATTTATTAGATTATGTATTCTTTTTACTTGAAACATAATTATTGTACATATTTATGGGATACACAATGATGTTTCAATACATAAAATGTATAGTGATCAGGTCAGGGTAATTAGCATATCTCATTTTAAACATTTACCATTTCCTTTATGTTGGGAATATTCAGTATTCTCTCTTCTAGCTCTTTGAAATCTATAATACGTTATTGTTAACCGAGGTCATCCTACAGAGCTTCTAGAGTTTAATAATCCTATCTAGCTGTAATTTTTTCTTTTAGCAATACTCTCCCTATATCCCTCATTCCCCTTCCTAGTCTTTAGTATATTCTTTTCTACAATTTACTTCTATAAGATCAATTTGGGTTCACCTCTTTTGAGTATTTTGTGTAACTGAGTAGGAAGTATGTGTAAAACACCCCTGCTGCATGCAGGAGTATGGCAGTGGTCTCCAGGAAAGGCACTTAGGCTGTTCTTGTGGAAACCAACTTTTATTTGAGGAAATGACTGAAAACAAATTACAGTTATACAGACTGTTGTATTTGGCATGTGTTTTGTCAAAATGAATGATGCGAACCTGTCAGTTCAGAAAAACAGCTCATGATATTTGTTGCAAGTAATAAAATATGGCTACCATGTGGAAATTAGAATGATAAATTGTACCTGCCATTGTGAAACTGAGAGCATCCTAAAACTTTAAGACATTTCTGATGGGATTGGTAGGGAAATTAATAAATGTGCTTTCATTTTATTTTATTTTATTTTATTTTGGAGACGGAGTCTCACTGTGTGCCCAGGCTGGAGTGCAATGGCATGCTCTCAGCTCATAGCAACCCCTGCCTCCCAGGTTCAAGTGATTCTCATGCCTCAGTTGGCAAACTACCTGGGATTACAGGCACACACCACCACGTCCAGATAATTTTTGTATTTTTAGTAGAGATGGGATTTCACCATGTTGGCCAGGCTAGTCAAGAATTCATGGCCTCAAGTGATCCACCTGCCTCGGTCTCCCAAAGTGTTGGGATTATAGGTGTGAGCCACTAGGCAAATACGATTTTTTGATACAAAGTGAAATATGTCAGCCTTTTAAAAAACTACATACCTCAGTGAACCTATATTTTCAAGTGTCCAACCTGTAATGTTACAAAATCAATTATAAAAGTGTAACAGATTTATTCAAAGTATAAGATGGACCTCTGAATTTTAATATAGCAATATAAAAATCTCATATATGTAATTTCATATTTCATACTACAACTGACCTTTAAGAAACTAAGAAACTACCACATTCAAGTTTTGGTGTAGTATCAAAGAATAATATCCATAATTTTAAAAAGGCTACTAAAATATTTCTTCCTTGTGCAACTGCATATCTGTTTGAAGCCATATTTCTTCTATAAACTTCAGCCAAAGTAACACATGATAACAGGTACAATGCAAAAACAGTATGAGTATCCAGCTATCTTCTAATTGTCAGACATTAAAGAGATTTGTACAGATTTAAAATAATTCCATTTTTCTCATTAGTTTTCGTTTCATCAAATAAAGTTATTTTATAAAAATATTATCTTTAAGATATATAATAGTAATATTTTTATTTTAACAAATAAAAAATTTGAAATTATCTGGTTTTCCTTTCTAATATAATAAAGGCATTAAGTATCACCTACATAAACAGAAATTCATTAGAGTCCTCAATAACTTTTGAGATTTCCAAGAAATTTTTAAGAACAGAGTCTTTGAGAGCTGCTGATGTAAAATGTGGATATTTCAGCATATATCTCCAGTTTGCCAAGCCCATGAGGCTCTTCCAATAAAATGTCACCCTTGGATATAAAAAGTATAAGGAAATGCCCCAAGTTGTGCTAGGTAATCAAATTGCAAATAAGCTTTTTCATGAGCAAGTATAAAAACAAACTCCTAACTACTTTTGTAAGCAGAATTGCTATGTCTATAAGTTTATCTGCAGAAATGAATCACGGTATTTTTTAAGATACCAAGTCATTATAATAATGATAACAAAAAGCTTTACATAATATATTGCCTTATCATATTTTAGACAAATTTTTTCAATTAACTTTTATGAGAGTCTCTGAATAATATTATTAGTTCTATTTTAATTATTATTAGTATCTGTATTTCAATGAGATGGAAAATCAAGATGGACAAGTAAGTCACAAAGCTAGTAACAACTGTAGTCAAGATGTAACCCAGACTTAGTAGCTTTCAAATTCCACACTCCAGGTTTGGGAATGAAACCACAGTAAGCCTCTACTTGTAATTCTGGGTTGTTTGTTATGGCTACACCCTGTTAGGTATTTTAATTGATGAGATAATGTTTCCTATATCTCAGTGGCTGAAAAACAACAATGATTTATTTCTCACTTGTGCTATATGTCTCTTACAAGCTGAATGCCTTTGCTCCACATTTTCTTTAATTCTTGACCCACACTGGTGAGAATTCTCTGCTTGAAATGTTGTCAGTTTTGTGGTGTAGAAAAAAGAGAACATAGTTAACCATATTCTGCCTCTTAAAGCTTCTCAGAAGTGATACACTGCACTTCTACTCAGATTTTCCTGGTTGAAGGAAGTTATATCACAAAGCCTGAGTTCAATATTGTGAGTGGTTTAACACAATATGTGGCATACTGTCAATGTGGCACAAAATAAATAGAAAAGTCAAGATGAAAGCAATTAAAATTATTCTTTGATGGCACTACAATTAGCTCTAATCTATTTTGCATTAAATTAGGTCTCATGATATATCATTGGTGTCAGACATAGCCTAGTGGGTAAGTTGGACAGAGATGAGTTAATCAGGTTTAAAATTCTTTATGTAGTATATATAAGATGTTATATGTGTATTCTTTGGGCTAGGCTACAATCTTCGTGCTGAATCAGTCCCTGACATTCTATTTCTGAAGTCCATTCTGGAGACAGCCCAAAGTGATTTTGTTATCCATTTCTCCATCGCCAACCAAGGATATGCTAATTACTAAATTTAAAGATAAGAGATAGGCTTTAATAGGTGAAAACAGTGACTTTTCAATCACCATCACGAATTGTACAAATGAGTTTTAATTGGTTAAATTAAAAGTATTCAATATACATAAGTTCGTTAAGATACTTATGAGATAAGCCCTATTCTTGCCAATTCAAGCCTTTAAACTCAAATGATTTCTGGCTGCCTGATGCAACCAGATAGTAAGAGAATCCTGCTTTAGCTTTATCGTCTATTCAAAACAACTTAAAATTCTATGAACAAATTGACAAAGTTTCTAAGAGTGTCTTGTCTGAATTCTTAGAGCTTTAGATTTTTCTGAATCATAGTTAATATAATTAGTTTTGTGTGTTTATGATTTATGTTTTGTTTTGAGACTTTTTCCTCCAACCAATTACACCCAATTGCATGATTTATTTCAGCTCAGATAGAATTAAACCTTAATGTAACTTAATTTGAAAAGAAAGCATAACCATGGGCTAAGTTAGTATTTACTATCTCCTATAATAAACCATTAAAAATTTTTTGAAAAGACACAGTAATTAATCATTAATCGTTATTCAGCAGGCATTTAAGGGCAAGTATAATGTTTTTGTGGATTCTATGAATAAGAAGGGAAAGTGACTTAATTTTAAACATGCCTGAGAAAATAAATTCAATACCTCCCTGTCATATCCTTCATCTCTAGGTAAAAATAATATTTACATTATGACCTTACGTTTCACTCTGACTGAGGTTATATACATATATATATATATATATTATATATTATATATATAAAAGAAAAAACAGGAAAATTGTATGTTGTTTTAAGCATCTTTCATAAATCCTTGAGGGAATTTGTTTTGGTCATGAAATCTCTCTCATACCATATTTAACAATTGTTTTTGAATGTAACTTTCTATGTCATGCCATTCGGATTTCCATAAAATAAGAAACATGCTTAAATTATAGCAGTAATTTTATATAAATTCTTGAGTTATGTCTTGAATAGTTCCACCCTGGTCCAAAAACTAAAGAAAAATTTTAAATTTCCATATATTCCTTAAACATAAATGTTCAACTTCATAAGATAAAAAACATCACTACAATAGGGAGATGTCAACTTTATTGATTTTCCGTAATAGTTGCCTCACAGGTCAAACATTATGGAAAATGAGGCAGGCCTGAAGGTGGACTATTCATTCGCATATGCTTCTGAGGTGTAAGGGTATGTAAAGAGAATAAGGACTCTGTGATGTTAGTGTTTCTTAAATACTTGTTTGTATTTAGTAAGAGGACTTGAACGCCCACTGTGCATGTGCTTTGCCAGTTTCTTTTTTATATTTTTGCTTCATTATTCCAATTCCCTACACAGAAAAATATCAGGTTAGTATTTCTGTTATATTGTATTTACCAATGAATTCATTTATTAGCAGAACAGATATAGCTTGAATATTAGTCTGCTCAGGCTGCCATATCAAAATACAATAGAATGGGTAGCTTAAACAACAGAAATTTATTTTCTCACAGTTTTGGAGACTAGGAAGTTCAAAATCAAGGTATCAGCAAGGTAAGTTTCATTCTGAGTCCTCTTCTCTTGATTTATATGCAGCCATGATCTCTTTGTGTGAGAGGAGACTGAGAGAGCAAGTTCTCTGGTGTCTTTTACAAGGATACTCATTTTATCAGACCAGGAGTTGATTCCCATGACCTCATCTAACCCTAAGTATCTTTCAAAATCCCCGTCTCCAAATAGCATTACACTGAGGCTTAGGGATTCAACATATGAAGTGGAGGAGGACATAAATATTTAGTCCATAATATCTTATAATACAACCCATATGTGCACGTTGAATAATCTGATCCACTTAAAAAGAATTTTATGAAATACTGTAGCCAACAATAGACAAGCAACTTTGAAGTATTTACATAAAGGCAATTTAAAAAATATGTGTAGATTTTGCTTGACATATTTTCATACTATTGAGTTGAAGAAGCAGATTCTTAAATAAATACTTTTAAATCAATGATATTATAAACAAATATGATATTTTGTTTCTGAATATTAAGACAGGTAATAGTATTTGATAATACTGCCTTGAAAATGAACTTCATTATTGACAATGATTTAATCTCCAATCTCAGAATGGTAATTCTTAACAAAACTATTTATCCTTTGATTGTTGCAGCTGTAAAGCTGAATGTCAAGTTCACAGTTTGCATATTTGTGCAGATTTGTTTAGAAAATGGGCTTTGTTGTGAACTTGTTTCAAAATTGCCAAATGGGTGTATAATGAAAACACATCTGCTAAACAAAGAGAAAGACCAAGTTTGAGAAAAGAATTAGCAAGAAAACATTAGTTTAAAAAGTTCTTTTATAATTAAACTGTATTGCAAATGAAGTGAATCTTTTCCCAAACATGCTATTCATAGCATCCATAATCATCAAATAGCAGGCACTTCAGGCAGAACCAGAAGTAGATCAGCCTCAAGCAATTAGACATAAAGCAGAAGAGGGGATGGCAGATTGGGGATGAGGTAGCACTGGCATGATCTTCTAATATCAAATACCGAGAAAACAACATTAACCACGATGTTAAAAAAAATAACATTTAAGGTGACTCTTTAAATGTCTTTACCCAATGGGCCGAGAAATAATTGTAAAAGGGTCTTCTTTGATTTAGGGTGTCAACATTCTAACCTGCTCATATATGTATTCTTTTAATATACATATACATATACATGTGTACAAATATACACATATACACATACATATATACATACACATATATAATACACTCATAAGTATTATGCATTTAGATTCATAAGTATCTGTATAACACAGGTATATTAAGAGAAAATCCTCAATGATGTTGATTTTTCATATGTACTCATGTAAATATATACATATAAATGTTTAAAATTATATCTATATCTCAAGTCCCCCAATCACAGCCTTGCAATCCCATCTCCCTTTGTGTGCACCATCTAACATACCACATATTTCTTTATCTCTTCATTGTCTATCTACCCCATTCAAAATACAATCCTCAGAAAAAAAAAAAATCACTATCTCTCCAGTTCTCTGCTATATCCTAAGAACAAGTGCCTGACATAGGGTTGGGATCCATAAAAATGTGCTTAGTAAATGAATGAATGAAGAAATAAATTAAATGTTCACATCTTTTGGCCCTAAGAGAAATAGTATAAACATCTGACCAGTATTTATTCGTCTACTTCTGTCTGGATAAAGAGGCTCCTTTTAATACTACAATTTTTATCAAACATGTATGTTTCTTTGAATAACATTTCATTCTGGATTAGAATATCTTTGTAAACATGGATTTATATCATATTTTCCCTGCATAACATTATATCCAATGGAGAAACAAATTTGCTTCTATATTATAAATCTATATTTGGCCACTGGTTATTATTTATTACTATTTCTTCACACTGTGTATAAGAATTCATAGTTTTCTACACATCTTTCTAAGCGAAACTTAGTTAATGCCTTTCTCGAGTAGCTTTTTTCCTATTTGAAGAAGTTGAATTTGATAACTATCAATTCAAAAGAGAGAGGGAAAGAAAGGAAGGGAGAAAGGAAGAAAGGAGTGAAGAGAGAAAGGAAGAAACAAATTCCCTAATAGCGGTACAGAGTGTATCCCTCATTTTTCTCTCCCATCAAAACTTTATAGTAATTGGACATTAAAGAACAAAATTGGTCATTGAGCTCTCTGTCTTCAGCAAACCTAAACTCTATCGGAAGCACAAAAAATATTTTCAAAATGCAAAGTTGTTTGATTATGATACCCCCATGCTTAAAACATTACAGTTACTTCCTATTGCTCTTAATGTAAACAGCAACATCCTCAACACTGACTAAAATACCCACCTGGTCTGGCACTTACTTATCGCCCTAGCCTTATTAATGATTGTAATTGTCCATTCTTATGCCGCTATAAGGTCATACTAGAGACTGGCTACTTTATAAAAGAAAGATGTTTAATTGACTCAGTTCTGCAGGGCTGGGGAAGCCTCAGGAAACTTACAATCAGGGCAGAAGGGGAAGCAAACACGTCCTTCTTCACGTGGCAGCAACAAGGAGAAGCGTGAACAATAGGGGTGAAAGTTCCTTATAAAACCATTAGTTCTCCTGAGAACTTACTCACCTGCTCCAGATCAGCAGCACGGAAGTAACCACTCCCATGATTCAACTACCTACCCCCAGGTCCCTCTCACAACGTGTGGGGGTTATGGGAACTATAATTCAAGATGAGATTTGGTTGGGGATACAGCCAAACCCTATCAATGATCACTCTGTCACTCAGTCTGAGAGCTCCAGCCAAGTTGCCTTCTGTTTATGTCTAAAGTCTCCATTCTCTTTCCAAATGCCATGTATTTGATTACATTCCCGTGTCCATAAAAGCTTTTTAATCCTTTCCTCTTAATTTAGCCTTCCTCATCTTTCAAATCTCACCCCAGAGGTCCCTTTTTCTTGAAGCTTCCCTTTAACTTCCTCAAATTCTCATCGTAGGGTAGGTTCCCTTGCTTTAAACTCACATATAAAGTTGTTTTTTCTTTATTTCCTGCCTTATTTTCTTCTTTTCCTTCCTTCTTTTTTTTCTTATATGTCTTTTTCTTCTTTTTATGTCTTAATTTGTAATCGTAATTTCATTTGCATTTCTGTTTGACTAAAACTTGTCTCCCCAATTAACCTGTAGGAGAGCAGGGACACATCTTTTGCTCCCCACTGTTTCTCTAACTCAAGAACTGTGCCTGGCATATGTGATAGGAGGTTATTAATATTTATCGCATAAATGGAAACAGGTAACTTTTGAACTGCTTGACTTGCCTTGCTAATGAAAGTCAACTATTGTTTAAGATGCCTTTACTTACTCAGTAATAGTTAAAGAATGAAATGATGTTTATAACCTTTTCTTCTTGGTATGCACATAGGTGACTAAAAAGCAGTAACACAGAAAGGTCAAACATTAAAAAGTATCAATATCAGGCGCTTATTACCTGTTCTGATGCCTGTAAGTTCATCCAATGTTAGGACATGTGTTTTTGTTGGAAGCAGAGCACACAATAGTATTCATAAACAAATGCTATATTAATTTTGTCTATGTTTTTCAAGGAAACAATTTTATAACAAGATGTTGATGATAATAATGAAATCAATAAAAGGGAAAAAGTTGGAAAACTTGAAAATGAAGCACCCAGATCTGAGGAATATTTTCAGAGAAATAAATACATGGTTACTCCATTGTAAATATTCCATGTTTTGTGGTGCTAAATGTTTCATGCCTCACTAAACAGAAGTTATAAAAGATCCGTCAGTAATCAAAGAATAAATCTAACACCATTCACTAAAAAAAAGGAAAGGATGGCACAAAGATGATAAATGAAGTATCTTTTCAGAAATGGAAAAAAAAAATGAATGAAGACCTCACGCATTAAAATTGGTCTGGGTTCTCCCTGAAGTTTCTGAGAGGATTTTACGTTTTTCTCATTTGGTTTCTTCAATAATTTTATGTGAATTTGAGCCCAGAAAATGCTTCATTAATACTTCCATACCAACTCAAATCAGCAAAAATGATTCAAATACACAGAGAAGAGACTGGGTGTTGATTGATGTTTTTATCATGAACCTAGTTTTAAATAGTTATGTGACCTTTATGAAATAATTTTACCTCTCTCTTGAATCTCACTTGCAGCGTAGAATTTAGTGAGAAACATACCAGTGATAATTGTTGTGCCTTCTGGCACATGCCAGAGGTGATATACACTAACTCTTTCACCTCAGTGTGTGTGTGTGTGTGTGTGTGTGTGTGTGTGTGTGTGTGAACTCGAGGAGTGTTCAGTGTACTGAGAAGGTTTTCTTTGCTCTCCCTCCAGAATCCCTTTCTCACCTACCCGATGCTGTGTGGAATTCCTTAAAAGTGATACAGAATTTTATTCTATAGTTAGCATTAAAAATAAACACACAAATCACCCTAGGAGTGACATTTCAAATTTCATACTAAGATTTTTAAAAATCTCAAGAAGACCTTTTCCTGAGACTAACTTTTGACAAAGTTAATAAAGCTCGAGCGTAGTGAATGCTGAAGAAGGGGAAATAGTAATTGCAAACCTTAGAGCACCAAAAGCACATTTCACTTGCTTTATGCCTTTGCTGGGAGCTGGCCCTGGAGGCCAACCTAGAGGTACACATAGTTACACATAGTTGAAGTGTAGGTAGCAAACACTACACCTCCGTTCCTATAGGAGCATGAGTGTATAGGGATGTTGCTTGGGCCCAGGTGCTATTCCTGTGGACTGGCACTATTCCCACATACTTCCAGGAATAAGACCAGAGACTATCTGACTGTAAAAGCACAAATAGAATATAATGGAATACCAGTGTTTAAAACACTGAGAGAAATGACAGTTCCAGTAAGTTAATGAAACATTATTTGCTTGATTTTGACCATGTTTTTATGATATAATTCTGTTTGGTTATTTATTTGGCAGCCAGAATAAAAACTATCTTTTAAAAATATCTGTAGAATCTGGAGGCACTCTGGGCATTTCATATAGCCTTATGGTTGTAATAACAACTGGTGGCTAAGGATCCCGGTACAGATGGCAGATACAGCTACTAGATGGATGCAGTGTTTCTGACAGTCTCATTTGTCTGGTTTTGATAAAATAACAATCCAATGAAAATGTGTTTCTGTGTTTTGCAGAGTATTCTAGCATATTCTTGCATATATCTAGGTTGAAACTTAAAGAGCAGTGTCTTCTTCTGATCTAAGGTTACCCCTTGTCCTTCTCAACACCGTTTAGGCCCACATTTTCCTTGTTTTTCCAATACATTTTTATTTTCTTTCTTTTTTGCTATCATCAATGAGAAAGAGTAAGATAAAAATGAAGTCCAGGAGGCTGCTGGGCCTCCATGAGAGTATGTAATTGGTATGTCACGTTGGCCCAAATTCCAGAGGCCTATTGAAAACACAGAGAGGTTATAAAAAGGTTTAAAAAAAATGAGATTGTTATTGACATTCCAGACAGAGACAGCAGCCCAACATCAGGAACAAGGTTGGGAACCAGAGAGAAAAAGGTAGAAATTCCAGTCAGAAAAAAAAAAAAAAAAAAAAAAAAAAATGCCTGACTACCTAGGTCAACTCCCCAAAAACCTTTCACCTGAGTGATATTTACTAGATAATTCCCCCTCCCAGGGGCTTTCCTAATGGGACTCAAAAAATGCTTTGGACTTCTGACACCTTCCAGTGCTTAAGATTCCCTCCTCCCCTGCAGCAAATAACATTCATCTTAGTCTTGTTTAACAATCCAAAACCCTTTTAAGATTATTAAATTCAAACTCCTGTCAGGGCTGACCACCTTAATTATCATGGGGTTGAGAAATTGCTGTAAGACCAGGTGGGAAAGGGGGATGGGGAGAACAAGAACAGATAATTATAATGAAACCCAGGATCTGTGTACCCTAGCATGCCACCACAATGTGGGCTGAAACTGCTGATTCCTGGTATCACTTTGCAGTTAACTACCTTTTACTGAGTCCTCTTGAATGATTCCAGGAAGGGCTTTCTTAATAGGAAAGGGTGAACGTAGAGTTGTGAGAGTGTAGTGTGCCCTTTACTATTTATGCCTCCCAGGTACACAAGGCAAATTTATTATCAAGACATTGAATACAGAAGTATAGGTTCACAAGGGGCTTCTAAAAATCATTTAGTTTCACCTCAGCTTCTAAATAAACAACTCATTCTGAAAAATTTTAATTAATTATTTATATCTTACCTAAAAAAAAAATCTTCTGACAACCAGATGGCATTGTTTTTCTCCATAAAACATTCCAGAGTTAGAATTAGAAAGATCCTAATATATAATACAAGTTTATTTGACTGCAATTTAAGATAGTTTCTTTTTTTTCTGTTGTTTCACTATTTTTAATATGTAAGTATCTTTTGTTATATTTTAAATAAGGATACCTACAGGTGTATTTTTTCTCCTTGGTTATGAGATTAAAATTACTTACGACTGCATGTTCACTGTTGATGTATAAATTAGAGTGAGAAATCTGATCTTTATAAACATGCCTCTTTATGTGGTAACTAAATGGTTTACAATACCAGGATGATAATGAGGAAAATCCTTGGGGTAAAAGCACGTTCTGTGACTAGCTCCCACTGATTCAGTTTTTACTACAATTTGGTGCCACAACTATAGTTTCCTATTTAGTGTTCTACATGAAAATAAACCCATGAAGAAAAATACCTCTTATTTATATGAGGTAATATAGAAGGAGGGGTGAAATATGCAGCAAATCTCTTTGGAGGTCCCCACTGCTTGCTTCAGGGATATTTTTGAAAATCAAAATTAAGTCTACATGACCCCAAATGCCTGCCAACCAGGGCTTTGCTAAATGCACACTGTACATGCCTCCGTAGCCAAATTGGGGCAGCTTTGGCCAGTCAGTCTGGGCTCAAAGCCACTCTGGTTGGCAGTCTTGCCTACCAGAGCTAGGGAGGTGGGGCTCTCAGGCAGCCTTGCAGTCTTTCCATAACTCTGCAAGTAAAAATTCTAACAGGATTCCCTTAAAAAACTTAGAGACAGTCACCAAGGACACCCTACAGAAAGTTTTCTCTCAGTAATTGTAGGTGCCACATTAATCTGGTGGCTACTGTAACTCAAGTTCCCAGTGAGGTTAAAGTAAAAATGGAAATTATCAGTTTTCCCTGATTCCTATGATATTCCTGTTCCTCCTGCACTACACTATTATGACCTTGGCAAACTCTCCAAAATGGTATTGAACCCTAATTCTCTAACAATCTCATTGTCTTTTATCTACTTCTATAACTAGATTTTTTTTGGCAATGAAGGAGGTTGCAAGTGGGCAACATGTGTGTAACTAAACTCATTAGCAGCAAGAGCCAGCTTAGGTCTCCGGAGACGAATACTTAAAGCAGTTGTTCCAAGTGCTGTAAAACTGCCATGAAGTAGAGATTTGGCAATATCTGGGCCAATTGGATAATTGCAAACCGCCAAACCGGGTCCTCCAAGTCAATCGTATTTCAACCGGAACCTGAATTATTTAATCTGGCTGACCCAAATGATCAAATTAACTAGGAAACTGACAAGCTGCTTAGATTTTTTGGTCTATAAACGTAAAACTGTAAGAAAGGAAATCTCAGAGATTGCAGACTCTAGGGAATTTAGGAAGTGCCATCAGATCCTTCCCATAGAGTGCTCTCTAGCAATATAAAGAGATGCATATGCATGCACTTCTCTTGTGGCTAATAGACTACAGAGTAATCTATGGCCTCTATTCTAAAATGTGTTTAACGCTTTTTACCTCTGCAGTTTTCGCATTAAGAGTAAATCCATAATGGAACCTGGCCAGCTGGAGTGCTGATTATTTTTGAAAAACAATTTGGTTCTTGGACATTGTTTTCTCTTGTGGAACAAGAATTTAAATTCATCCTATTGCTTTGCTCTTCCCCAACCCAAAGGAAAATTAGAATAGAGTTTGGATTCTGAAACAGTTTGTACTTCTGGACTCATTGGTGCTTAATAATAGATATCTCTAACCCCTAGACAATTAACTAGTGCTCATATATAATTCCCTTGACTCACAATGAGGAACTAAAAAGAGAAAGATAAACGTAAAATCTAATTGGAATTCTTACACTTTTCCCTATAGCCAAAATGGAGACTTGAAAATTTATGCTACACAATTACAGTGTCTCTTCACATTCAAGGAAAGGAGGAGTGAAGCAGTAATGTAAAATATCGTTCAAGGTCAGATCACACCACTGTTTCTGACTGCCTGAACTTGTCTCCAGGTTGGTACTTACTCTTCCTCCTTTGTGTTCTGGTTCTTCACCCTCTGGATTGACATTATAATTGGACAGATCCAGACCAGTCTCAGAGCCCTCGATTCTTAGCAGATTACCGTCCCCAGGATTGACAACGTAAGTTTGACATTGACATCTTTGTTCATTTCTAACACCGTTATCAAGACAGACAGCTAGCAGTCAACAGGAAAACAAAAACAAAAACAAAACCCTCCTTTTGGTCACCCATGGTGCAATAACACACACACCATAAAGCAGAAGTATGTATTTATGGCATGCTAGAAAGAAAGCTCTAATCTGAGGAATGGAAAAAAAAAATAGTGAACAATAATGTAAACCACAGACTTTCATCTATTTCATCCCCATTACTTTTAATTTCTGCTTTCTCTTTTTTTCCCCAACCTGGATAATTTAGACATTTCCTACAATAGGTCTTCATTAAAATCCATAAATGTTTTGTGGATATGCAGGTAGAAAATTTGCTCCAAAGCTTGAATTTGAGCAACGTCTTCCCTTAAAGAAAACAAGCATCATTGACATATGCTGAAGTGTTAATTTCTCTGAAATCACAGAGGGTATTAACACAGTCTTTGTCTTGCTGAATAATAAGTTTTAAACTTTTTTAAAAGAATAAAGGGCTTTCATGCAAAGATTCTGTTATTATATCCCTGACTTTCCTGAAATTGTTTTTTTTTTAACTTTTTATTCTAAACCTATGGCTTCAAAAATTCATACATATTTAAAGACTTGTATAGCTCATATACATTGGCAACATTAGACATGGTTCATTCGTAAAAATTGAAGGGGAATATTTTCTCACTCTCCTGGATGTGAGTTTATGGATGTGAGAAGGGATCGCCAAATTAGTCTTGTTACTTAATATTAAACAGGTGAAAGCAAAATGAAGTGAAATAGCTGAAAAATATTCTTCTTTCTATTCTTTGACCCTTTCTCTCTACTCCTAAAGTAGGTAGAATTCTTCATGATATAATTTGATTATTTTAATTTTTACTATTAAGTGATTTTTACATCACAGAAAAAGCTAAACACTAATTGGAAGAAGTGATCCAGGTAGAAGAAATGAGTAGCAGGACAACTGAAACCAGGAAGGAGTGAAAGCCAAGTCAAGAGCTTGTTACTGAGTTGGCTTCCACTATTGGGATGAGAGGGGAAGCATCGGCCATATGTTCTCCTCCCTTTTTGGTAGATGATAGCCCTTGTGTACTAATGTTCCCACACTTCTAAGACACAAATGTGTAAGTAAAAACTGAATTTCAGTGGCCATCCGACACCTCCACATCAAAGAAACCTATAACAGAGATATTGCATAGCCAACC
The DNA here is from genome assembly GCF_048565385.1 of Saimiri boliviensis. Lineage (NCBI taxonomy): Eukaryota > Metazoa > Chordata > Mammalia > Primates > Cebidae > Saimiri > Saimiri boliviensis. The sequence goes on from NC_133449.1 coordinate 225,397,020, forward strand.
AAGCCAAGGTATCAGATCACACTTGCACAAATGTGGTAGCAGAAGCTTTGGAAGAACTGATCATGGCAATGATGCTGGAGAAAGAAGATGGGACAAGATACTTGAAGTGTTTGATTGGAGGTGCCCCCAAAACCACATTAATGATCCATTTTGCTTCATTTCTCTTTTCATTGTGGAGGAAAGCAACCTAATAAACTCATCTAGGTATAATGGTCCTAATGGTTCATATCTTTAAGGGGCAGCTGAACTTTTAAAGAACTTTGTTTCTTATGGTGGCATGTTGTGTATTATTGGAGTGCATATTTCTATCAGAGCAGTCTGCCCAGGGCTGCCTAGAACTGATCACGGATGGAAACCACCCACTGTACCTACATCCAAATTTCTCCTGCCCTTTCCTTGGAATGGCATTAGACTCATGGTAGTAGTAGCACAAATGTGGTTTTGTGGAGTGGTCAGAAGACTTTTCATAAGGGTAATTTTTAAAGAAGAATTGGATTTGTCTTTTTTACTTAGTCATACCATCTTTCAATTAATTTTGGTTAAATTTACATTTCCCTAGAAAAGCATGTGTGCATCTGTCTCATTTGCCTGTCTTATGGCTCTCATAAGTGCTATGGTTTCCTATTTTTCTATTTAATCCTATAAATGTATCAATGTGTAATTTTCCTCTGAGTGTTCCCTTGACTAGTTTCCATATGGCTTCCTTATGTTTATTGATTTGTAAATATTCTCTATTATAGTGGCGATTTCTACCTTAAGGCAATAAATAGTATGTTAACATTTCTGAATGATTATATTTTAAGGTTAATCTATTGTTGCAAAACTTTAATATTAAATAAAGCAGTTTTCTTAAAGAATATGCCCTTAAGAAAAGGTCCTATTAAAAAGACCTACATGGCTGGGCACAGTGGCTCACACCTGTCATCCCAACACTTAGGGAGGTGGAGACAGGTGGATCACAAGGTCAGGAGATAGAGACCATCCTGGCTAACACGGTGGAACCCCATTTCTACTAAAAATACAAAACATTAGCCAGGCGAGGTGGCACGTGTCTGAAGTCCCAGCTACTTGGGAGCCTGAGGCAGGAGAATCACTTGACCCGGGAGGCAGAGATCATGCCACTGCACTCCAGCCTGGGTGATAGAGTGAGACTCCGTTTCAAAATAAATAAATAAATAAATTTTTAAAAACCTATAAAATGTCTCTTTTCAGAAATTTGTTGGCATGCTAATTAATGGGCACTGGTAAAAGACAAAGGTTGCATTTCTTTTTATAAGGCATATGTTTAAAATATGTAATATATTTAAATAAATCATATTCTTCAACTCAGAGCACTGGTATCATTACTTATATTTTACTCTTTTGTCAAATTTAGCAACATATGTTTAAAGCCTTTTTTGTTTTTTAATTCCTCCTTAACAGTTTTCGTCTTATATACTTTAGCAACATTTTATTAAATAGATGATTTATTATTGTCAAATTTTGTGTGAAAATTATATTGTTTAATTACATAAGAAGAACGCTTTTATCTGATTTTGCAATTTTTGCTTTATTCATTGTCCAATACGGTTGTATTCAATGCCTTCTTATAATCTGAATGTATTAGATATGGTTTTGTAATTGCTTCAATACTTAATCCTTTTGTGTTTCTATAAGTATGCCACTGAATTTTGTTTTACTGTCTAGTCTCTCCTATTTACATTTCTTATTATAATACAAATATTTCATCTTATTATGTTTACTTGTTAAATAATTTCTATTTATTTTTAACAATGCTTTCTTGATGTTTTATTTATTTTCTAATTTCTGCCATATGGACTCTGATAGAGACAAACAAGTATAGAAATAGCTTTTTAAAATTTCTATTGTTTCATATCATATTCATCCTGTTTCAAATTCTATTCTTTTTTAACATTTAAACATTATTTAACTTCTAGGTTGACTGAGATGCATTTATCAGAAAGAAAATCTGTTTATACTACACACAGATAAACATCAGAGTTGGCCAGAAGCAACTGAAAGATTATGAAATGAAGAATTGAGTCTATCCATTTCATCTTGAGCAGAAAAGAAAAAATAAAATAAGAACAGAGAAAAGTAAAACCCAGGGAACAACTTGCATTCTCTTAACCACACAAGAAAGGTGTATTCGTTTTCTATTGTTGCTGGGAAAATAGCCATAAATTTATTGGCTTAATACAGCACAAATTTATAATCTCACCGTTTCTGTAGGTCAGAAATCCTGTGAATAAAATTGACAAGAAAATAGATTAACAAGAGAAAAGCAAGCAGAACTTACTTATTAACACATGCAACCTGAATACATCTGGGAGAAACTTAGAGGTGAGCAACTCAAAGGAGTGGTTAGAACTTGGGCTTGCATATACAATTTTAACAAAGAACAATACATTTGTGGAGAAGTGACAAAACAAAAGGTTTCAGGCTTCCAAGGTGGCAAACTGCGGGAGGGTCACTAGAAGGGGGAAGCAAATAGAGCGAGGTTTGTGTGCAGAGGTCATCTTGGTGCCAACTTTCCGCTTTCCACATGGACACAAAACTTCCTCTGGAGAGAGGGTTTACAACAGTCCTCTTTTCTCAAAAGCTTCTGTTATGGTCAGATAAAGGAAGCCCTCTTTCTACATCAGTTAAATCTAAATGCCTTCAGCTCAAAATCATCCTTATGCCAAAGTGGCGTATTTTGGAGTGCCGTGTTCTGGGGAAGAATCTGCTTCCTTGCTTAATCACGCTGTTGACAGAATTCAGTTCCTGTAATCGTACAGCTAAGGTCCTGTTTCCTTGATGACTGTCAGCTGAGAGCTGCTCTCAGCATCTGGACTTACCCCTCTTTCCTTGGCTCATGGTCTTCTTCCTCTGGCTTTAAATCAGTAATGATGAGTGTTCTCACACTACATTTCTCTGTGACTGACTGCAGCTGGAAGTTACCCCTCTTCAAAAGGCTCATGTGACTAGGCTCAAATAAATACTCCAAGATAATCGCTGCATCTCAAGATCTATGCCTGAATCACATCTAGACAGTACCTTTTCCATCTAATATAAATGTATGGATTCCAGAGATTAGGGGGTAAACATTTTCAGAGCCCTTATTCAGTCTGCCATAAAAAGGTGGGCCAGAATATATTAGAAACCAGACCAGGAAGCATTAAAAGTTCTGGTCAAAACCTTAATTGTTGATCTGACAAAATAACCTTATCTTATTAAAATAAATTTAGATAAGAAAAACCAGATGCAAATGAAGTAAACAATAATTAAGGGAGGAGCCACAGTCTAGAAGGCATTCGGACATTGTTTTTAATGGAGATGAAGATAGGTGTCAATGAAGGGGAAGAATGTGACACTTGTAAAATGAATGTGACACTTGCAAAATGAAGACCTTCTGGGTATTGCAGACTTATTGCTACTCCTGCTGACTTAGACTGGCATAGATGCTAAGTAATAAATCATGTAGTTGTAGTTTTATATCCAAGTTGTCTCATCTAGTTCCTATGGCATTGCTACTTAAAGGAACCCTTATTTATTAGGAACTGTTCTTTGACCAAATGCAGATGATGTTCTGTCTTCTGATACTCTGTTTAACTGTTCAGGGCAATGTAATCATTCTAGACCTTGAATTCTACTCCCTGTTCTTGCCAGCCCAGACCTTGGATTCTACTCCCTTCTATTAACGTCATCCTGGAGGGTAGGGCCAATTCAGGGGAAGTAGCGAGGAAGACAACACTTTATTTCCCCATGTCTGGAGTCGAGACTGAAGCATTACATTAAAAGTCCCGTAGAACCATTCATTTCTTTCCTCATAGAGATAATGAGTTAGCAGTGTATTTTTTTCTCATTCTACCTGCCCAGGTTATCAATATTTTCTGTTATATCTGAATTTTGCAATCGATTATTCTTAATTTTTTATTTTGCTTTCCTGCTCTTTTGAGAATAAGATTGGAATTTATATTCAATTTTGTTAACAGACTTACAGTTACTTGCATTTACCTCTATCTCTAATTGTATTGCCAAAGCCTTTATACACTGTTTTTCTATTCTTCAGCTCTTACTTGCACAGACACGATATTATATCAATATATATTATATCAGTAAGTACCAAAAGAGCAATAAAAATTTTTTTGGAAATGTTTATTTTCTGAAAATCATTTTGCAGTGCTAATATTTAATCAGGCTCTATATGAGAGGCGTTTTTTCTTTTCCATCACATTTTGGATTCAATCTTTTCTCTTTTTTTTCTTTTTCTTTTTTTTTTTTTTCGAGACGGAGTTTCGCTCTTGTTACCCAGGCTGGAGTGCAATGGCACGATCTCGGCTCACTGCAACCTCCGCCTCCTGGGTTCAGGCAATTCTCCTGCCTCAGCCTCCTGAGTAGCTGGGATTACAGGCACGCGCCACCATGCCCAGCTAATTTTTTGTATTTTTAGTAGAGATGGGGTTTCACCATGTTGACCAGGATGGTCTCGATCTCTTGACCTCGTGATCCACCCGCCACGGCCTCCCAAAGTGCTGGGATTACAGGCTTGAGCCACCGCACACGGCAGATTCAACCTTTTCTCTACATGCAAATTATTTTCTTCCACTTTACACTGAGATACGCAGGCTTTCATTTCTATCTCTGTCTTCAAACCTATTTCCTCCCCACTCTCTATCCATTTCTATCAATCTTCATGCTGGTGTCAATCTACCTTTGTACAACAGTTCAGCTTACAGGTTTCTTACCTGTGGCTTTATTAAAGCTTTCTGATATATGTACTTCTACTTGGATTATCTTCTCCATTTCTTTCTTCTAGTCTAATCCCTGCATTTCTTTCAACACCGAATTCAGATCACACCTCCTTTATCTGATGGCGCCTGCCAACCAAGGTTCTCCATGTCTCAATTTATATGACATCTGTCATTCACTTCATGGACATTACCCTGAATGATACGTGTTTCTTGCTCTTCTCCTGTTGTTTCTATGAAGCAAATTTTCCCTATTTTTTTTTTTTTTTTTGAGACGGAGTTTCGCTCTTGTTACCCAGGCTGGAGTGCAATGGCGTAATCTCGGCTCACCGCAACCTCCGCCTCCTGGGTTCAGGCAATTCTCCTATCTCAGCCTCCTGAGTAGCTGGGATTACAGGCACGCACCACCATGCCTAGATAACTTTTTGTATTTTTAGTAGAGACGGGGTTTCACCATGTTGACCAGGATGGTCTCGATCTCTCGACCTCGTGATCCACCTGCCTCGGCCTCCCAAAGTGCTGGGATTACAGGCTCGAGCCACCGCGCCCGGCAAATTTTCCCTATTTTATTAGTCTGTTTCCACACTGCTAATAAAGACATACCCATAACTGGGTAATTTATAAAGGAAACAGGTTTAATTGACACACAATTCAGCATGGCTGTGGAGGACTCAGGAAACTTATAATCATGGCAGAAGGGGCAGCAAACACATCCTACTTCACATGGTGGCAGAAAGGAGAAGTGCCAAGCAAAAGGGGGAAGGTCCCTTAAAAAATCATCAGAACTTGTAAGAACTCACTATCATGAAAACAGCACAAAGGTAAGCCCCCCCATGATTCAATTACCTCCCACCTGGTCCCTTCCACAACATGTCAGGATTATGGGTACTGAAATTCAAGATGAAATTTGGATGGGAACACAACCAAACTGTATCACCTATCATGTTTTAAACTTCCTTACGACAATGGTTCTTCTTCTTTTACGGGCTTCTTAGCACCTGGCATGGTACAACATGCTCAGTAAGAGTCTGAAAGTGATACGCTGTCTACTGAATAACAAGTAAGTTCATACTACATAAAGTAGTTCGATAGTTTATTGTAACTTAAAATTTACAAATTTAAAATGTGTGCATGATTTTAAGATAAAACTGGAGAAAAGCAGAATAAAAACTAAGTCTCCTTAACCAGTCTTTTCCCAAAGTAAACTTTTCGTGGTTTCTCATGTATAATTAAAGAAATATTATTTATTTATTTATATCATACTAACTAGACTCTATCATTTACCTATATGTAAATAGAATATATAGAAATAACTTCAAATACAATGTCTCCATCTTTTTCCCATTTATAATTCTTTTTCACTCAATTTGAAAATCTTTCCATGTCAATATTTTCAGATATTTTTCACTGTTGTTTTTAATGGCCAAATAGCCTTTTATCATATAAATATGCCAAGCACCATCTTCTACTTACAGAGATTGAAGCTATTTCCAGTTCTTTGTTGTTAGAAAAAAATTTCAAACAGCTAAACAGAATGTATACATTTCAAGCAAAAATAGATCTCTATGGAGCCTATCGCTCTAGAACAAATCCATCCCCATTCCTATGTTAGGTCTCTAAGCTCTTATCTTCCATTTATATTACCTATGAGGAAAAGAATATGAGAAAGAGGGTTTTCTGTTAAGTTAGAAAGCTTCAAAACATAACAAAAAATTTTAACAGTGATACATGTTTGATTAAATGTTCAGTTCATGAAAGGAAATGTACAATGTTGAACTCAGTACCAAAAATTAATAAAGGAAATATTTGCACATCTGATTTTTGTGACTGAAATTATCATACTTGCAATGCTACTTTTCTAGGGATTGTGGAAGTAATAGAGGGTGCCATGTGGATATCTGGAGGAAGGAGGTACGAGGCAAAGGCACAAAACAAATACAAAGGCTCCAGGGCAGAAGCTGGACTGGAGAGTCGGAGAAACCGAAAGGAAGCCAGTGTGGCTTAAGCCGGGTGAGGAAGAAGGAGAATTGCATGAAATAAAGCAAGAGATGCTGTGTGGCTACTTGTTAGCCATTTAAAGTACTTTGCGTTTTTCTGAGTAAAATGGGAGGATATTGGAGGAATTTAAGTTGACAAGTTACTTAATCTCACTTACATTTTAATGGAGTCACCTGCTGTTTTGAGAATACATTGAAAGAGGGCAAGAGAGCAGAGACACTTGTTAGGAGGCTATGTTAAGAGGCTTGTTAAGAATGATTGTGGCAATGGACTGTGAAACCTAAGCTGCTGCAGGAGCGAGGAAGTGAGTCGGTGCAGACAATGAAAAAAATGATAGAACTAATAGAATGAAGACCTCAGTAGGGCGGAAGGTCTAGCAGAGCAAGGATGTTAGAGGCAGTGACTGAGAAAAATAGGAACTATTGGTCTGAGGGTGGGATGCTTAAAATGGACATGATAAAGGACATGCAGTCATTGATGATGACAAGATCTAGATGTCATTTCTAATGACAGGAAAAGAGACCTGAGGTACAGTAGAGGTTAAGGTGATTGAGGTAGAGAAACTTGAGAAACAGAGAGGCCAAAGCAATAAAAGGTTCATCTACATGCAGGTCAATATCTCCCTAAATTATGACTACCTTGACGTTAAGAACATGCTAGTGAAGCAGGAGCTCAATTCTTCAGGAAGTGATGGGAAGGGACTCAGGCCAGTGTAAAGGATTGCACCGAGGAGCGCTACACTCCTCCTTATTCAACTATAGAGCATTTATTTCTTGAGAAATTTTTCTTTTACCTCATACAGAATATCGATGGAGGAGTGTCATCGCTAGCATAGTCTAGGGTTATGGTTACAAGAACGGACTCCTGGAGCCAGACAGGCTGGGGTCAGATGTCATCTGCTATTTAGCAGCTGGGTGACCTAAGGCAAAATGTTTTATCTCATCTGTAAATTAGAGGTGATGAAAGGACCTCCCTCGCACGGTTGTTGTGAGTCCTGTTTGAGATAATATATGTGAAGCACATAGACCAGTGCCTGGCACAGACTAAGTACTGTGTAAGTGTTTGCCATTAATAATGTCACATTCTTCACTTGGGTATCACAGGGCATGTCAAAGAAATACTCACCACATGCATTATAAGTTGGTTGGAGAGAAAATTAGTAGAGAGCAATTTGTCAATGCCTTTACATAGCGATTTTATCTCTAAGTATTTATCCCTCGGTTACACTTACGCCTTTATAAAATGGCATACATACAAAAATATTCCTGTTATGTAATTATAATAGTAGTAAGTTTGGGAAAATGTACATCCATAGACTGTATTCTTATGCAGCTCTTAAAAAAATGCCAACAACAACAAAGTAATGTACTAGCTTCATGGGATGTTCTCCAGGATATATTATTAGGTGAAAAAAAATCAAGTTCAGGACAATGTATATACTTTTCTGGCATTTGATACATACATATGTATTTCTCTAAGTGAATGTGGGTAAGGGAATGCAGTATTTTTGAAAAGTTACACAGGAAGACCCTAGCAGCCTCTCATGAGGGAACTGGGTGACTGGAAGGCAGAGGTAAGAGAAGCCTTAATTCCAAGTTTATATTTTCTACTGTATATGTGTTCAAAAAGTAGTGTTTGTTTGTTTTTTGAGATGGAGTCTCACACTGTCACTGCTGGAGTGCAGTGGCATGATCTCGGCTCACTTCAACCTCTGCCTCCTGGGTTCAAGTGATTCTCCTGCCTTAGCCTTCCTAGTAGCTGGGATTACAGGCACCCACCACCACGCCCAGATAATTTTTTTGTATTTTTACTTATGATGGGGTTTCACCATGTTGGCCAGGCTGGTCTTGAACTCCTGACCTAGTGATTCACCTGCCTCAGCCTCCCAAAGTGCTGGGATTAGAGGCATGAGCCACCACACCCAACCGAAACAGTGTTTTAAAATTATGTCTAGATATTATAATTTCCATTTCATATTAAGGGGAAACCATTTCAACAACTGTTTCTTGACTCCCTCACTGTATACCAAGTCCACGGCGGGTGCTCCCAGAGAGTCTAGGGAAGAAGAACATGAGTCCCTCTCCTTAGGCACCTGCTGGGGAGAAGATGCATTCACATGAATAACTAGAGGATAATACTAGAAGTGTGACATTGAACATAGTCAAAGGTTCTAAAGTGGTGAAGAGACTGGCAAGTCTGTTTCTGTTTGGGACTTTCAGAATGGAAAGTAGATCTGGTTGTATGTTTAATTTATTCAGGATCTTTTATGAAAAAGATTGATAAATATATTTGTTTCGTTTAAAACAACAAGACAAAAATAACTCAAAATTATCATTCATATTACAGCAGTACAAAAATAATACACCAACCCATCTTTATTCCAGCTGCTTTCTAGTACCACTGGAACTGAAATGTTCTATTTATTTAAACCTAAATTTAGCATGAGGTGACTGGGCAGCTCAGGACACTGCAATAAAATGTCATTGGCATTTTGATCCACGGCTGTTGATGAGAATGTAGGACATCAGTGTTTCCAAAAAGTCTTAAGGCCACGACACACATGGAAAAAAAAACAAGGTAGAAGTAATTGAAATTCTGAAAGGGGACTTTGAGAATTACCTACAAATAGACACTGACCTTTTTTTTTCCTTATCCTTAATCCCCTTCTAACTGAATATCAACGCGATGTGTTGGAAGAGCAGGTACAACTTCTGCGCTGCAGGCTGTAGCTGGTGTGTGAACACAGCACAGCTTCTAATCCTGTACCAAATATAAAATTAACTGAAAAATGACTTTCTGTTTCAGTTTGTTTGCTCATAAGGTACAAGGCACTGATAGATATTTGAGGAAAATGAAAGCAATAGGCTCAAAGTCATTCAACAGAAAAATAACTGCTTTGTAAGACAGACATTTCTGAGAAACCTCTAACCTCAGCCGCCCAGCCTTAGCCACACCTTCCCTGTGAAGTCACACATTAAGGAGTGTGTGCTGGGTTGAGCGACGCCACACCACACACGGGCTGCCTACCACGGAAGGCTGTTTCCATGCCAGAGGGATTCCAAAGAAATACATTGAGCTTGAGGTTAATCCTGGAGTCAAACTCTTGCCCAGAGAGGGCTCTTGTGGTCTGGAAAGCCCAGGAGACCCTACAGAGTAATTTGACAACTGAGGCTTTGGGTTCACTCTAGGACAGATACAAGAAGGACTTTGGCTAAATAGTCTTGGCTATTGCCATCTTCAAGTCAAAGCCAAAACCTACCTGGTTTCTCAGGAGTCTTTCTGAGTGTTCCCAACAACCCCTGCACTGCCCTAAGGCCAGTAATGTGCTGGCTGAGTGTGGAACCCTGAGGATGAAAGTGAGACCGGGGAGTAGTTTGAGAGGCTATCACACCCTAGTAAAGAAGGTCAGGGCTAGGTCTGCCAAGTGCCCCAACACTTTCAGGATGGATTTAGCTTGTGACAGCATCAGACTTCAGATCACCCCATCCCCACCCTGCATCTACTGGTGGGTCTGACCTACCTGATGAGCCTTTTGCCTAAATGTCTGGTTGTCATTCGTAATCTCTGCTGAGAACACAATGATCCCTATCTCAGTTTCTTCACAGAGTTTCTGGCAGCACCTTTTTGTTGGACTGGTTCCAGCTGTAAATATCCCTTATACAGGATAGTTTTGTCCATTTTTTGCTCTGCTCAGACATCCTGCAAACAATGGGCATTCCAGCACTAACCTGGATACATTTTAAATTTTTGTGTCATGGCCAGGTGCAATGCCTCACACCTGTAATCTCAGCACTTTGGAAGGCTGAAGTGGCTGGATCACCTGAGGAGAGTTCAAGGCCAGCCTGGCCAACGTGGTGAAACCCCTTCTCTACTAAAAATATAAACATTAATCGGTCATGGTGGTGCATGCCTGTAATTCTAGCTACTCAGGAGGCTGAAGCAGAAGAATTGCTCAAACCCGGGAAGTGGAGGTTGTAGTGAGCCAAGATTGCACCAGTGCACTCCAGGCCGGGCAAAAGAGTGAGATTCCATCTCATAATAATAATAATAATAATAAAAAATAATAAATAAAATGTTTGTGTCAGACAGAGTTAGTGATTTAGGCAGTGGTTCTGTCTGAGGATTAATCGGTCCCAACCCCTGCTACCCTGAGCTGCACTCCATTAGATCCATTACCTAGCAACTCAAAGCTTCCAGGGAACCTGATTGCCTGGGAAGCCCTATCTGCATTTCAAGGTTATTGAAATGTACCTTGACTAAGACTGCCTGGGGACATGGCCCTACATAGGCCTCACACACACCCATGACATCTCAGACACACTGAAATCAGATGATTTCTAAATGAAAAGAAAAACAGGAATAATGTCATAGGTCCATCTTGACAAATGCTACTCTAAGATAACCAATTACCTTCTCATTCAATGGGTGTAATTCTAAGGGTGACCAAAATTACAGGCACGCTTTGGAGTTATTGCAGGTTCGGTTCCAGACCACTACAATAAAACAAATACCACAATAAAGCGAGTCACACAAATTTTTTGGTGTCCCAATTTATATAAAAGTCATGTTTATAATATACTGTAGTCTCTTTTTTTTTTTTTTTTTTTTTTTTTTTTAGACGGAGTTTCGCTCTTGTTACCCAGGCTGGAGTGCAATAGCACAATCTCAGCTCACCGCAACCTCCGCCTCCTGGGTTCAGGCAATTCTCCTGCCTCAGCCTCCTGAGTAGCTGGAATTAGAGGCACGCACCACCATGCCCAGCTAATTTTTTGTATTTTTAATAGAGACGGGGTTTCACCATGTTGACCAGGATGGTCTCGATCTCTTGACCTTGTGATCCACCCACCCTCAGCCTCCCGAAGTGCTGGGATTACAGGCTTGAGCCATACTGTAGTCTCTTAAGTGTGCAATGCTATTATGTCTAAAAAAATGTGCATACATTAAAAACACTATATTGCTAAAAAATGCTAACTATCATTTGCACCTTCAGTGAGTGACACTCTTTTTGCTGGTGGAGGGTCCTGCCTATTTTTATGGCAGCTGACTTATCAGGATGGTGATTGGTGAAGGTTGGGGTGGCTGTAACAATTTCTTTCTTTCTTATTGGAAGAGACATGGTCTCTCTCTGTGGTCCAGACTGGAGTGCAGTGGCATGATTATAGCTCAGTGCAGTGTCAAACTCCTGGGCTCAATGAATCCTCCTGCCTCAGCATCCCAAGTAGCTACACTACAAATGCCACCATGCCTAGCTAATTTTATTTATTTATTTATTTATTTCGTAGCACCTGGGTCTCACTATTTTATCCAGGTTAGTGTTGAACTCCTGGCTTCAAGTGAGACTCCCCTGCCTTTGTCTCCCAAAGAGCCAGGATTATGGGCATGAGCCACCACACTCAGCCTCTATTTCTTAAAATGAGGTCACAGTGAAGTTTGTTACATTGACTGAGTCTTCCTTTCATGAATTTTTCTCTGTAGCATGCTATGCCGTTTGATAGTATTTTACACACATTAAAGAAATTTAGTAAAATTTCTTTCAACATTGAAGCTGATTCTTTTAAATCCTGCCACTGATTTGTCAACTAAGTTTGTGGAATATTCTAAAACCTTTATTATCATTTCAGTAATGCTCACAACGGCTTCACCAGGCGTAGATTCCATCTCAAGAAACCAATTTCTTTGGAAGCAACTCCCCATCCATTTAGGTTTTATCAGGAGATCACAACAATTCAGTCACATTTTGAAGCTCCACTTCTAATTATAGTTCTCTTGTTATTTCCACCACATCTGCAGTGACTTCCTCCACTAAAATCTTAAACACTTCAAAGTCATCCATGAAGGTTGGAATCAGTTTCTTCCAAATTTCTGTTAACGTTAATATTTTTGACCTCTTTCTGTAAATCACAAATGTCCTTAATAACATCTATAATGGTGAATCCTTTCTAGAAGGTTTTCAATCGACTTTGCCCAGACCCACAGAGGAATCACTATCTATGGCAGCTGTAGCCTTACAAAATGTAAATAATGGGACTTAAAAGTTGAAATGGCTCCTTGATCTGTGGACTATAGAATGGATGCTCTGTTTACAGGTATAAAAACATTAATGTTGGCCAGATTCAGTGGCTTACGCACTTTGGGAGACTGAGGCAGGCAGATCATGAGGTCAGGATTTCAAGACCAGGCTGGCCAACATAGTGAAACCCCTTCTCTACTAAAAACACAAGAATAGCCAGGCACGGTGGTGGGTGCCTGTCATCACAGCTACTGGGGAGGCTGAGGCAGGAGAATCACTTGAACCCAGAAGCCAGAGGTTACGGTGAGCTGAGATCATGCCATTGCACTCCAGCTCAGGTGACAGTGGGAGACTCCATCTAAAAAAAAATAAAAAATAATGTCCTTGACACCTCCATTGGAGCTCCTGGGTGACCAGATGCATTGTCAATAAGCAGTAATATTTCGAAAGGAATTTTTTTTTTCTCAGCAGCAGCTCTCAACACTGGGTTTAATATAATCAGTAGACCATGCTGTAAACAGATGTGCTGTCATCTAAACTTTGTTAGTCCATTTATAGAGCACAGCAGAATAAATTTAGCATAATACTTAAGGGACCTAGGATTTTTGGAATGGTAAATGAGCATTGGCTTCCACTTATCAGTCACCCGCTGCATTAGCACCTAAAAAAAAAAAATAAATTTATCTTGTCCTTTGAAGTTTTAAAGCCAAGTGTTGATTTTACCTCTGTAGACATGAAACTCCTAGATGGCCCTTTCTTCCAATAGAAGTCTGTTTTGTCACCATTGAGTATAGCCACCTTTATCAATGATCTTAGCTGTGTTTTCCGGATCACTTCTAAATCTTCTCCATCTGCACTTGCTGCTCCACCTTGCACTGGTATGTTATGGAGACAGCTTCTTTCTTTAAACCACATGACCAGCCTCTTCTAGCTGCCAACTTTTCTTCTTTGGTGTTCTCATCTCTTTCATCCTTTCTAGATCTAAAGAGAATTAGGATCTTGCTCTGGATTAGGCTTTGGCTTCAGGGAATGTTGTGGCTGGTTTTAGCCATGCAGACCACTCAGACTTTCTCCATGACAGCAAGAAGTTGCTTTTGCATTCTTGTCATTTGTGTGTTCCCTGGAGTAGCACTTTTAATTTTCTTCAGGAACTTTTCTTTCGCATTCACAACTGGAATAACTGCTTGGCACAGATGTCTAGCTTTCAGCCTATCTTTGTTTTTGACATTCCTTCCTCACTAAGCTCAATCATTTTTTAGTGCTTGATTTAAAATGAGAGACGTGCAACACAGCCTTTCACTTTAACACTTAGGGGCTATTGTAGGGCTATTAATTGGCCTAATTTCAATATTGTTCTATCTCAGGGAATAGGGATGAGCAAGAAGAGATGGAGAGAGACAAAGAAATGTCTGGTTGTTGAAGCAGTCGGGACACACACATTTCTAGATTAAGTTCACATTTTATATGGGTATGGTTAGTGGTGCCCCAAAATAATCACAATAGGAACATCAAAGATCACTGATCACAGACCAGCATAACAGAAATGATAATTTGAACATTTAAAGTATTGCAAGAATTACCCAGATGTGACAAAGAAATATGAAATGAGCACATGCTGTTGGAAAAAATGGCAACAGTAGACTTCCTTGATTCAGGGTTGCCACAAACCTTCGACGTGTAAAAAATGCAATTATCTGTGAAGTGCTGTAAAGCTAAGCACAATAAAAGAAGATACCCCTATCCTGTGCTTTTCTGTACTGGTAGAGAGGGAATTTCTTGTTTAAGAAAATGACAAAAGGAATTCTTGATCTCTTTAAGTTTTTAAATTCAGGTTCTACAAGTTGACGGAGTATGACAAGTACTTCTCTTCTTCTAGACCCACTCCACTGCTTCCAAAAGGTCATCTGAGAAGGGGCAAAGCTGAAACATGCAGAAGTATTGCATTTTTAAAATACTGCCAGATTCTGTGATTGATAGTACATTCAACTCAATATATTGAAACAGTAAATAAATAGGGCCCATGTGCCCTAAATTAATATAGTTCCCAAGAGTGCCTTGGTTTCAAGGACATAGTTTATGCTCTGCAGAGTCTCCCTCAATAAAACAATAAAAACAACGTAGCAGAAAGCAGGCTCTAAGTCAATGAGCTCCTCCTGGGTGTCCCAGCTTTGCTTCGTGCTGAGGGATGTATATGACAGTTTCCTTCCCTTTAGCCAGCCCGCAATATAGTTGTGAAGGCAAACTCATACCAAAAAGCAGCATAGCAAAGAGTACTAAGCAACAATGAAGGGCTACACTTTTTCTGAAGCGAGGGAAGGCTGCGCTCACCAGAGCAGACTGTGATACTGAAGGGTCATATGCGGACCCTGGAGGCGGGAACAGAGCCAGGTGAATAGATGGAAACACAAGGACCCATTTGAGGTGGAGCAAACATGGGGTGTGAATGGACTGTGAAGAGGCCAGACTGATTAGAATAGGCCATCTGTGCTGTGTTAACAATTTCAAAAATACCACTTTCAGATTCTACACAATAAAGGGAAAAAATAGAGAGACCTAATGGCTTTATATGAATGTAAAAAGGGTAGAATTAGTTTTTCTTTGGTCTTTCAGAATATATCCATGAAAATTGCTTCAGAAGTTATACTATGGTTACAAACCTGGGGGTGGGGTTTTAAAACAAAGAAACACATTCTAGTTATACCTGTTATTTTAGGTCCTTCGTGTCTATATTTAACAGTTAAGTTTTTCGGTGTTGGCCATGTTTACTTAGACCCTTTCCTTTCATTCTAACTATGGCATTTTTAGCCTGAGAATCCAGTCTGACAGCATTTCCTGTACAGACCTGGTAGAGAGGCCAGCTGACTGAACATTCAGAATCAGGATCATACAGGATTCTGAAAAATATATAAATCAAAAGAGAAAAAGGAGGGAAGTTCTATGCAATAAGTTTCATGTTCTATTTAAAATAGAACACAGAAAAGCTAGTCTATAAAGCTCTGTCTGCCACTAATAAGCATATCATCTTAAGAGGGAACCACTGACAAAACTTACCTATTTCTAATAAGTGATGCATTACAAATGGAAATATATTTTGAACATAGATATTTTCATATCACGTATTCTTTTTTAGTAAATGTAGTATCATATTCACCTGCAAAATGTATATGTCCAAACCTACTATTTTCTTTTTTATTAAATGGATATTTTCCTCCTTTAAAAGTCTTATGTCTATGAAAATGTTAGCAAAAATTTGAAATTAATGAATAAAGAATCTGTATGACTTTGGAGCAGCCCTTGGAGAGCTGAGACCATCTGGCAGTGTAATTCACAACCTTCCTGGGACATGTTCCTCGTGCTGTACACTGCCCACTGAGTTTGTACTTCTTGACAAAGACCGCGTGAGAAATTAGCAACATTCTGCTCAAAATGCAAGGTCCTCGTCCCAGATACCACATTTCATGAAAGTAAATGCAAAATATGTCTCTTATCCTTAGACAAATTATTCTTCACAGAACTCGAATTAGTGCTGCTTGTCAGTGGCATTCCCGCATAAGTACATCAGAGGCTGTGTCCAGAGCTCATTACGATGTATGGCTGGCCAGAATGACACTCCCCAGTGCCACCTGAGAGAGAAACATACATTCTCCCTACTCTTTCTGAAAAAGACAGAATAGATCTGCTTCTAGACGTTTCCCAAAATTCAAAAAGAAAATCCTAAACAGCAAAATGCTTTAATTAGAAACCTTAAAAAATTATGAAAGCAAGCAATCCCCTGTCATACAGAACCACATCTGGGAAGACAGTCAATGGGAATTTTTTTATTTTTTCTCACACACAAGCACTATAAACCTTAAATTACCTAGTTACAAGAATGAGAGACGAGGAATTGACATTCTAGGGAAAGTCACTTTCTGGGGAAGTGGAAAGAGCATGGGCACGTGCCCGACCTGGGGTCTAGCATTCATTACCGAGCTGTGCAAGTCACTTAACCTAGCTGAGCCTCAAAGTCCACATCTGTAAAACAGGATAATAATTCCATATTTTCAAGTTGTTTTGACAATTGTAAATAATAGATTTAAAGGAAATCCTATTTGGAAAGCCCTGAAAAAATTATAGCTATCATTGATGTTTTGGCTGCTCATCACGGTTATATCATTTCTACTTTAATTATGGACCCAACACAGAGAAAGTAGAAGCTGAGGGAAAATGATTTGCTACATTTTCCAGACCCACCATCCTACAAGCTTCATAACCAGGAATATCCTGTTTTGCCGCAGTAACATCTTTTTATGAGCTTAGTACCAGACTCTTTCCTGGCACAGAGCATATCCTTTTTTATGGAAGCAAATGTAATATTACAAAGATGCTTTTAATCAGAAACAGGCCACCTAAGCAAGAAACATCTCTTCAATAGGAAATAAAATGCTATAGCTCCATCATTTTGCCATGAGGTGGGCAACATGCCGGGAAATGCTTTTGCCCACTTTTCACTCCTTGTCTAATCAATTTTTATTCTTTTCATAGTCACATGTAATGGGGCTGGAAATAGCTAAATAAAGTGAAAGACGTTTTGAATTGCATTACTAAGTGATAGCTGCATTATTTCATAAATGAATAGTGCTACCCATATTCATATAGTTTATGAATCGGAGTGTCATTTAGGGGAAAACATCAGTGTCAGATTTTGCATTTAAACACCTGCATTAGCTATCAGCTGTGTAAAACCCCATAAAGACAGACAATTCCACAGTAGGCACCCAGATGAGGGTATTCATGGCCCACTTTTGCAACCAGACATGACAGTGTGATCATGGAGAATCTTTCTGTAGTTACTTCCCTTCCCAGCTTACTGAAAAAATTTTAAACCCTTTTATGAAAAGAGCCCCTTCTACATGATTCATACGAGGTAACAGTCTTTGGAGCCTTTCAAATTTCTTCTTCATTTCATCTCTAGATGAAATGGTCATTTTTATTGTTTAAAACAATTTTCTAAATAAAATTTAATAAACGATAAAAGACAGTGTGGCAGACAAGAAGTCTGATATTTATATTGCAACTGATAAACCTGTATTTCTGTACTACTAAAACCCTTCAAATTAGTAGATACTTACTATGATTACTCTGCTATGTAATTGTAGAGGTGGTGGTACTGGTAGTGTGTGTGTGAATGTCTGTGTCTGGGTATTTATGTGTTGCTCCAGACTGCAGGAGAGTTGGAAGAAAAAAAAAGGAGGAAGGGAAGGGATGCAGAAACGCGGAGACTTGTACCCACACAGGTTAGAAATGTGTGTTTAATGAAAGTTGTCAAATAAAGCACAACTTAATGAAACAGAGAATTACAAAATGGATTACATCTTTAAGAACATATTTTAATTCTCATTCATTTATTCGACTCGTGTTTATTCAGCTCCAGCTCTATCTGAGCATGTAGTTGAGTGTGATCACATTAAGCCTGCATGGTACACTGTCTTTACCTCAAGGAACAAGTCTGGCAGTAGAGAAACTTAGGGGCTATAGGTAAACAAATCAACAAATGCACTCTAGGGTCATAAATGAGGTAATTTTTTTTTGAGTTGGAGTCTCACTCTGTTGCCCAGGATGCAGTGCAGTGGCGACATCTCAGCTTACTGCAACCTCGGGCTGCAGGTTCAAGTGATTCTGCTGCCTCACTTGATTACAGGTGTGTGCCACCATGCCCAGCCAATTTGATTTTGTATGTTTTTAGTAGAGATAGGGTTTCACTGTGTTGACCAGGCTGGTCTCAAACTCCTTATCCCAGGTGATCCACCTGCCTCAGCCTCCCAGAGTGCAGGGATTACAGCCATGAGCCACAGTACTCAGCCTATAAATGAGGTAAATATTCTGATAAAACTGTATCCAAGGTATCATTGGCAGACAAACAAAGAAACCCCTAACTTAGCTGGTGAAAGGACAGGCTGTGTCACACACACAAAAAGTAGTATTAGTAGTGATTCTTAGAGGATGCATAAGTGATATCCAAGAGGGGATAAAAAGGGCAAGGGCATTTCGAAAAGTAGAAACATCACAGGCTGAAGGAATTCTGCCAGACATTAGACTGCAGGGAACCAAAAAATTATAAATGGTTTATCTGGAATATGGAAATATGACAAAATAATTCTAACAATAGACAGGGAAATGACCTGCTGAAACAACATTAAAAGGGTATTTTAGATATAGGAACAAATCTAACTACAACAAAATAATTGGTTTAGTGGTGCAGTTAGAGTATTAGCATATGAAGAGCTTAAATGGTGAGAGGGAATCATAATTAACACCTAGAAAATAAGTCAGAAACCTGAATACAGACATAGATTAACAAGTAAAAGTAGCCAGGTGTAGAGAACGTTAAATGGTGGGATGATGGTGAGCAAGAGTGCATGCCCCACCTTTAAGTGAGTAGCACTGCTGGGTCCAGGCCCATGGTTGCTATACTTGAATGCAATCCCAAGATTACCTAATCTCTTGATTTATTTAAAAAAAAAAAAAGCAAGATGGTTGGGCATGGTGGTTCACACCTATAATCCCAGCACTTTGGGAGGCCGAGGCAGGGCGGACTGCTTGAATTTAGGAGTTTGAGGCCAACCTAGGCAACAAAGTGAAACCCAGTCTACAAAAAGTACAAAAATTAGCCAGGTATGGTAATGCATGCCTGCATTTCCAGCTACTCAGGAAGCTGAAGTGGGAGGATCGCTTGGGCCTGGTTTGACGGAGCTGTGACAGCACTATTGCATTTCAGCCTAGGTGACAGAGTAAGACTCTGTATCAAAACACACACACACACACACACACACACACACACACACACACGTGCATGCGGAAGAAAGTAAAGCAATTCATGGCTGAGTGTGGTGGCTCACACCTGCAATTCCAGCACTTTCAGAGGCCAAGGTGGATGGATCACCTGAGGTCAGGAGTTCAAGACCAGCCTGGCCAACATGGTGAAAACCTGTCTCTATTAAAAATACAAAAATTAGCAGGGTGTGGTGGTGCAAGCCTGTAATCCCAGCTACTCAGGAGGCTGATGCAGGAGAATTACTTGAACCCGAAAGGCAGAGGTTGCAGTGAGCCAAGATCGCACCACTGCACTCCAGCCTGGCAACAGAGCGAGACTCCACCCCAATAATATTAATAATAAAATAAAATAATTTTTTAAGAAGAAAAGCATTTCACAACATTAAATGTATTTTTCCAATTTTTAATGTTGGCAAAAAAAATTTAAATGGTTTTTAAAATTTTAGACCTAAGGGAAGATAACTGTGAGCAGGTCTGGTTCATGGTTTTCTATTTGATATTCTCTGCTCTCATTCAATACTTTACACACAGGAGAATCCTATTGGACATCTTATTATAGACTACAAGTTTTGGTCACATGCAATGTGATTTGAGGCAGAAGATGAAATGATTAAAACATAAAACTCTGTACTTAACTCAGACATTTGTACAGTGAAACATACTATGGTCTTAACAGGATGTTAGCAACTAAGTCTAGAAATATTTGGGAAAGAAATCACAAAATTAGGCAAACTAAGATTACTTTAACCCAGGAGACTATTGATTACATTATACCGTCTTTAAACTTATAAATTATATACTTGCTCACAATGATCAGTTAAATGCATTTATTGCAGCCAAAGAAATAAAATGCTATTTCATTAATTTTCATTGTCAAGTTGATATTTTCCTTTGCTGTGTTAGGCCATTCTTGCATTGTTATAAATAAATGAGACTGAGTAATTGAAAAGGAAAGAGCTTTAATTAACTCACAGTTTTGCAGGTTTCACAGGAAGCATAGTGCCAACAGTGTCTCCCAGGGCAGCCTCAGGAAGCTTTTACTCGTGCTGGAAGGTAAAGCAGGAGCAGGCACATCACATGGCCAGAGCAGGAACAAGATAAAGGGAGAGTGGGGTAAAGGAGTGTGCCACACATCTTTAAATGATCAAATCTCCTGAGAAATCACTATCATGAAGACGGTACCAAGCCACTAAGGATGTGCCCCCCCATGATCCAAACACCTCCCATCAAGTCCCACCTCTAGCATTGGGTATTATAATTCAATGTGAGATTTGGGTGGGGACAAATATCTAGATGATATTAGATGCTTTTCTTTTCTGGAGGAGGTGGAACCATGTTGATGTCTACAAGCAGTTATCCCTTGTGACTGCCCACCTATAGGCAATAGTGGTTAGGAGCAATGTCTCCCTTGTAAATTTAAGTTCTCAGGAGCCTGACGCAGAGATGTCCCTGGCCTCAGTTGAGCTTTTCCAGAAAACAATAATGCAATGTTTTACTTTGTTTTTTAAATAATATTCAAATGTTTAAAATATAGAATAATAGATATGCCCTGGTGGTCAGTTGTCACTATTCTCCAAAGGTAATACACAATTGACAAAAACTCTCATGAACATAGTATATATGCAAAAAAATTTCAGGAAACAACTAATAATATGCAAAACAGTATAGTAGGTATCTCAGAGAAATAAAAATATGGGTGAGATATTCTATTGTTTTTTTCTTTGCATCTTTTTGTGTACTTTCAGGAATTCATATAATTCAGCAAGGTGTACAATGTATACAAGAGTATGTATTATTTCTAATATAAAAAATAAGACAGTTGAAAGAGAATAAATGGTTTGCAAAAAAATTGTTGGTTTAATGTATGAAAATACAAGTTTTGTGATGGCCACTCTCAAGGATGAAAGTAAGGCAGAAAAACCGCAAATGATCTACTCTTTTCTGTTCTTGAAAGAAGAGTACAGATGAAAATGTGTGGAAGTCTGTTTAAATGCATTTTAATAAGTTATTATTGATATTTCCTTTCAATTCCTCTACATAGTAAGTATCTCTAAAATGTTAAAACATAAAAAAATATGTTTTATTGTCAAAAAAAAAAAAAAAAAAAAAAAACTCTAAAGAGAAACTCCAGGTAGGGTTAAACTTAAACAAACAAACACCAAATCTGGAAAAAAGAAAGAAATTTGAAGGACATGTATTTTATAACATTATGATAGATATGATAGATTTGGTTTTTTATACTTTAAGTTCTGGGGTACATGTGCACAAAATACAGGTTTGTTACATAGGTATACATGTGCCACGGTGGTTTGCTGCACCCATCAATCCATCATCTACATTAGGTGTTTCTCCTAATGCTGTCCCTCCCCATCCCCCTATCCCCCAACAGGTTCCGGTGTGATGTTCCCCTCCCTATGTCCACGTGTTCTTATTGTTCTACTCCCATTTATGAATGAGAATATTCGGTGTTTGGTTCTCTGTTCTTGTGTTAGTTTTCTTGAGTGAGTTTCTTAATCCTGAGTTCTAATTTGATTGCACTGTGGTCTGAGAGACTGTTACAATTTCCATTCCTTTGCATTTGCTGAGGAGTGTTTTACTTCCAATTGTGTGGTCAATTTTGGAATAAGTGCAATATGGTGGTGAGAAGAGTTTATGTTCTGTTCATCTGGGGTTGAGAGTTTTGGAGATGTCTATTAGGTCTCCTTGGTTCAGAGCTGAGTTTAAGTCCCTAATATCCTTGTTAATTTTCTGCCTCGTTGATCTGTCTCATATTCACAGTGGGACGTCAAAGTCTTCCACTATTATTGTGTGGGAGTCCACAATCTCTTTGTAGGTCTCTAAGAACTTCCTTTATGAATCTGGGTGCTCCTGTATTGGGTGCATATATATTTAGGATAGTTAGCTCTTCTTGTTGTATTGATCCCTTTGCCATTATGCAATGCCTTTCTTTGTCTCTTTTGATCTTTGATGGTTTAAAGTCCGTTTTATCAGAAACTAGGAGTGCAACCCTAGATTTGTTTAAACTTTATCTATAGCAACTCTGAGCAGATGTACTGAAATAAAAATATTAGAGCATCAGAAGAAAGTATTCAAGATAACATTATGAAATTGCCTTGATGTTCAACAACAGTAGCAGCAACAACAAAAATATGAAAGAATAAGTAACCAAACTTATGCTGCAGTCAGCACATCTGAAAAATTAGGAAGTCTAGAAGTAGATAAAATGCTGGTCCCTTTGGAAAATGTGCATATTTGTTATTAATTCTTAGTGTTCCTTTGAGAAGGTGAATAGCTCATTAAGGCAAGAACAGAGCTTGGTGAGACATGCAAAGGATTAGGGATAAAACTTGATTTCTTTAGGAACTGAAAATGATGATTCTGATTCTCCCACCCGCTAAATAGGTCCTTAGTGTCCCTAATGCAGAAATAAATAATGCTAAGTGTGTTACCACTTCAGTGTTCCTGTTCCAATTAATATAATCCTCTAGGGAGAAAACAAGATACCATGCAAAAGCCCCTCGTGCTTAAAACTGAACATTAAATTGAGTCAGATCTTCTCAACTGTCTAAACTACGCTTTTGGAAGTATAACATTTGAGACATCAGGGTAACATCAAAGGCAGTTTTGATGCTCCAGGGCATGGCACTCCAACCGCCTGGAAGAATTAAGGGAACAATTTAAACAATAGGAAAATCTGGTTCATTAAGAAAAATACTTGCCAGAATAACAAACATGATGTGTGTGTATTAGTCAGCAAGTTTTTTGCTCTTTTGGCTATGCCTATGTAACAAACCACATCTATCATTTCTTTTCTCCCTTATATTTGTAACATCTCCTTCTATAGAATATTCTCCACATAATTAGCATGTTCTTCACCCTGTCTTTTGACTCACTAATGGTTTTTTTTAAGAATTTTAATTTAACAGGTTTAAGCATAGCGTCACAGCCAGTTACATACTATATGGAAGATTCTCCCAAGTACCATTTATTAATATCTTATTTATTCAGATTCTGGCTATAGGCACAGCCATGTTGCTGTATGAATCTCAAAGGTCAGAAAATCAATTTCTCTCAGTTTAACTGACTGAGGAATTTAAGACCAAGTGAGGTTCAGTGATCTTTACAGACAGTTTATTGCTCTGAATATTTACTGCAGAATTTTAGACTAGCCATTAACCATTTCCTCTGGAAATATCTCATTTGTAATCTGAAGTGAATAGTGTTATATGCAAGCAAATCTGGGAGAAAAAATATTTTGTGAAGTAAAATTATCAAAACCTTTCTACTAATTAATTAAAAAATTGCATGCATGAACTTGAAATGTAAAGGACTTGCAATTGAACCAAAAATTTGCACACTTGCAAAATAACAGATGCTTGTGAGCTTCCAGAGAAAAGAAAACACTTACATACTATTGGTGGGAATGTAAGTTAGTTCAACCCTTGTGAAAAGCAGTATGGTGATTCCTCTAAGAGCTAAGGGCAGAACTACCATTTGATCCAGCAATCGCTTTATGGGTTATACCTAGACAAATGTAAATTATTCTACCGCAAAGACACATTCAGGCAAATGTTCATTGCAGCACTATTCACAATAGCAAAGACATGGAAATCAGCCTAAATCATAATTATGAGACCTGGTTCTAGACTATGAGTTTAGATGGAAGCAACCTTAGAACTGCAAGCGAGACATAGAAACCAAAGAACGTAGAATGTCTCAAAACATTTCAAAGAAGTAATATCGTACAGACTGTTTTCTACTAGCAATGCAAGCAACTTAGGAAGGAAGAGACACATATGTAAACACAAACAGACACACAAACAAATTAGAACCTTAAAATGATAATCTGATTTCTCTTCAGATGAGATATATTTTTCATCTTTTAAAATGTCTGCCGGGCGCGGTGGCTCAAGCCTGTAATCCCAGCACTTTGGGAGGCTGAGGCGGGTGGATCACGAGGTCGAGAGATCGAGACCATCCTGGTCAACATGGTGAAACCCCGTCTCTACTAAAAATACAAAAAAACTAGCTGGGCGTGGTGGCGCGTGCCTGTAATCCCAGCTACTCAGGAGGCTGAGGCAGGAGAATTGCCTGAACCCAGGAGGCGGAGGTTGCGGTGAGCCGAGATCGTGCCATTGCACTCCAGCCTGGGTAACAAGAGCGAAACTCCGTCTCAAAAAAAAAAAAAAAAAAAAAAAAAAGTCTACTAAGTAGTTCATGAGATAAAGAAGAGACTATGATAGAAATTATGAAATGTTTAGACACAAACGGCAATGAAAATACTGCAGAGAAAACATGGGATCCAGTTTTCACAATTTTAAGAATGAAAATATGTACACTTAAGTTCATTTATTTGTAAAGGAAAATACTTTAAAACTAAATATATTTTTTTAAAGCTAAATGAATTAAGCATTTAACACAGTAACCTAGGAAAAATAAAAAAATCTATCTTGGAAAGTTGAAGCAAAAAAATAATAAAGTAAGAACAGGTATTAGTGAAATAAAAAACAAGGAAACAAAAGAATTAATGAAATAAAAATCTGATTTGCTGAAAAAAACAAATAAAATAGAAAAACACCCAATAAGATTAATTAATAAAATAAAATAAAACACTTAAATTAGCTATGAAATAAGACACACAGCTATAAAGCACATTTAAAACCAAATTAAGTTTAGAAACGAATCCAATATACATATATATGCCTAAATCCTAAATAAAATATTATCTAGATGAGCAAAGTTGTGTGGAAAATAATACACAATGACCTATTTCTGTTCATTTTGGAAATACAAGAAGTGCTCAATAATAGAAAAGATATTAAGTGTTACACTAGTGAACAAATGAGAGGAAAACCACATGATCATAACAATAAGTTCAGAAAAAAATGTTTAATAAAATTCAAACAACTGTTATTTTTTAAACATTCAGAAAATAAATGCAGATGCTAATTTCACTATTGGATTTTAAGTCTTAGCCAATACAACATATTGAAAATATTTTGGAATTTAGAAATAGATTGAAAATGAAGAAACAAAAATTATATGTACTGGTTATCTATGTGATTATTTGGAATTTTCACTAGTAAATTTCAAAGAGTGTGCAGGATGCAAGGTCAACATAAAAATTAATAAGATTCCTACACACCAATAATAACCAATTAGAAACTGTAATTTAAAAATTCTTGTCCTTTAAAGATAACAGAAGCAACACCAAAATCATCATGAAGCCAGGAATAAACTTAAGAAAAGAAAATCTTAAAAATTTTAAAGGAATAATGCTTTATTAAAGCACTTAGAAACAGGCTTGAATAAATAGAGATACATTCATGGACGGAAAGGCTGAAAATTGCAAAGATGTAAATTCTTTGATTTTTAACTTTATAAACACAGATTTTATTTGAATTTTGTGAGAACCATGTGAAGCCTTATTTTTTTTTAGTAAACTTAGCCAGTGAGTCTGTATTTGCCAGTTTCATCAGAATGTCTTATATTTATTTCGCTAGTCCCTATCAGACGTATTTGCTTCAACTGGTTCTCAATTGTGGCTGCTCATTTACAGTTTTAATTCTGTTATCTGTACCACCTGACCTTAGGATGTTTCAGTAATTGGTAACTGGATAACCTAGTAACTGGTAACCTAGTAACTGGGTTTGGCTATTACTGAACTACTGAACTCTCTTCTTACCTCCTACCCTAGATCTTTTCTCAATAGTGTCTCTGGAGCTGTTCCCTGAAGCACTGCTAGTATGTAATTGCATAATCTATTGCACACATCAGTCCTTGGCCATACCCACTGAATGACTTCTTACTTAATTTTCATCCAAAAACTTTAGGAAAAAAATTTTTAATGCATAAATGCTTCATTTCCGCTAATATATGTCTCATAACGGGTATGCCACTATCCCTGATGTTGTATCCTTGGAAATAGGATTTTCAGACCCAAACAATGACTCACTGAGGTACCATTTCTAGAAATCTAGTCATTTCTACTTAAGAAATTGGCCAATCTCAGGAAGTAATAAATAGGTTACCAAGAGGGAAGTTAAAGCTTCAAATGAATTGAAGTCTTGTGAGATTTTGAAGAATCAAAGCCATTTAAAAATATAATAACCTTAGGTAATTTTTAATGTGTGAAATTCTGTTCTTTCAGAACTAAAAAGCAATGACACAATTATTTTGAAAACTTTTTTTATTAGAAGAAACCTAGATAATGATTGCATTTTATGAGGTTGCTTTAAAAATACATTGTATATATGAAGGCATAAATTTAACTGTCAAACACTTTAATTATTTAAAAATTAAGCAGGTCAAATACTTTCTTTCCTCTAACTTATTTTTTGGCAATACTTTACTGGATGTGAATAAAAATCAAATATTGAATAGCACCTTTCTCAAAAGAACTATTTAAAAATAGTCTTAGACATAATATTCCATAGTTGTAAGTCCGCAGAAAATAACAAAGATACTGGGATTTAAAAAAAATTTTTGTTCACATTATAAAAGAAGAGATATTAAAAAGAAAGCAGATTTTCTGACCCCTTAGATTGAATAGAGACAGAGGGATGGTTGGGTTGAGCCACACAGAGTTACTAACTACACTGGTGATTTTTTTTTTGTCTTTATCCAATTCTTTTCCTAATTCAACTAGATACGCATTCCGCAGTGCTCCAGTTTCGCAGAGGCAATCTTTCTTTGTTTCACTCCCAACTGACGTTGCCTGTTTTGACGCCCATTACCTAAGAAATTTTCAAATGTTTTAGATATCTGATAAAAATGAACCAAAGAGATTTTGTTTTTCAGTGCACAATGCTTATTTCTGTCACCATGTCAACTCCATGGACCATCAAACATCTGAAGATAATTTTTACAGAATCTTTCCTATATTTTAAAGATAATTGTCTTGTCTCCTTTATAATTCTGAATTCATTATTCTCAGTTGCTTTATCATGAACTTGTTCATATCAACATTAACAGACGTGAGAAACTAAGCAGGACTAAACTCTGTCTGCCACGATTGATTATCTAAATTTTTGTGTGTAAAGATGCCCTTGAACACAATGGTCCGAGCACACTGGATCCTGAAAACAGTACTGTTGGCTTATGTGTCTCCGTGAAGAATTTGTAAAAATTTGTGTGACTATAGCCAGCGTGAGGGTTAATTTTGTGTCAACTTGACTGGGCCAAGAAGTGCCCAGAGACTTAGTTATCAGTAGGTCTGGCTGTGTCTGGGAGGGTATTTCTGGGTGAGATTAACATTTGAATCTCTGGACTGCAAGATTGCCTTCTTCAATGAGGCTTGTCCTCACTCAATTTCTTGAAGGCCTGAATAGAACAAAAAGGCTGAGTAACAAAGAATCGTTTATCTCTATCTGACTGTATTTGAGCTGGGACATTGGTCTTCTCCCTTTGAAATTGAACTGGAACTTGGACCATTGGACATCCCGATTCTCAGGCTTTTGGACTCAAACTAGAATGAACATTAGCTCTTTTGGATCTCAAGTTTTCCAACTACTCATCTTGGACTTCTCAGCCTCTATATTCATATAAGCTAATTCATGAGAGTAAATGCACCCCACTCTCTCTCGCTGTCTACACACACACACACACACACACACACAGAGAGAGAGAGAGAAAGAAAGAGAGAGAGAGAGAGAGAGAGAGGGATCTTTATCTGTCTATATCTAACCATCTAGCTAACTATCCTATTGATTCTGTTTTTCTGAAGAACCCAGACACAGGAAGTTTCACTTATTCAACAAATAATTACTAAGTACCTACCATGAGGGTGGTAGTGCCCTAAGCAGTAGGCGAAAAGATTCATAGTTAAATATCTGTATTTATAGCAAAAGCCTACCTTATATTCTTACCATTGAAATGAAGACAGTATGCTAGCCAGCTTCCTTTGTAATCTCTGCAAAGAAGAAATCACCATTGATTCATTTCCTCATCAAGTCTATGTTAAGTATCTATTGTTAGGTACTCTTCTAAAAGCTAGAGATACACAAGTGGAGGGCGGGAAAACAAACATCCCTGATTCATAGAGTTTAAAATGTAATGGGAGAGAGAGACCACAAAGAACAAAAAAATACATAGTTATTGGGAAACAATTTTCTGTAGGTCTCTCACATTGCACATACCTTGTTATCAGAGGCACTGACTGCATTTGTTTTGAACTATTCTTTTAAAAATACTTATCTAGTGAAGAACATCGGAAAATAGTGTCTTGTCCAGAGCAAGGTCAGGGTTGCTTACAGCCTAGGAAGATAGTGATAGGCTATCACTATATCACTATAAATAACTGTGTCACTACATCACTATAGTGATCATGACAGGCTGTAGGGTGAGTGAGATGGGAAGTCACAAGAAGTCTTTTAGGAAAGAAGTGACATCATTTGATTTGCAGTGTATTAGATTCACTTTGATTTCTAGGTTGAAAATAGCTCAAAGGAGACCTTGACAGAAGAAAGAAGTCATGAGATTGAAAGGTGCAGCAGAAAGGAGTATAGCTAGAAATTGAGTGTTTTCCTGAGTTAGAAGGAGAGACAAAATTTTGCCTTTTCATAATTTAAACCCTAACTAGTTTGCTAATTTTCTCAGTAGCATTCTTCTTGAATTCATTGAGCTATAACTGTATAAGCCTAATTAGTGCTAAGAATCTATTAGGCAGTAAAAAAAATTTCCTCTACAGTTAAAGAGGTGCACATGTCCTACATGTGAAATTAAGAAAAAATTAATTTTGATTATGCCAAGTTAGAATCAATTGATTACTTGCAACAGTCATTGATAATGTTAATGTTTTCTGGTGCATTAAAAAGCAAATAAAATTTAGACTAAGTGGTTTTTTTTTTTTTTTCTGGTAAGATATGTCAATACATAAGCCCTCTACTCAGAGGAAGATTTTATCTATCACTTCAGAAAGTGAAAGTGATGGCTAGGAGTAAGATAGTCATGGGTATCCAAATCATCATTTTCTGGGAATCTTTTCATTCTAAGCTAGTCATCCCAATATTGTAGAGATAAAATCTTACAAATCTTGCAAAGAATTCTAGCTGATTCATTGACAGGATTAACCTTTTATATCCTCTTATACTACATCTCATATGAAGATGAAAGGCAGAAAGTAGGAGGGCTATCATGGTAAGAAAGCAATGAAAATCCCAAATAAAATTAGTGGGGAAAAAAAAAAGGGAAATCTGTTTCTGTAGATCTCATCATTATCTATCTGTTTTTAAAGCCTTGGGGATGTACGCTTCAGATCTGGTAACATCATTCTGACCCACTCATCCAGAAAGCGTTTGTGGTTAAAATCCCCCCATTGAAAATAATATATTCTCAAATAAGCAAGGCATGAAGGGGACATAGAAAACAGCAGCCTGACTCAAGTAAATGGTGACTATTAGGAAATGGTGGGAAATTAGGTAGAGAGGGGGCTTGGGGCCTTTTGATGGAGAATCTTAAAAGTCAAAGGCAAAGAGGTTAGACTTGGTGCAACAAGGAACTCAAGAGGCTTCATGAGCCAATGCTTACGTATGTCTGTACACCAACCAGCTTATCATCAATGGGAAAAAAATGGAACTTCCGTCAAACATTGTTTTTTTAGGCTCTGTATGATGTTAAATGACAAATGAAACTAGTTATTTCACCTAGCTAATTTGCTTAGTCAGTTTCCAGGTTCCATTCCTGCTGGTTTTCAGTTGCTTCGAGGTTTGGTTTCAGGTAATATTTTGAGGGCTGAGTGCATGTACATTTTGTTGATTTGTTTAATTGTAGAAATAATGTGCATGTTAAGCCTGCTTTATACATGAGAACCCTGAAGATCAGAGAAATAATGGATTAAACGATAATTGATAAAGGAGCCTTTAATAAGGCTTGATAACAAAAAAAGAAAAATATATTTCATTCTCAGCAACTAGACAATGACATAAATTTTTAAAAAGTGAATTTTTGAGAAAGCCTGGGTACTGTATATTTTAATTCTTCATCTATTCCTCATTGTAGCAGTAATTAGCACTCAGTCCTCAAATATAAACCAATGGACATGGAAAATACAGAGATGTCTAAGATACAAACTCTGAAGAAAAAATCCACATGCCAAGAAAGGACATATTCTGTGGTAAACTCACTGTTTATAATGCTATAATCAAGGTTTAAACAAAGAACCTTGGAGAACAGAACAAATAATAAACTCTTCTATGGCAGTTGGGAAGGGGCTTGCAAAAGGCATAGTTAAGAGTGAGTGGAATTTATTCAAAAGGATAGAAGGAAAAGGCAAGAGCAAGGCCTTCAGAAGGCAATTTCCTCTATGGATCCCATCTCTGAATATGCACTGAAAATATGAACGCTTTAATATAGTCCCCAGGACAGCTACATCACATAGTCTTCTTGAAATCTATGGCAGAGGGTTTGTTAATTCTTACGATGGGTATAAAAATACATCTTCATCCATGAATTGAGTGCTATTTAAGATATGTAACTGGTTAGAAAGTCTTTACAGCCCCACTTCTCTGGTAGAATGGAAGAGTAAGACTATATGGCTGATCTGGCAGTGCATGTATCCCTCCACTGCACAGAGGTTCAATCTCCAAATTCAACTATAAGTTGTTTTAAAATATCATTAAATATATGTAATGTAAATACAGGCGAGCTTTTTTGTAATCATAAGATTATCGAAACCAAACACTTGCTGGAGGTGGCAGGGGGCTGACTGGGAAAGAGAACCAGGTTATTTTCTGAAGAGAAGGAAATGTTCTGTATCTTATTTTTGAACATGGTTACATGGGTATATGAAATTAGCAAAACTCCACAAGCTAATGTTTATAATTGTATTGCAATTATATCTCAATAAAAAGTTAGAAAGAAAAGCTTTGCGTCTAGTTGACATTAAAGTTTTTATGAATGTAGTAGTCTGAGGCTTTAAGGGTATATGTGGTGTTTCATCCAAGCTACAAGAACAGAACTTTACTGAATCCTTACTTGCTTTTGACACCTCACTAATAAATGTTTGCACCTTTGGCAGAATTTGGTCTCAGATGTGCTTTCATTGTAACAAATAATCTAGCTATTAGTCCATAGGAATAGTAGAACAATGTCAACAATTAGTTCTGAAATTGGCTAAAAAAAAAAAAAAAAAAAAAAAAAAAAAAAAAAAAAAAAAAAAAAAAAATCCTAACATTAGTTAGCTAAGCAGAGAAATAGGTAAATCTGCAACCATAAACAGTATTGATTTTCAATATGAAAATTTGAATTCAAGCTAGAAAGGGAGGGCAGTGTGTTGATGAAGGTGGGCTTTAGGGGAGATTTGTCTTTTTGGAACCTATTTGCTAGTCTGACAGTTTTACAGTAGTGCTGAGCTCTCTCTGGAAGAAGTACCATGGATTACAGTATCTTCTATGCTCACAAGACCTTATAGAATATCTTGCATGATTTTAATACATGCAAGGAAGGAGGAGGAACTAAGAAAAAAAGAACAATCAACTTCAAAGGTAACAGAAGAAAAAAAAACTAAAATCAGACAAGAACCAAATGAAATTGTTTCCAAAAATAATATAACCTAGGCCTGAAAAGCAATATCTGCATTATATTTTCTATTTTGCACACATATTTTGAAATGTAATGGTGTATGCTTTATTTCTCCACAGATAACAAAGAAACAGTTTAACCTTGATTGAGAGATTTTTGTAGTAAACCTGGTATTTCTGAGGTTATATCTTTCAACCTCCTTATTGACTAAGTGGGAAAAATTGAACACACAATTGCACTGCGAATGTTTTATCATGAATCAAAAGAAAGCAAACTTAGACAACTAGTTTTCTCTGTAGAAGAGAAACTCAAGAGGATAGTTTAAAAAACACATTTTGTTCCATTCATTTCTAAAATGTCAATCCACAGTGAGCTTTGATCATAAAGCCAAGGAGACAGAGATGAGGAATAATTTTGTTGCCCTTTTAACACACCAGCTATGTTGGATGTGATTTTACCTTTATACTTCCAGATGTATCCCATTTATGCCCTACCCAGATTGGCTTACAGACTGAACACCTAAACTTTTCTGAAATTGCGTAAGATTCTGGTATGTTCATAGAACACTAAGCATACAACATGCCTAACACAATCTTTGCTTTTGTGCAATCTCTTCTGACCACTATACCATGTACCTCAGGGACTTTGCTTGCATATTCTAGAATGTTATTTAACCTAAAGATAAATAAAACTCTCTAAAAGAGAGTACAGAGGCTGCATTCTGAGGCTCAGGTCTTACTTTGTTCTTGGGTGCAACTCAACCCACAGAAAGATTATTCACACCCACTCGTAGGTTCAGAGGCAGTCCCACCACCAGCTATGTGCACACCCAAAATGGCCCCTTTGTGAAGCAGGAGAGGCTGGAAAGGAGGAACAGTATGTTCAGTCATTCTGCAACCGCTGGGTAAAAAGTTCACCGTTAGTCCAAGTTTGAGAATGTTAATGCCTATTCCATAGGTTTGTGAAAAACAGAGAAAACTCAATACCATTTTTTTAAAAAGTTATGTTTTAGAGCTTGGAATTCTTTATTTAAATTTTTGAGACTTTCTGGTAAAGAAATTATTAACTTGACTTTCCAACCTTTGTTTGTGGAAGCATTTTGTTGTAATTTAGAATACGTTTTCGATGGATAACTGGCCTAATAAGCCTGCACAAACTGTATGGAAATGTTAATGCAGAGTTGAAATCAAACAAAAGGTACATTTATGTGTTATATTAGGCACAAATTTTACATTTAAAGAGTGGGAAAAAAAGTACTTTTGCTGCAAAACCTTATATAAATGGCACTCACTGTAGAACCAAATTACTGGATACCACTTATTAAATTCCCAATTAGGGATGCCGGAATGCATCAGCTGACAAGCATGCTAAACAGCAATGGATGGAATGTGTTACATTGGAGTTTCTTCAACCAGGGCATTTACCAACATGTGAAAATGGATAATTTTTTGTTTTGCAGAGCTGTTTTGTGCATTGTAGTACATTTAGCAGCATCTCTAGCCTCTACCCTCAAGATGCCAATAGCACTAATACAGACTGGAATTGTGACAACCAAAAATACCTCTAGACATTGTCCCCTGCAGGGAGTCAGGGAGGTCAAAATTCCCCCCTGTTGAGAAACCTTGTTTGAAATCAAAAGCATTCTATAAATCTTGCAACAGTTACTAGTCATTTAACTGTAAAAATGTAGGAGCAATACAAAGACAACAGAAAACAATGTTATAACCACACATAACTCTTTAGCTTGAGAAAGTTATCCTTGGTCAATAGGCAAATCCGTTGCCCACATCATATTCAATATACATGATCTAGTAAATGGAGTCATATTTATCTGGATGGATTTTTATTTTTACATAGCTCTATTGTCCATTCTTTCTGTAGTAATAAATCCAAGCTCTTATAAAATAGACATTTTCTCAACTTTTTAACCCATGGAGCGAATGAAATCTGATCACATTTTCAGTCTCACTCACTTCTCTGAAGCCATCAATAAAACTGAACTTGTAAAAAATAACTGTCGTTGTTTAATACAAAATTAACTTTATAAAATTTTGCCTACCTAGAACAAAAGATAAATAATCGATACACTATGCTGCATACACACTCTTCTGTTTATTTTGAGTTTAACTTCCAACCTTATGATTTGCCTATTTTCGCTGCTGTAATCTAATTTCTAGGCTTGTAACTGATGTCTTTTAAGACCCAGAAGTTCCCTCTAAACTCTCCCTTCTTTGCACATCAGGAACCAGGGCAATTTCAAGAAAAGTAAAGCATGAATAGTGTCAGGGTAGGGGAGGGGGGGGGAATAAAAGGAGTTTACAAAAAGAAATATATAAAAATGAGAATATGAAGATACCTGCTTCTTTTCCTGAGCAGAAAATGTGATGTTTGTCTCAGCACAGACTCAGTGACAGGAGAAGAGTCCCCACACCACCTGCTCAATGGCACCCACCAGAGACTAGCTAAAGTCCTTAATCTTTGAGAGCTCTTAGAAGAAAGTGTCACAAGAGGGGCCAGTGAGTTGCAGGCATTTTCTCACTGAGAAGTCCAATAAGAATATTTTCATGAATGTTTCTTGTTATTTTCTTATACAGGGGAATTCAGACACTGTCCAAACATTAATGAAGTATTCACACTGAGCCTGCTGCTTTCCTTAGCAGAGAAAGAAAACAGCCTGGATGTCCTTGTTTACCCCTTCCTGAATGAACAGTGGAAAAAGAAAGACTCATTGCAACCTACATTCAGGAGATAGAGGGCCTGAGGGCACAGAATATACACATCTCCTGTATTCATAAACTTCTCAACCTACAGATTTTTACAAGCAGAACAAAAATCGTTTTTTCTTCTGCATGCAAAGAACAGGACCTTACAGTAGTGCACAGTCATTTCAATGTTTTCTCTCATGGTAATTGCCAGGCTACAATATGTTTGCTGTTGTCGTGCTTTATCGACATAAATCCTATTGTTTCTGATTTATGAAACTTCAGTGGGAATATTATAAGTGCCGGCAAAAAGTGGTATATGTTTTATTGAAAATAAAAGTAAAGAGAGTTAAAATAATTGAAAGTCACAACAAATGGTGAAGGTAGTGTGGGGACAATGAGGTGTTTACAATCAGGAACAATTCTATAAAACGAAGAATATTCACAAACAACATGATAAAGTATTGTTTGTAAGTAATCCTTTTGGGTGGGGTGGGGGTGCAGCTGTTTTTTATTTCAGAGAGACAGCAGGGGAGGGGCCTCAGTCTTTCTTGGCAACGGCTTTCCTCATGGTGGCCAGGACGTAGCTCAGCTCCTCCTGCTTCCTCTTGGCCCAGATGTGTGTCCCCACCCTTTTTTTTTTTTTTTTTTTTTCTTTTTTTTTTTATTGCATTTTAGGTTTTGGGGTACATGTGATGAACATGCAAGATTGTTGCATAGGTACACACATGGCAGTGTGCTTTGCTGCCTTCCGTCCCCTCACCTGTATCTGTCATTTCTCCCCATGCTATCTCTTCCCACCTCCCCACCCCCCGCCCCTCCCCCATTTCCCCCCAACAGACCCCAGTGTGTAGTGCTCCCCTCCCTGTGTCCATGTGTTCTCATTGTTCAACACCCGCCTATGAGCGAGAATATACCGTGTTTGATTTTCTGCTCTTGTGTCAGTTTGCTGAGAATGATGGTTTCCAGGTTCATCCATGTCCCTATAAAGGACGTGAACTCATCGTTTTTGATGGCTGCATAATATTCCATGGTGTATATGTACCACATTTTCCCTATCCAGTCTATCATCGTTGGGCATTTGGGTTGGTTCCAGGTCTTTGCTATTGTAAACAGTGCTGCAATGAACATTCGTGTGCACGTGTCCTTGTAGTAGAATGATTTATAATCCTTTGGATATATACCCAGTAATGGGATTGCTGGGTCAAATGGGATTTCTATTTTTAGGTCCTTGAGGAATCGCCACACTGTCTTCCACAATGGTTGAATTAATTTACATTCCCACCAACAGTGTAAAAGTGTTCCTATTTCTCCACATCCTCTCCAGCATCTGTTGTTTCCCGATTTTTTAATGATCGCCATTCTAACTGGTGTGAGATGGTATCTCAATGTGGTTTTGATTTGCATTTCTCTGATGACCAGTGATGATGAGCATTTTTTCATATGTTTGTTGGCCTCCTGTATGTCTTCTTTTGTAAAGTATCTGTTCATATCCTTTGCCCATTTTTGAATGGGCTTGTTTGTTTTTTTCTTGTAGATCTGCTTTAGTTCTTTGTAAATTCTGGATATCAGCCCCTTGTCAGATGGGTAGACTGCAAAAATTTTTTCCCATTCTGTTGGTTGCCGCTTCACTCTACTGACTGTTTCTTTTGTCGTGCAGAAGCTGTGGAGTTTGATTAGGTCCCATTTGTCTATTTTGGCTTTTGTTGCCATTGCTTTTGGCGTTTTGGTCATGAAGTCCTTGCCTACACCTATGTCCTGAATGGTTTTGCCTAGATTTTCTTCTAAGGTTTTTATGGTATTAGGTCTGATGTTTAAGTCTTTAATCCATCTGGAGTTAATTTTGGTGTAAGGTGTCAGGAAGGGGTCCTGTTTCTGCTTTCTGCACATGGCTAGCCAGTTTTCCCAACACCATTTATTAAACAGGGAGTCCTTTCCCCATTGCTTGTTTTTGTCAGGTTTGTCGAAGATCAGATGGTTGTGGGTATGTTGTATTTCCTGTGAGGCCTCTGTTCTGTTCCATTGGTCTATATCTCTGTTTTGGTACCAGTACCATGCTGTTTTGATTACTGTAGACTTGTAGTATAGTTTGAAGTCCGGTAGTGTGATGCCTCCCGCTTTGTTCTTTTTGCTTAGAATTGACTTGGCTATGCGGGCTCTCTTTTGGTTCCATATGAAGTTTAATGTGTTTTTTTCCAGTTCTGTGAAGAAGGTCATTGGTAGCTTGATGGGAATAGCGTTGAATCTGTAAATTACTTTGGGCAGTATGGCCATTTTCACGATGTTGATTCTTCCTAACCATGAACATGGAATGTTTCTCCATCTGTTTGTATCCTCTCTTATTTCGTTGAGCAATGGCTTGTAGTTCTCCTTGAAGAGGTCCTTTACGTTCCTTGTTAGTTGTATTCCTAGGTACTTTATTCTCTTTGTAGCAATTGTGAATGGCAGTTCGTTCTTGATTTGGCTCTCTTGAAGTCTATTACTGGTGTATAGGAATGCTTGTGATTTTTGCACGTTGATTTTGTATCCTGAGACTTTGCTGAAGTTGTTTATCAGTTTCAGGAGATTTTGGGCTGAGATGATGGGGTCTTCCAGATATACAATCATGTCATCTGCAAATAGAGACAATTTGATTTCCTCCTTTCCAATTTGGATACCCTTTATTTCTTTTTCTTGCCTGATTGCTCTGGCTAGAACTTCCAGTACTATATTGAATAGGAGTGGTGAGAGAGGGCATCCTTGTCTAGTGCCAGATTTCAAAGGGAATGCTTCCAGTTTTTGCCCATTCAGTATGATATTGGCTGTTGGTTTGTCGTAAATAGCTTTTATTGTTTTGAGATACGTTCCGTCAATACCTAGTTTATTGAGGGTTTTTAGCATAAAGGGTTGTTGAATTTTGTCAAAAGCCTTCTCTGCATCAATCGAGATAATCATGTGGTTTTTGTCTTTGGTTCTGTTTATGTGGTGAATTACGTTTATGGACTTGCGTATGTTGAACCAGCCTTGCATCCCCGGGATGAATCCTACTTGATCATGGTGGATGAGCTTTTTGATATGCTGTTGCAATCGGTTTGCCAGTATTTTATTGAAGATTTTTGCATCTATGTTCATCATGGATATTGGCCTGAAATTTTCTTTTCTTGTTGAGTCTCTGTCGGGTTTTGGTATCAGGATGATGTTTGTCTCGTAAAATGATTTGGGAAGGATTCCCTCTTTTTGGATTGTCTGGAATAGTTTCAGAAGGAATGGTATCAGCTCCTCCTTGTATGTCTGGTAGAATTCAGCTGTGAACCCATCTGGACCTGGGCTTTTTTTGGGTGGTAGGCTCTTTATTGCTGCCTCGACTTCAGACCATGTTATTGGTCTATTCAGGGTTTCGGCTTCTTCCAGGTTTAGGCTTGGGAGGTTGCAGGTGTCCAGGAATTTATCCATTTCTTCCAGGTTTACTAGTTTATGTGCATAGAGTTGTTTGTAATAATATCTGATGATGGTTTGGATTTCTGTGGAATCTGTGGTGATATCCCCTTTATCGTTTTTTATTGCATCAATTTGGTTATTCTCTCTTTTCTTTTTTATTAATCTGGCTAGTGGTCTGTCTATTTTGTTGATCTTTTCAAAAAACCAGCTCCTGGATTTATTGATTTTTTGAAGAGTTTTTTGTGTCTCTATTTCCTTCAGTTCTGCTCTGATCTTAGTTATTTCCTGTCTTCTGCTAGGTTTTCAGTTTTTTTGATCTTGCTCCTCTAGCTCTTTCAATTTTGATGATAGGGTGTCAATTTTAGATCTCTCCTTTCTTCTCATGTGGGCACTCATTGCTATATATTTTCCTCTAGAGACTGCTTTAAATGTGTCCCAGAGATTCTGGTATGTTGTGTCTTCGTTCTCATTGGTTTCAAAGAACATCTTTATTTCTGCCTTCATTTCATTGTTTATCCAGTCAACATTGTTTATCCAGCAAGTTGTTCAGTTTCCATGAAGCTGTGCGGTTCTGAGTTAGTTTCTGCATTCTGAGTTCTAACTCGATTGCACTGTGGTCTGAGAGACTGTTTGTTATGATTTCTGTTCTTTTGCATTTGCTGAGGAGTGATTTATTGCCAATTATGTGGTCAATTTTAGAGTAGGTGTGATGTGGTGCTGAGAAGAATGTATATTCTGTGGATTTGGGGTGGAGAGTTCTGTAAATGTCTATTAGGTTTGCTCGTTCCAGGTCTGTGTTCAGGTCCTGGATATCCTTGTTGATTTTCTGTCTGGTTGATCTGTCTAATATTGACAATGGGGTGTTAAAGTCTCCCACTATTATTGTGTGGGAGTCTAAGTCTCTTTGTAAGTCATTAAGAACTTGCCTTATGTATCTGGGTGCTCCTGTATTGGGTGCATATATATTTAGGATCGTTAGCTCTTCTTGTTGCAGTGATCCTTTTACCATTATGTAATGTCCTTCTTTGTCTCTTTTGATCTTTGTTGCTTTAAAGTCTGTTTTATCAGAGATGAGAATTGCAACTCCTGCCTTTTTTTGCTCTCCATTTGCTTGGTAGATCTTCCTCCATCCCTTTATTTTGAGCCTTTGTGTATCCTTGCATGTAAGATGGGTTTCCTGGATACAGCACACTGATGGGTTTTGGCTTTTTATCCAATTTGCCAGTCTGTGTCTTTTGATTGGGGCATTTAGTCCATTGACATTTAGGGATAGTATTGTTATGTGTGAATTTGATGCTGTCATTTTGATGCTACCTGGCTGTTTTGTTGGTTAGTTGATGCAGATTCTTGATTGTGTTGCTGCTTTTTTACCATTTGGTGTGTTTTTGGAGTGGCTGGTACTGGTTATTCCTTTATATGTGTAGAGCCTCTTTCAGGAGTTCTTGTAGAGCAGGTTTGGTGGTGATGAAATCTCTCAGTGCTTGCTTGTTCACAAAGGATTTTATTTTTCCTTCACTTATGAAGCTGAGTTTGGCTGGATAGGAGATTCTGGGTTGAAAGTTCTTTTCTTTAAGGATGTTGAATATTGGCCCCCAGTCTCTTCTGGCTTGTAGGGTTTCTGCTGAGAGATCTGCTGTGAGTCTAATGGGCTTCCCTTTGTGGGTAACCCGACCTTTCTCTCTGGCTGCCCTTAGAATTTTCTCTTTCATTTCAACCCTGGTGAATCTGATGATTATGTGCCTTGGGGTTGCTCTTCTTGAGGAATATCTCTGTGGTGTTCTCTGTATTTCCTGGATTTGAATATTGGTCTGCCTTGCTAGGTTGGGGAAGTTTTCCTGGATAATATCCTGAAGAGTATTTTCCAGCTTGGATTCATTCTCTTCATCACATTCAGGTACACCTATCAGACGTAGATTAGGTCTTTTCACATAGTCCCACATTTCTTGAAGATTTTGTTCATTCCTTTTTGCGCTTTTTTCTCTGTTCTTGCCTTCTCTTTTTATTTCATTGAGTTGGTCTTCGACCTCTGATATCCTTTCTTCTGCTTGGTCCATTCGGCTGTTGAAGCTTGTGCATGCTTCACGAAGTTCTCGTGTTGCGTTTTTCAGCTCCATCAATTCACTTATTCTCCTCTCTATGCTGTCCATTCTCGTCAGCAGTTCGTCCAATCTTTTTTCAAGGTTCCTATTTTCTTTGCGATGGGTTAGAACATGTTCTTTTAGCTCATTGTAGTTTCTTACTACCCATCTTCTGAAGTCTGATTCTGTCATTTCATCACCCTCCTTCTCCATCCGGTCTGGTTCCCTTGCTGGTGAGGAGTTGTGATCACTTTTAGGAGGAGAGGTGTTCTGGTTTTGGGAGTTTTCATCCTTTTTACGCTGGTTTCTACCCATTTTTGTGGGTTTATCCACCTGTTGTCTGTCTCTGTCCCAGGGAGTTGGAGCTTTATGAGTTTCCGTTGCACTACTGCCTTTTTTGATTTATTTTTTTTTTTCAGGTCGGACCCGCCCAGCTAGCAGCACGCCTAGCCTCTGCCTGCCCGCAGGGGCTTTGCTGAGCTGCTGTGAGCTCAGCTGCCCTGAGCTCTTCCCTGTAATCCTTTTTATATGGGCGTAGTTAGAACTGTCTGGGCAATGGTGGCCCCGCCTCTGTTATGGCGGACTCTCTCTGTTGTGGCAGGTTGCCTCGGCAACGGCGGGTTGCCTCGGCAACGGCAGCCTGCCTCCGTAGTGGTGGAGAGTCTCAGTAATGGCGGAAGCCCCTCCCCCACGGAGCCGGACCGTCCCGGTTCAGCTGTGCTTGGTTTGAAGGGCTCAACCCAGAGGGTTTCCAATTACTGTTTTTGTTTTCGTTGTTGTTGGGGGTGGAGGGGTGGGACCAACCGAGCCTGATCACCTGGCTCCCTGACTCAGAGTCTTTTCTTTTAAGTTGAACGACCCCGCGTTCCGGTCGCTTGTTGAAAAGGCGCCGGGATCTCCCGTGCTGCGACTCACGGAGTCGGCTCGAACCTCGGCGCCGGCTCCTGGCGGATTTTTTGCCTAGGAATCTCCTGGCCTGGCTCGCTATTTCAGATGAATGGGCTATTCTGCCGTCTCAGGGCTCTGCTCGCCAGCTAAGAGGGCTCCCAGACCAGTGGCTTTTGTACGGAGAACCGCAGCAACAGGGAGTGGTCACAGCAGCCGCGCGGGCGGAATCAGCCCCGCGGGGGCCAAAACAGCCGCACCGGCTGGGACTGCGACGCTGGCGACCCCTCTGCCTGGGTATCTCCTGGTCTGTGGGCAATAAGAGTTCGTCTGGAAATGCGGCGTCCACTCACCCTCTGCACTTTCACTGGGAGCTGAAGTCCTGAGCTGTTCTTAGGCGGCCATCTTGAAAGTCGGCCCCCACCCTTTTCTTGATGAACTTGAGGGCACGTTTGTCCTTGGAGACCTTCAGCAACTCTGTGGCGCGCCGCTCTTATGGGGTAAAGCCACACACGTCCCGGATCACAACCCGCAAGAACCTGGTGTCTGGTCAGACGCCCGCGGCGGCGGCTGTGCCCGGGCTTGTTCCCGTTCTTGGTGACCTTGCGGCCCTTGCTGGGGCCCGCGGCCCGAGGGCAGCGAAGAGCCATGGCTGCTGCTCTCCAGTGGCGGCCGTGGCGGATGCTCTAAGTAATCCTTTTTATACAAGTTTTGCTATAAACATTTCTAACTGCCTGTCATGTCTTTTTGACCTGGAAGCTTGAATACAATTTTAGTTTTGGAGAAGAAAATCATGTTGTGTTTCTTTTCCTTATTTTGTTTTGTTTTGTTTTACTTTAATGGTCTAGTATCCATTAGGGGTTGAGGAGAGGCAGAAGAGATATAATTGGTGGTAATTATTAGTTTGATCTTTGAATTTGCAGATTCTGTTAATAGCATGCCTACTTCACTAGCCATGTAATACCGGAATGTCCAAGTCATTTATGTAAAAAAACAAAACAAAACAACCCAGCTATTAGAAAAAGTAGTTTTCAAAATTGTATTTACCCTACTGTGTTGTCTTAACTTGTCTGGCTTCCATTTCTATGTACAGACCTAAGGTCACAGCTTACAGTCAGATTACCATGTGCTCGCTCACACTTCATCATCATATTCAGTATTCTGTGGTTTCTTCTTTGGAAATATTAGCTAAAACAAATTCAGTATAGGTAGACCTGTCTTGTGCTTGGCTTTATTACACCTGGCAGCTATTACATTTTTTTAAATGATAGATAATAAGTATTGTATGTATTGGGTACATAGCACATTTTGGTAGTTGCATAAAATGTATAATGATTCGATCAGAGTAACTGAGATATCCATCTTCTTAGATATTGGTCTTTTCTTTGTACTAGAAATATTTGAATTAATCTCTTAGCTATTTACAACATGTGATCATTAAATACAGTCAGCCTACGGTGGTATTGAACACTAGATTTTTTTTCCTTCTATCTCACTGTATTTTTTGGCCATTAACCATCTTCTTTTCATTTCTCACTCTTCTCTACCCTTCCTAGCCTCTAGTTACCACCATTATACTCTTGACCTCCATAAGATCAATGATTTTAGCTACCACAAAGGAGTGAAAACATGCAATATTTGTCTTTCTGGGTCTGATTATTTCACTTAACATGATGTCCTCTGGGCTTCTTTGAATTACTGCAATGACAATATTCCATTCTGGTTTAAAGGTGAATCATAGTTTCTTGAAGATATAATGTGATATATACATATCGCATTGTCCTTATCCATTGTTGTACACTCAGGTTGATTTCATATTTTGGCTATTATGAGTAGTCCTGCAATTAAACATAGAAGTGTTGGTACCTCTTCCACATGCTGATTTCAGTTTTCACAAGTTGGAAGTTTGTGGCAGCCCTGCCTTGAGCATGTCTGTCTGTGACATTTTCCCAAAAGCATGTGTTCACTTTATGTTTCTACATCACATTTTACAAATTCTCGCAATATTTCAAACCTATTAATTATTAGCATGTCTTGATCAGTGATCTTGGATGTTACTAATGTAATTGTTTTGAGGTGCCACAAAAGAAAAACTCATATAAGATGGAAAATTTAATTGATAATTATTGCATGTATTCTGACAGCTGCACTGACTGGCCATTTTCCCATCTTGCTCCTTACCTTTGCACTGCCTTACTGTCTGAGACACAAAAATATTGAAATTAAGATAATTAATAACCCTGCAATGGATTCTAAGTGTTAAAGCAAAAGGAAGAGTCACACATCTCTCACTTTAAATCAAAAGCTGCAAATGATTAAGCTTAGTGAGGAAGGCATGTTAAATACCAGGTTAGGTGGAAAGCTAAGCCTCTTGCACCGGTTGAAACAGTTGTGAGTGAAAGGATACGCTCTAGAAGAAAATTAAAAATGTTACTCCAGAGCTAGGCATTGTAGCTCACTCTTGCAATCCCAGCACTTTGGAAGGCCAAGGAGGGACAGTCACTTGAGACCAGGAATTTGAATGGTCTGGATAGAAGATCAAACCAGCCAAAACATCCCTTTATGCCAAAGCCAAATTCAGAAGAAGATCCTACCTGTTTCCAGCTCTATGAAGGCTGTCAGGGGGGAAGTTACACAAGAAAAGCTGAAAACTAACAGAGGTTGGTTCATGAAATTTAAAGAAAGTAGCCATCTCCGTAACTTTATGTGCAAGGTAAAGCAGCAAGTGCTGATGTGGAAGCTACATCACGTTATCTTGAAGACCTAGCCAAGATCGTTGATGAATGTCAATTCATTCACTGATGAATGAATACACTAAACAACAGATTTTCCGTGGAAACAAAACAGTCTTCTATCAGAAGAAGATCCCATCTAGGACTTTCATAGCTAGAAAGAATTCAACACCTGTCCTTCGAAGTTTCAAAAGACAGGCTGATTCTTCTGGTGACATAAGTTAAAACCAATGCCCACTGCCATTTCCAAGATCCTAGGATCCTTAAGAATCACATGGAATCCATTCTGCCTGTCCTCTATAATTTTTTTTTTAAAAAATAACCTTAATAGCAGCAAATCATTTTACAGCATAGTTTACTAAATATTTTAAGCCAATTATTGATAGCTACTGCTCCAAAAAAAGAATTACTTTCAAGATATTACTGCTCACTGACAACATATGTATTCATTCAAAAGCTCTGATGGAGAGGTACAAGAAAATTAATGTTTTATGCCTGCTAACACAACATCCATTCTGCAGCCTATGGATCACAGAGTAACCTCAGCTTTCAAGTCTCAATGCCTAAGAAATACATTTTGTGAGGCTATAACTGGCTTTGCTAGTGATTCCTCTTTGGATCCATTGAAAACCTTCTTGAAACCTTCTGGAAAAGACCAATTGAAAACCTTCTGGAAAAGATTCACCATTCTAAAATGTCATGAAGGATATGCTTGATTCATGGGAGGAGGTCAAAATCTCAACCTTAACAGGAGTTGAGAAGAAGTTGATTCCAAACTTTGAGGGATTCAAAACTTCAGTGGAGGAAGTCACTGTAAATGTGGTTAGAAATAGCAGGAGAACTAGGATTAGAAGTGGAGCCTGAAGATGTTACTGAATTGCTGCAATCTCATCATACAACTTGAATGGATGAGGAGTTGCATCTTAGAGATGAGCAAAAAAAGTGGTTTCTTGAGATGGAACGTACTCTCTTTGAAGATTCTGTGAACAAGGTTGAAAGGAC
This sequence comes from Saimiri boliviensis, assembly GCF_048565385.1. Taxonomy (NCBI): domain Eukaryota; kingdom Metazoa; phylum Chordata; class Mammalia; order Primates; family Cebidae; genus Saimiri; species Saimiri boliviensis. The sequence continues at coordinate 225,441,909 of NC_133449.1, forward strand.
AATAAAGGATTTAGAACACTCTGTAAACTTAGTTTATAAAGCAGCAGCAGAGAATTGACTGTTACAATTTTGAAAGGAATTCTACTGTAGGTAAAATGCTTCTCATGCTACAGAAAAAGTTTTCTTGAAGAGTCCACTGACGTAGCAAACTTCATTGTCTTATGTTAAGAAATTGCCACCCCAACCTTCAGCAACCACCACCCTGATTAATCAGCAGCCATCAACAGGGCAGGAAGACCCTCCACCAGCAAAAAGATTATGGCTCACTGAGGGCTAAAATGGTCATTAGCATTCATCAGTAAATTATTTTTAATTAAGTGATGCACATTTTTAGTCATGTTATTGCACATCTAATAAACTACAGTACAGTATAAACATAACTTTTATTTGCACTGGGAAGCCAAAAAGATCGTGACTAATTTTACTGTGATGTTTGCTTTACTGTGGTGGTCTTCAGTAGAATCCACAATATCTATGAGGAACGTCTGTTTATTTGTAAAATTCTTTCTTGGCAAAAAAAGCCCCTCTCCTTTACTTTGATAGCCTATATTCAACCAATTGCCAAATTACATAGATTTCTACCTGTGAAATATCTTTACGATTATCCCATCTTGTACTTCAACTATCGATTCCCAGAATTATTTTGCTTCACCTTCAATTGGGCTTCCACATAACTTAATACTGCCTACTTCTCTCCTGCATTCAGGTGTAGGTTCTTCATACACACACTTTCAATCATGTGCAAAATCCCTCCTAAAATACATGAACGTCTTCTAGCTACCTAATGCCATTAAATAGAAACCCATCCTGCTCATTTTCAAAGGTGCTAACACTGTCACCTCCACATCAGGCTTCCCACTGCTCCAGTGTCATCGCTCAACTCTGCCTGCAGGTTCCCTGTTCACCAGATTGCTAGAACATTTCAATTACCCAAGCAGACATAATTTTATGCCTGATATTCTTCTGCTAGGTAATTTTTTTGTTGCCTGTTTTCACCTGCCAAAACATAATCTATATTTCTAAATCCATTTCTAATATCTGTTTTCCCATTTTTCTCAAGTGTAGGTGAATGTTCCTTGATTTTGCAGTGATCACTCTCTGTGGAGTTTTCTTTGTACCCTTTTACAGCACTAACCCTGCAAACATCACCTTGGATCATAGAATGTGCCTATGGCTCACGCAATATGGTAGACCATCAGCTCCTTAAATGTAGCTGCTATAATTTACTCATCTTTGTGTCTTCTTAGTGCCTGGCACTTAATAGGTATTTTATGAATATTTGTAAATTTATAAATGACTCGATAAAAATTATGCTTAGGAGCTTGAAGAAACATATAAGTATTCATTCATTCATTCAATAATTTATATATATATAAACATATATATATATACATATATATATATATATATACACACACACATATATCACTTGCCAGAAACTCCTCTATGATAATTTTCATTCAGTGCTAAGATTTTTTCCCAGATGGAAGCAATTAATATGTATTTGCCAATAATGAACAGAAAGAAGCCAACTTTACTTTTAGAATAATCAGTCTACAATATAGCTTTCACTAACAAATCTGGCAGATATAATTTCTCATAATGTTAAAATATGTAAATGAAATTAAATCTCTCCATGTGTTAATTTAAGCATTATCTCTGCATAAAAATCATGGTATACTGGTGTAAGTTTTCACCTTCCAGGATATGCTTGATGCAAAATAAACATATAGCTGTCAGCTCACAGCTTTGTATGATTGGTGTTGGAAAAACTGTAAAATTAGATCTGTTAGCTTTATAACACACTAGATAATGGTAAATTTGCACTAGAGTAACAGCAGCGATGCAGATGGGAATATATCTTCTTTGTGAAAACCACTATGTCATTGCACTGCACTTACTATTTTTTGCTGGTATTTGTGTGAATGATTGAAACTGAGCTATCATACATCCCAAAAATAGTATAGCTATATTTATGTGCCCAAATACGCAGATGCTTGTTTGCCAAATTTTATAAATTACAATTTATTAGAGATTGATTGCTACATGAATAAAGACTGGGATATAAGTTCTAGTCCTAACTATGCCAAACTAGGCTTTATTTACTAGCAGTGTAATCCTTCAAATCAGTTAATTATTCTAAATTTAATTTAATGAGGTGAAAAATCACATAATCAAAATTAGCTTTGATGAACTTTTGCTTCTGGCCAATATGGAGTAACAGGGACCAGATTTACATCACCACCACCCCCACCCTATCCCACCATCCCCCTTCCCTACCCCCCATCCTTCCCCCACCCCACCAGAGACAATCAAATCTAGGCAACATATTTGGCACAATGAATTTTAGGATACTGGACATCAGCTAAAGAAAAACAGTGGTCCCTGAGGATGGAAAATAAACGAAATAATTCTTTGGATTGCCCAGCATATGCCTCAAGAGTTTCCAGATGATGCTATGGGCAGGGAGATGCCAGGTGAAACTAGAGGTTCCCTGAGTTGAAAAGATGGAAACTGAGACTCTAGAAAGACCAGGAGGGCATATTTCTCAAGACAGAGGACTGAATAGGAATCTGCACAGGGAAAGAGTCCTGGATATCTAAAGAGGGTTTCTCTGAAATACTTAGCAGAGTTTATATCAATGCAAAAATGTGAGGAAATTACCCAAGGCCATGGACAGGACCATCTGTAAGAATAATAGGGAAGAGTTTCTAAAACTCAGAAAGGACAGAGGATTGTCCTTTTCCCATCAGCCAGACCAGAGAACCTCACAATTGGCAGACATTCAGGTAGAACAATCAGAATGGTCTTGATTCAGTACTGAGAATAATTAGTCCTAGATTAAACAAAGCCCTGTTCTCACTTAACAAAACTTAGAAAGATTTAAAAAGAAACCAAAACGGGCCAGGTGCAGTGGCTCAGGCCTGTAATCCCAGCACTTAGAAAGGCTGAGGCAGGCAGATCTCTTGAGCCCAGGTGTTCAAGACCAGCCTGAACAACACGGCAAAACCCCATTTCTATAAAAAAAAAAAAAAAAACACACACACAAAAAAAAATTTGGGGGGTATGTGACAGACACCTGTAGTCCTAGTTACTTGGAGGGCTAAGGTGGGAGGATCATTTGAGCCTGGGAGGTCAAGGCTGCAGTGAGTCATGTTTGTAACACTACACTCCAGCCTGGGTGACAAAGGGAGCCCCTGTTTAAAAAAATATATATATATACACACACACACACACACACACACACACACACACACACATACGGTTTACTCAAATAAATCTTAAGATCATATGTAGGAATACAAAAATAGTCAGAGCCAACAAGGCAAAATTCACAATGCCTATCACCCAATCAAAAATTAGCAGGCATGAAAAATAGGAAAAATACAAACCATAAAGAAAAGAAAAATTAATTGAATCTGACCCAGAGATTAGAATTATAAGACATGATTATCATGATTATCATGACTGTATTCCATATGTTAAAAAAGTCAGTAAATACATGGAAGGCATAAAAACACACAAATATAAAACCTACAATATTGGATACAAAATATACACAAAATAGATGAATGACAAATTAACCACTAACCTAAGTAACCAAAAGAAAAATAATAATAATAAAGATCAGATAGGAAATAAGCAACTGTAAAAATTTTTAAAAACAGCAGACAAAAATAAATGAAACTACTGCTGGTTCTTTGAGAGAATCAATAAAACTAATAAAACTGTAGTCTGGCAGATGGAGAAAAAAGAAGACAAAATTATCAATATCAGAAACTGGAAAAATGACATCACTACAGATTGTACATATATTAAGAGAAGAATACATTAAAATAATAAAGCAATATTATGAACAACTTTGTGCAAATAAACTTGACAACTTCGATGAAATAAACAAATTTTCAAGAGATATAAATGACCCAGGATCATTCAAGAAAAAAATAAATAGATAATCTGAATAACCCCACACCAGAAAGAAAACTCCAGGCCCAAATGCCTTTTCTAGTGAATTCTACCGAACATGTGAAGAAGAAATTATGACAATTTTACATTTCTCTGAAAACATTGAGAAGGATGGACTGCTCCCCAAATCATTCTTGTGAAGTCATTACTCTGAAACTGAAAAAAGACACTAAAAATTTAAACACAAAGAAAATCCAGAGCTGAATATTCTTCATGAATATAGACGCAAAAATGTAAACAAAATCTTAAGAAATCAAATGGAGCAATATATAAAACTGGATATGCATCTTGGCAAAGTGGAGTTTATCCTAGGAATGAATGCAAAGCTGTTTCAACAGTCAAAAATCAGTCCATGTGATTCATCATAATTGTTCCCAAAATAAGTAATCAAAAACATATAGCATCTAAATTAATATAGAAAAAGCATTTGGCAAAATCCAACATGCATTTATTTTTAAAAATTTAGCAAAATGGAAATAGAAGGAAATGTTCTCAACTTGATAAAGGGTATCTGTGAATCAACCAGCTAACAACACACTTAATTGTGACTGTCTGGATGATTTCCTCCTAAAAAGTAGCACTAACACATGGATGTTGACTTGTGCCACTTCTATTTAACATTGTACTAGGTGTTCTGGCCATTGCCTTGAGGTAAAAGCAAAATAAAAGTCTTCCAGAAAGGAAAGAAAAGAGTAAACCTTTCTTATACAAAGACAGTGTGATCATCTATGCAGAAAATATAATGAAGTCCACCAAAAAACTATTAGAATTTATAAGTGAGATTAGTCAGGTGGAAGATATACGATTAACATGCTAAAACAAATTTAAGTTTTATATATTAGCAATAGTATTGGATATTAAAATTTTGAAACAATAATATCACTTACAACAACAAAACCATGTAAAGGACCTATGCACTGCAAACTGCAAAACATTGCTAGGAGAAATAAGAGTAGACTTAACAAGTACTGAGACACATCTGATTCACGGATTGGAGTAATAGTACCTTTAAGTTGTTATGCATCTCAAATTGATCCATGGATTCAAGGCAATCTCAGTCAAAATCTCCATAGATATATTTTAATAGTAACAGGCTGCTTCTAAAATTCACATGGAAATTCGAACAACTTAATATACACAAATATAACTTTGAGAAGCAGAACAAAGTTGGAGGGCTAACATTAACTGCTTTCAAGGCTTTTTAACGCATTAAAGGTGCATTAATAAATACAGTGTGGTATTAGCACACAAATAGATCAATGGAATGGAGTAATTATTGCAGAAAGAAACTTGCACATATGGACAACTGATTTTCAACAAAGTTACAAAAATAGAGAATGGATTGTCATTTCAAAACAGCTGAATACCCATATGCAAAAGCATGGACTTTCATACCTAATTTACAACATAATAAAATTAATGCAAGAGAAATCATAGACCTAAATTTAATACATAAAATCATAAAATTTTTAGAAGAAACACGGGGAAAAATCTATATGATTCTGGATTGGACAATAATTTCTTAAATATCGGTCATGTATCAGGGAAAATTATATTGGTAAGGAACAAGGCTAAACTCATTCTTCTATCGGTAACCTACTCCCACAGTAAGTAACACACTCCTTAAATAATGACATTAATCCATTTTGGGGGACAGAGCCCTCAAGACCTAATCACCTCTTACAGTTTCCAATTCTCAACACTGTTACATTTGGGATTAAGTTTTCAACACAGGAACTTTAATAATACATTCAAACTGCAGTAAGCCTGCACAGACTGGTGGGAAAGTCGCCATGTAACATTTATAACACAATATTGTTACAGCTATATAGAGGCAATTGGTTTTGCTAGGGACAGAGGATTGGATAAAACTGTAGAGAGGAGGTGAAATTAGAGCTGTAGCTTGAATTGTATGTTAATAATTTCTTAAAAGGGAAGAAAAAGATTACTTCAGAAAGAAGTGTCTACCCCTGAACAAAAGCAACCTCAAAAATAATGAAATTGGTGGGGCACGGTGGCTCACGCCTGTAATCCCAGAACTTTGGGAGGCCGAGGCAGGTGGATCACGAGGTCAGCAGTCCAAGATCAGCCTGGCCAACATGCTGAAACCCTGTCCCTACCAAAAATACAAAAAATTAGCTGGGTGTAGTGGTGCACACCTGTAATCCCAGCTACCCAGGAGGCTAAGGAAGAATAGCTTGAACTCCAGAAGCAAGGGTTTCAATGAGCCAACACGGCAAAGTGCAAATGTTGCACCATTGCACTCCAGCCTGGGCAACAGAGAAAGACTCCGTCTCAAATAATAATAATAATAATTATTATTATTATAAATTATAGACTCCAAAAAGATGTCTTTTGAACTGCCCCCAAAAACTTCTAAAGTGCTGTTTCCAAGCCTTGCATTGACTACCTTATTTTGAGCTTTTACATGTATTATCTCACTGTTTCTTGACATCAGCTTGGCAAAATGAATGATATTATTTTGGATTTATAGATCTGAAAATCTTAGAAGTTTATAGCAAGAAATATTTATTTCCTGCTCACATGACAAGTCTACATTGTGGATCAACCATTACTGTGCTCAACATCTTCTCCTGTTTAGTGGGACCAAAACTGAAGGAACGTCCCTTACCTATGACATGCCAATACCAATCTTGTAACAAAAGATAGGACCAACAGTAGTGCCATAAGGTGGTCTTAGAGCTTCTCTTCTCATTATATTGGCTATATGTTACATGGCCAAATGTAATACAATGAAGGGATGTCTAATCCTTCCCCAGAGAGATGTACCATGAGCCGTGCAGGCATGGGAAGGGCTATGTCATTTTCTCACTATGAGGACCTGCAAATATATTGAAATTCATGGAACTAAGACTTTAAAAAGTCGATATAACTTGCAGGTCACATAACTGAGCCACCCAGGCTGCAGTGCAGTGGCATGATCATGGTTCACCATGACCTTGAACTCCTGGCTCAGGTAATCCTCCTGCCTCATACTCCTGAGTAGTTGGGACTATATGAACGTACTGTTATGCCTGGCTAATAATTTTAATTTTTTTAAGAGATAAGGCCTTGCTATATTTCCCAGGCTGGTCTTGAATTCATGGTCTCAAGTAATCTTCCCAGCTGAGATCCTAAACTGTTGGTGTTACAGGCATGAGACACTATGGCTTAACAACAATGAATTCTGAGCAATAAAGCCCAGAATTTTACTCTATACCAAGTTTCCACTCTCAGGGTCTTGAAAACACAAGACTGATCATAATGAATCTTAATTGCAGGAAATGATCTTTGGAGGGAAGAGGGAATCTAAAGTGTATGTGGTTGTAGAAAGGAGAGAAAGAAGCATGCAGACATAGAGGTTCAGGGACAGAGACCAAGAGATATGAACTGCAGAGAGACACAGACAGACATTGATAGCTTAGTCTTCCCTTATTCTGTAGTTACAGAAGAGGATAAATTCTGAATTTCCCTCTGAATTTATAATATGCCTTCCTGAATACGGAGAAAAATATTAATGAGAGTCTGAGAAGTCATGCAACATATCGCTTGACATTTATTAAGTATACTATGGATAAAGCACTAAACTAAGTTCTACAGAAAGACATCAATCAGGTCAGCCATGGTAGCTCATACCTTTAATCCCAGCACTTTGGGAGGCCAAGGCAGATGGATCATTTGAGGTCAGGAGTTTGAAAGCAGCCTGGCCAACATGGTGAAACCTAATTTTTACTAAAAAAAAAAAAAAAAAAAAAAAAAAATTACAAAAATTAGTAGGGCAAGGTGGTATGCACCTATAATCCCAGCTACTCATGAGGCCAAGGCAGAAGAATTGCTTGAACCTGGGAGGCAGAGGTTGCAGTGAGCCAAGACTGTGTTGCTGCACTCCAGCCTGGGCAATGGAGTGAGACTCCATCTCAAAACAAACAAACAAACAAACAAAAAAAAACAGACATCAATCAGACTGCAACACATTTGCAACGATATGAGAATGCATGCAACCCAAATAATCAATGCTTAAGCCCTACAAGAGCAATTTCAGATATGTTGCTAATTGGGAAGGTATCCCCAGTGCAAGTTAACCTCACCTAATGTCAATTTTTAACAAGAGTTTACAAACACTGATTCATGGCTCCTCTTCCTATTCTGCCATAAGAAGTTCTTGCCCCTCTGTGTTTACTTCTCTGAAGTCCTTTAGTATACTAGTATTTCTGTATTAAAACTGAAGGAAATGCAATACAGAGAAGCTGGTCGCCTTGCCTGGAGCTGTAACATCAGTCGATGGAAGAGGGGAGACTTCAGTAATCACTGAGTCCCAGGAATCCTCGTCTGTCCTTGAAATGGCTCTGATGGAATGTCACTTGCCCAAAGTCAATTTTCTTTGAGCTGTTTCTTCTAAAATCTTTGTAAGTAAATAATTGGACGAGACTGCATAGAGCAAAGAAAAGAAGATAATTATTTGGCATTCTACACGTGAAAGAATTAATTAATTGTCTGTCATTTTTAAAGAAATGCTGTCACTTTAAGTTTGCACTTAAGCCATGTTTTAAGAAGCCAGTTGCTACGTGTATCTAGGGAAACCTGACAAAAACTGTTTATAAATACATTTTATTTTACCTTATATAGAAGATGTCGAATACCAGTTGGCAGAGGTCAAGAAAGAGAAAATACCTAAAAGTTCAGATTTTAAGACTGTAGAGTATGATTCTCAGCTTGAGCACAGCTGTGTCCATGGGTGAGAGTTAAGATACGTCACGTCCATAGCTCGGGAAATACTGGGAAATCTATTTGCATGGAAGCCTAATGGGGCTCCTAGGAAATCACTGAACCTGTATACATTGCTGGGGTTCAGACATACTCACATATTTCTGGAAACTCAAAGGGCAGACAGAAGTGTATCAGCAGGAGAAGAGTAGGAGGATAGGGAGTGGGCTGACAGCAAATGTGTTCCCAAAAAGACAGCCAGTATTGACACTGGCTCAGAGAAAACACAATGGAACATGTATTCACATAAATGAAGCAAGGGGGCTATAATTTATAAAATGAAATGTCAATTTCTCAATGGCAGGTGCTGTCAGTGCCTGTTTCATTCACCAACATCTACGGTGGATGTTCCCATGCATGCTGACAGCTCATTGTGGACATTCTCGTGCATGGCTGACAGCCATTCAGAGCCTTCATGTCTCTATTTTCAGTCTTGGGGCTTTCTGCAGAGTTTTGTGAGCTTGCTCCGTGGTATGGGATAGCCCCAAAATGCTGAAGATTTAACACTCCCAGGAACACCCTTTAACAAATGAGATATGAGAGTCACCGGATAAATACCCAAGCTTCCCAGACACCCAGAAGGACAGTTCTGAGGTGTATTCTAGCCAATATTTCAGAGTTCCTAGTAAGATGGGACCACTGTTTCTCCAAATACATAGTGCTTAATGCACCTTTGTTGGTGCTTCCTCCTCTCTCACTTTCTCCACTCCTTTACTTTTGCTTCCCGCAAACACTTGACAAATAAACCGCCTGCTCCCAAATTCTTGCTCCAGAGTCTGGCTTTTGAGGAACCTAAACTAAGTTACTAACTGAACTCAGTGTCTCATTGGGCCTAAATAACTCAACTTTTGAATTCCACCAAAAGAGTGTAATACAAAGAATAAAAAGACCTTATCGGGCCGAGCGCGGTGGCTCACGCCTGTAATCTCAGCACTTTGAGAGGCCGAGGCGGGTGGATCACGAGGTCAAGAGATCGAGACCATCCTGGTCAACATGGTGAAACCCTGTCTCTACTAAAAATACAAAGATTAGCCGGGCATGGTGGCGTGTGCCTGTAATCCCAGCTACTCGGGAGGCTGAGGCAGGAGAATTGCCTGAACCCAGGAGGTGGAGGTTGCAGTGAGCCAAAATAGTGCCATTGCACTCCAGCCTGGGTAACAAGAGCAAAACTCCATCTCAAAAGAAAAAAAAAAAAAAGACTTTATCACCCACACTTTCAGACTATCTTAAATCTCTGACACCATGTGAAGATTCAAGGTGGCCACCAACAAAGAAATGCACACCTGGTAGGTGAGAGAGAACAGTCTTTGCCAGAAGGTTCCGAAGACTACTGAAGTAAAATATGAGCTAAAGAGCAGAGGCAGCCCTCACTACCCTCTTGGGGTGACAGGTGTCACTTAAAGAGATCATCCAAGGGGTGTGAATCAGTGAAGAGCAGTGGCAGGTTAAGGTCTCAGAGGAGGAGAGAAATAAAGGGGAATGTGAATGTAAGTTTGTTTACTCATATGTTGCTTAGATAGTGAATATTTTGAAATTATAAATAGTAATTGGGAAAAGTAAAATCTGACACAGACATGAAAATATTCTGTATCTTGTTATTGATCAAGGAATAATGGCTATTTCTTCCTTGCTGGCAGTTTTTAGGACACGAGTGTGGAGCAGGTCACAGGCTGCAAAACACAGAGAGCTAAAGAGAGAATGGGAAATAATGAAGAACCACCCAAAGAGTGAACCAAAGAAGAGAAGAGTCACTGAGAGTATTTCCTAAACTGAGTTCTTGGTGGAGGATTATCTCCAAAGTTAAGGTGAGAAAGAGATGCAAGAGATTACAGAGGAATCAATGTAATAATTAAAATGCCTAAAAAGTATTAAAGTGACCTACCAGTATGTAAGTTTAAATTTCCAATTTTGAAGGAAACGTTACATTTAGAAATTGTTAAATTTTGCTTAGCAAGGACCCAAAAGCCATAAAGGAGATAGCCATGTTTCACTATATAAAATAAAAACATTTGTCTGGAGGCTGAGGCAGGAGAATTGCTTGAACCCAGGAGGCAGAGGTTTCAGTGAGCCAAGATCATGCCACTGCACTCCAGCTTGGGTGACAGAGCGAGAGTTTGTCTCAAAACAAACCAACAAACAAGCAAACAAAAAATGGAGGCTTTTTTGTTTACAAAAAAAGGTACACAAAAACTAAAAGGAAATTATTTGAATGCCTAAAATAGTTAATTTATGAAGAGGTTTTGCAAACCAATAAGCAGAAGATAAGAAAACTAATTATAAAATGTATCTAAGGATCCCACTGGATAGTTCACAAAAGAAACCCTTGTGTCAATAAATGTAAAAACGAAGGCTGGGCGTGGTGGCTCAAGCCTGTAATCCCAGAACTTTGGAAGGCCGGGGCAGGTGGATCACAAGGTCAAGAGATCAAGACCATCCTCATCAGCATGGTGAAACCCCGTCTCTACTAAAATTACAAAAAATCAACTGGGCATGGTGGCATGGTGGTGCGTGCCTGTAATCCCAGCTACTCAAGAGGCTGAGGCAGGAGAATTGCCTGAACCCAGGAGGCGGAGGTTGCGGTGAGCCGAGATCGCGCCATTGCACTCCAGCCTGAGTAACAAGAGCGAAACTCCGTCTCCAAAAAAAAAAAAAAAAAAAGGCCCTATGTCATAGCACATATCAGAACTAGAAGTAAGTAGCTTACCTGAGCTAGAAGACATGGAGGAAATTGGGAAAATTGCTCCACTATACTCTATCTTTCTTGGCTGCTGGACCTTGACCAACATTATCTCATCCCTGAGCAACTTAAGATAATTTATGCTTCATGGCATTGGCTCTTTCTTTTTAAAAAACACCCAAGATAGAGTCCATGAAAAATTGAAATTTATTTAATGCATGGTTATTGGTCAACATATGGCCCTGGTCTATTTAGCACAAACTTCTAAGTATCTTCACTGATTCATAGGAAACCCCCAGCTTTGGTTCCACTGCTCTAACTTTTCTGTGCCGTTTTAATTGTTCCGATAAGATGCTGCACGGTGAACAGTCAAGCACTGATAAACCAGCAATTTGCCAATCTGGCTGTTATAACCAAGTAAGAAATGCAGACATATTCCCTACTCAAAGCAGGAAAAAAAAAATAGTTGTTTCTTATAAATAATGTTATAAGAAACAAAAAACAGACCAAGACATTTTTGTTTCCTTACTATTATTGATATTATTGTTATTAACATGAGTGATCTATTTGATGTGACAGAGACAGATGGAGATATTGCAGCACAGTTCTCCACGTGGCCTTGGTCTTACTCAGTTCTCCTCCCTTTCTCACTTATGGTTCTCAAGAATAAATGTAAAATTTTCTGAAAATGCAACACTCTGAAATGGGGTTGAGACTGACCAGAATAGCCCAGGCTCTGTTCCAGTAGCCCCTAAAACAGGATGTTTTTCACTGATTTAATTCATGTAACCCTCAGCTTATAAAACCTAGTTCAGACTGATTTCTGGGGTCTCTCAGCTGCAATGCAAGTGAGGTACATGCAGATGAGAATCCCTGTACCCTGGGCAGCTTTCCTGAGCCTTGGGGGACAGACTCAGAATGAATCCTAGGCTTTTGCCACCCATGTTTTCTATATGTTAGTAATAAACTTACATTACGTAACTTGTGGCATGTATGGGTATTCTGCCTCAACAGACTAGATAAGTTGATAACCAGTGTACAGTGAGCCTGCTTCACAGATGTGTGCTAAAGTCTGCTCCTATGACTGTAATTTTGTCAATTTTTTCTTGAATTTTTAATATCTTTAGTTGTATATATTTCATAGATTTCATTTAATGATTCAACATTTATGGCTGTGATATTTTCACTGTGGAAATTTAATCTTTGTCAACATTTTAAAACAGCTTCCTCTTATACGATGATTTTTGTATTGTGTTTTTTAATCATGACAGAGATAAGCCACCATCTTTTAGTTGGCATTTGTCTGACATATCTTCCACTCATTTCTTTGTTTTTTTAATCCTTTCAATTAATAAAGAAGTAAACAAATCAAAATAGTGAGCCAAAACAAGTCTCCCTTTTTGTGACTGAACAGACAGAGAAAAATACCTTTTTCTGGACTTGGGGGTTACATTTGGTGAGAAGGGACAGAATCAGGCCAGCAGGGCCACAGGCAGCTCTCTGCTGTGTTGAGTGCTGTGCTTATAGTTATTGAAATTGTGAGCAGTCATTGAATAACTGTGATCTTGGAGACATTCCTCTCTGTCTCTCAGGCCTATCTTGTCTATAAAATCAGGATGATGACAATACATAATTTCTAGGACGGTTATGAGGATTAAGAAGGTTAATACAAGAAAATGCTTAGACCAACTCCTGATATATCGCAAGTGTTCACAAAAATATGAGGTAGTATCATTATTTCTAATGTTTCTTATGTCACAATCTTTGCTCCATTCCAAATGTTTCCCTATTTTCCTTCAGCGATGGCACCCTTCATTGGACATTTAGGGGTATGGGTAACAGGTTAAAGTTGCAGTTGTCCGTAGGAATGTGAACCCATTAAACTGTGCTTACTGTCTTAGTCTTTTAAGTTTTAACTTAGTAAAAAGTGCTGCACTCAAGGATCTAGAACCAGAAATACAATTTGACCCAGCAATCCCATTACTGGGTATATATACTCAAAGGATTATAAATTATTCTACTATAAAGACATGCACACGTATGTTTACTATGATACTATTCACAATATCAAAGACTTAGAACCAACCCAAATGCCCATCAATGATAAACCGGATAAAGAAAATGTGGCACATATACACCATGGAATACCATGCAGCCATAAAAAAGGATCAGTTCTTGTCCTTTGCGGGAACATGGATGAAGCTGGAAACCATCATTTTCAGCAAACTAACACAGGAACATAAAACCAAAGCCAGCATGTTCTCACTGATAATTGGGAGTTGAACAATGAGAACATATGGACAGAGGGAAGGGAATATCACACACCAGGTCCTGTCAGGGGGTGAGGGGCTAAGGGAGGAATAGCATTAGGAGAAATACCTAATATAGGTGACAGGTTGATGAGTGCAGTAAACTACTATGGCACATGTATACATATGTAACTAACCTGTACATTCTACACATGGACCCCAGAACTTAAAGTATAATAATGTTTTTAAAAGTGATATGAAAAAGTATAAATGCTCTAATAAAAAAAAAAGAAAAGAAAATGTTGCACTTGGCTTGATCATTTTTCCCCACAATATAAAAAAGCATATGGAAATAGATTATTTTAGACCTCCTCAAGCCTCCCTTCCCTAGACAAAAATGTGTAACCAGGTTTGTATAGTCTTTCTGAAGCATTCTGTAAACTCTTTAAAATAAAAAATTCAAAGGGAAAAAAACTGAAAAGGCAGTGCTCCATCTTTACACATTCTTCTGCCCTTATTAATACCTTTCACATATGGAATAGACTTTTTCCTATTATAAATTTGCCATAGTTTACTTATCCAGCAGTCTATTTGACCTGCTGGATATTGATATGACATTTAATGTATTCCTTGGTTTATTATTTTATTTGCAGAAAAAAAAGTCACAATGAATATCCTTGCACATTTAAATGCACATTTTCTGTAGCATATAGTTTTAAAGCAGAATTCTAGGCCAAGAGTATGAGCACTTTAAATTTTGACAAATGTCGCCAAATTGTATTTCCCACCATTTACATTTTCAGCAATAGTGTGTAAGTATAGAATGCTGTTTCTCCCATGCCCTTCCTCTCCGTATATTAGCGAACCTTTTTATCTTTGCCAGCCTGATACTGGAAACAGTTTGTCATCACAATTGTAACTTACTTGTCCTTTATTAAAGAATGAGGTTTGGCAGGGCACAGTTGCTCACACCTCTACTCCCAGCACTTTGGGAGGCTGAGGCAGGAAGATCACTTGAGCCCAAGAATTCAAGACCAGCCTGGGCAACATGGTGATACCATATTTCTACCAAAAAAAATTGCAAAAAAATAGCCAGGCGTGGTGGCACATGCCTGTAGTCCCAGCTTCTCAGGAGGCTGAGGAGGGAAGATTGCCTGAGCCTGGGAGGTTGAGACTGTAGTAAGCCATGTTCGCACCACTGTACTCCAGCCAGGATGACAGAACAAGATCTTCTCTCAAAACAAACCCCCCCCCCAAAAAAATGAGATTGGTGGCTGCGTTTTCCACTATCATCTAACAATTGTGTTAGTGAGATGGTATATGCGAATATGTCAGTCTCTGCTTAGCTGTATGTTTTCAAACTCTATGGTTGGCAACCTAAACCTTCATTTTTTCTTGCTTATCACAAAATTATTTTTAAAAACTAAACTGCATCGTTCTTAGCCTAATATTTTTGTTTCTCCTATTTCATACTTTTTAAACCAATTCAATAATATCTCTAAATTGCAGTGGCCGCAGAAGTTCTCAGGGAATTTTTATACATCTATTAATTTCCTTTTCTGTGAAAATATACTAAGAAAATGGAAAGAAAGAAATCCTTTTCTGCTTGCCTACAGCAATTTAAAGGCCACTGATGAATGGCTAGCTGGTAGTACAGGGCTTCCAAAGCAAGGAAAATAAAATGATTAGGTTCTGTATTTTAAATTAGGAACGTCTACTCTGAATATATAAGCAATCAGATAGCCATTTATGCAGAGGTAAGAGGAGCAGCAGATTAATTCATTGTATCAAGCATAAAAATGCAACTTTTCTCAAAGAATAAAACTTCCTCTTAAGAAGATTATAATATTTAAATTGCAGTATTTTCCATATTTTTTTCTGCTCAGGACTAAATATAAACATGCAGTCATATGTTTACACAAAGAAAGGAAAATATATTTTTAGCCTGAAAAGTCAATCACAAAATGCCAATAAATCTGAATATATTTATCAATATGAATCATTGCTTATCGAGGTGAGTACTCCTCAAATGAGTTAATACTTCTATTTGTAATCTAAAACTCTTAGATTGTCTAAAAACTTTGTTGTTGTATTTTATTCCTCTTTTACAGGATGTACAATGACAATACTTGGATCAATGAATGAGTTGTGCTGAACAATTTTATTGTTATGTTAAATGGTAAACATTTCTCCCAATGTCTCTGCTTCCTATATTCATATTCCTGTCTCTGTTAAAGAGATTCTGGTTTAATCTAATTTTTCCAGAATGGTTTATCTTAACCTTTCACTGGAATTGCTAACAAAATTAAGAAGATTTAAACACTCTAGAGCATGCATCTGAAAACTGCAGGGCTAGATAAACCCTTATTAGTAAAGAGAATTAATAGTTCATCAAGTTATTAGTCTGACTACTATATTTACATATGGACAAAATGGAAAAGATGTATAACATAACACAGAAGTGACAAGAATCCCCCAAAAGAAGTTCAAAAGAATAGCTTTTATTGAAGCACATCCTTACTCTATGAGAAACTTTTTCTGCAAAATGTATTGAAATATCTGACATGTTTGAGTTAATTTAGAGAACATTTAAGATATGGGTGGGGGAATATAGAAATAAGAGATTAATTAGCAACAATGTCAACAAAATGTACAGAAACAAAAAATTGTCCTAGTATACTACATAGTGTACCACAACTGAGAAATGAATGTTGATCTAATAAAAATTATGGTTTGGTTACACTGGGCAAGTAAAAGATGGTAAGTATGAATGGATATGATGGTAGCCTCCTCTTCACAGTGAAAAGTCAATAGTGTTTTAAACTCAAAGGTCAAGAAGAAGCAATTTAAGCAAATTACTCAGATTAATGGAAACTGGTGAAAACCAATTGTTAAAGGATTTGAAAGAGATTGCTTCTAGACATCAGAAAGTGTGACACACAGGAGGACAGAGGCTGTTTTTGAAACAAGAGCTATTTATTCTAACTTGTGTTTATGTGTAACTTTCACAGAAGTTACCAAGTTAAAAATAAAGATAAAGGTAATATAACTTTTAAACATTTTTCAAAGAGTACGTAAATAATTGAAACGTAATTTTCATAACCCCCCACCATTCTATGCCATAAGAGGTCATTATTAACTATATGTGTCTGTGTGTGTGTGTTTGTGTGTGTGTGTGTGCCATAAACTGTTGATAAGAAGATTTACATGTGGTGGAGGAAGATGGATGTTGCATGAGTATTCTTTTATTGTTTGCTTACATTAATCTATTGAAGATACTCAGTATCTTTACTTCAGGGGCCAGTGAGATTCTCCAGAGACAGTTCCTTTAATCTCCTGCTTGAAAATAGCATAACATGTAGGAATTGGAGAGTCAACATAGAGCACATAAATCTTCACTTTCATCATGCCTACAGTGAGGTCTTCTGCTCTGGAAGTGAGACCTTCTACAGGGAACACCTGCCAGCGTTGAGCAGAAGCAATGTTGGGCTGCACAGAGTAGAGGAGAGGCCTCGAGGACTAACTTTTCTTTAAAGACTTCAACCAAACTCGTTTATAGTTCACCTTCATCTCCACTTCCAGCAGTGTCCAGTGTCAGCAATTCTCAAGCTCTCTGGAGGTCTCCCAGTGTAAATCAGTTTGCTTCGAACTCGTGTTTTGCTTCCCATGTCTGATTAGGACTTGGCTTTCTAGGATCTGCTAAGTCAATTACCACTCTTCCATTTGCTCTTTAGTTTCCAGCATTTCATTACTGATACCTCCTCTTCCAATCTCTGTCCCTGCTTATTTATAACCTTAAAAAGAAAACCTTTATTATCATTTTATTAACACTTAGTCAAATCACCATGTTTAACTTTCCAATTAGCATTTTATCATATAGTATTACTTCCAAAAAACCTTTAAAAATTGACACTAAACCAGAGATGTCTGCTAATTTATTGTAACCCCAAACACCAGATTTTTAACAACAGAGATAGAGTCTTCTATTGAAAAACTAAATATAATTGGATAGCAGGCAATACAAACACACTTTAAAGTAATTTTGACAGAATTTTAAACTCTGCCTCTGTCCTGGAACTTAGGTAAACTAAGTTTAAATTGCCTGCTCTAATAAGTGTTGAATATTTGAATCCTAACTTTTGGTATCAGTATCCTGATGGTGGTTTTCTTTCTGCTTTGATGTAAACAAAAGATTCAGAAAATAAAACAAAACCTTGAACAACTGTGAGACCCACCTACGATTCACAAATCCTCATTGTATCCATTAAATCTGAAACACTTCAATTATTAGATACCTGCAACCTTATCCTCATAAATGATTGTTAAGAGATTTAAATTTCAGTAAGAAATGAAGGTGGTCATCTTCACAACTAAAAACCATACCTTCTGTTTCAACACTGTAACTTCTTTTTCAACATAGTAGAACAAATTTTGGAATATCCTGGTTTGAAAATAATTCTTATCAAAGGTGATATATGTAGTGGTCCATGAATATTTATCACACCATTAGACTTCACTAAATGTCTGGAACATCAAAGCAGCAGCTTTCCCTTGTGACAGTTATCTGTGCCTACCAAGCAGTGACCTCTTATCTGCTGGGTCATCAAAACACAGCAGGGACTAGAGAGAAAAAACAGTCCCTGTTTGGCTTGTGAAAGTACATATTAGGAAGGTCCACTTTAGGAGAGGGTGGTGATGAAAATCAAGGGATTTTCTCAGCATTTTTCGTCAATTGATATTAAATTATATCAACTATTTGTACAACTGTAAACATCAGGATTTATAGCAAGTGCAAGCCACCACTGGTAGAAGTAAAAAGACAATTTCCATGAAATATTCTCGCTTGCCCAGATTAAGGTAAGTAAACATTCTTCAAGATTGTCTTAACAATAACAAAAAAGTTATGTGCTAGAATCTGTTGGGGTATATCCTCCCTTCATCATTTCAGGGCTACAAAAATTTCTTGGGGAAGAAAATGGTTTGCACGATTTGGAATCACAGTCCAAAATTGTCTTGATAGTTAAATAACAGGCTAGTTCCAAGATTTCCCATGCTGCCCTCAAGGGCATTATATCACAAGGGCAAATATCTGGTGAAAGCAGCTTACGGAAAATTGGATGCTCATACTTCTGCTTACAGATGAATCACCAAGATTCTGGAATCAAAGAAACCTGTGTTCAAATCCTAGGCCTACCACCTACTTGCTGTGTGTATTTTGGTAACTCAGGTAATCTCATGTGTGTACAATTGAAAAGAAATATTTGAGTTCTTCTGATTATAAATGCCAGAAGCCCAAAGCAAAAAAAAAAAAAAAAGAAAGAAAGAAAGAAAGAACGTATAAGTTAACATAATTTATTGGCTCTGCTCTCCGCCGGGCTGACTTTGTTTACAAGAGGGTTCTCCCCATGGAGAAGCAAAGACAGGCCCTTGCCCTTCCAGGTATATGAATCCATGATACTAGACAGTGCAGTTAAAAACGCCCTATGTCTCTCCCTCGAAAGCCACAGGAATCTCCTAAATGGATTCTGAATGACTTTTCTTGAGTTCTGCCCACCCTTGAGACAATAACTTTGGATAGTGGAATCAGGTACAGATAGGTGAATCTGATCTACATCAAACGGAGATGAAGACACAATTATAGAATATACCACCAGAATTATTTCAATGGGAAGTTTCAGAAAGAAAAAGATGAAGTCAATTCAAAAAGTAGCAGATGTCCATGACGTGGTCTGCTTACCCCTATTTTATACTCATCATGACAAATATGTGATATAACTTTAGCAAAGTACCTGACACAATGACTCTCAGTAATTATGTTTAAGAAGCTCACTTACATAGGGAAATCATTAGGATCCAGACATTTTTACTTATTTACTTAAACATTTGATTTTTGCCTTCTGCTCAGCAATATTTCAAGCTATATTGTATCTTTAATTTCTAAGTATCTGATGAACATGATCGATTAAAGCTAGTACTTGCAAATAAAATCATCCAAAGTTTTTCAAAAACAAAGTCTGAAAACCTTAGCAATCAAGACACTGACTGCAGGCAATACACCGAGGTGTTTAACAAGGCACAAACTGCCCAACAGCAGAAAACTGCCTGACTTTAGAATAGGAAGCTACATGCAAGTATCAGCTTTAACTTCCATTTGGACTCGCTGAGACGGTAGCCATAAACAGCCACAGAAATGATTTCAGACTTGGATTTGATGTATTACAAAAATGTCTTGTAGAGTCCTGAAAATGAAATCTAGATGTCAAAATTGCTCTTCAAGCAAATACCTTAAGTTCCAAAATTAGAGACTGATATTTTTCCTAGGTCACCACTACAATTGTAAGGGTGATCCATATATCCAGTATTTTAACCCAGACACAGCTATTTGAGAGAGCCCCTCTTTGCTGTTTATGAGATGATGTTTATCAATTAGTCAGAGTATGTGCCAGAAAACTGTGCTATAATTTAAGGGTGGACTTGAATTCACATTCATCTGCTACTGGGAAGTGTGTGGATAGTTATGTTTTAATTGACTTAAGCTTACATTGTCTATATGCTGCAGTAGTCTGGTAAGAGACTGGGAAGAGAGGCATTCCTGATGGAGTATTTTCACAAGTATCTGGTGAAAGCAGTTTATGGAAAATTGGATTTTCATACTTCTGCTTACAGATGAATCAATAAAAATTATTTTAAAGAGAGTTCTATAGATCTTTACAACTCTGAATTGGCTGCAATTCAATGCTACTTTCAATATATAAAAGTCAAAATGACCTCACATTTGAGAACTCAGGGCTTTCTCTGTCCACAACTGTATCACTTGCTGGTTATGCTGTCCTATGCTCTTTGGCAAAAGAATAGCATAAGCACTGCAAAGTATCTAAACTGCTGATTTATTTATTTATTTATTTATTTATTTATTTTTAAGCTGCCTTTTAGAACATGAATTCCATGTATTCAAACAAATTTTGACTTGATGCTGAAATGTAAACAATGTGGTGTTTTAATTAAGCAACCGTTTTTACTTTACTGGTTTTCATACTGCCAGCTTCCAAACATTGCTTTCAAAGCTGAAAGGGAATCTGCTATTAGCCTCTCTGCCAACACACATCACTTTATGGAATGGGGGTGACTGTGGAGATCGTTTCCCAGACCCAAGATAACCACACTATCTTTTTGGGAAAAGTCCTTTTCTTAGTTTTGCTGGATCCTGGGTTGCCTATGTGCTACTTCTAACCTTGGAAACTTCTTTAAAGCTTCATAGGTTGTAACAGAAGAATTTTCTCATGGAGCAGACATAGTTTAAATCTGGGAATTTTACATGTGATTAAACAAAAAAGAAATTTGTTTTGCTGATTTCCTGGGGTCGAGTGCTTTTAAGCATGATGATATTACTCACCAAAGATAAATACAGCCTTAGAACTCTAAAGGCCCTAAGAGTCCTTCAAGGGTGGAATAGATGGATGGTATAGAAAGAGATTTATTAAAGGATGTAAATTTGCAGTTAAACCAGAGGATAAGATCTAGTGTTCTATAGCACTGTAGGATAACTATAGTTATTTATGCTACATAATTAACTATATACTATATAGAGAGAGTTATATATAACATATAGTTCATGTAACTACTTATTATAGTTAATTATATAGGATATAGTTATATTATATATAGTATATATAATGTACAGTTATGGAGTCCTATATATTCTATTATATAGGATAACTATATCCTATATAATCTATATAACTATATATTAAATGGTTATCCTATTAACCATATAATATATTACCTCATATAATAGGTAATTTCAAATAACTAAAAGAAAGATATGGAATGCTCCCAACACAAAGAAATGATAAATGTTTGAGATTATGGATATGCTAATTACCCTGGTCTGGTCATAATACCTTAAAAATATCCAAACATCACTATGTATCCCTTAAATATGTACAATTACTATATGACCATTTAAAGTAAAATAAAAAACATAATGAGAAATAAAAGTAATAATGAACTGAATTGGCACCCCAAGTGGGGAATAATCTAAGTACATGTATCATCAAGTATATATCATCAAGAAAAATCAGTTTCTATTATTTAGGTAGCTATATTGAATAACAAAATCTAGAATTATTCATCATTCATACCAAGTAAGCAAAGCAGCAAAAGAAAGTGAAAAGTTATGTATTTGCAAACAGCCTCAGAGGAAGGTGAAAAGTTTCCAAATAGAAGATAACCTCAAGTGGGAGGTGAAAAACTTTATAATAGAAGAAAATCTCCAGATAGCAACTGATAATTCCATACGATGAACTTTCCTATTAGCTGCAGAAAATATAAGTAAACTTCCTTCCTACAAGTAGCTTATAATCTAACTAGAAACAAGAAATATTGAAAGATGTAAAAGCAAAAATATCATAAAACTAATTACTGACAAAAAGTGCTATAAAAACTCATTGTTGAGTTTAAACGTTTTAATTTGGTCTACAAAGAAGTAGGATTTTGATGGGGAAATGTGTTGAAGATCCCCTGGGTAGGGAAAACTAAATGAGCAAAGACATGGAGGAAAACAACATTAAAGGAATAGTGATTTGATAAGTTGTTTTGGATTAAAAGGTTTGTGTGAGAAAAGTAGATTAGCTCAAAAGGTTTATAAAAGGTAAATTGTGTGAGCCCTCAAATGCAGAAGAAAGAGATTTAATCTCCAACTCGTGGGAGATTAAACTTAAAGAAGATTGATGGATGCAGGGTGAACTAGAAAAAGGAGACGCTGAAGGCATAGGGAGTATAAACCAATCTTTGTGTGGCTGTTTCAGATTCAGTGCAATTGATTGATCTCACAGCGGATTGAGCTGGTGCAGTATCTATCAGTGGGAATGTAAAGGAAGGCATGGATTCAGGAGACATGGCAGAGGAATGCCTGATTAGAGGAGAGGATATCAAACTTCCTGCGTCTGGGTGGCTGGAAAGTGGTGATACAGTAGCAAAAAAAAAAAAAAGGGAGGACATCAAAGAGATGTTTTTCTAAGGGAAAAGAGAATGCATTTAATTTTTAAAACAAGTTTTGTGAACTGACATCCAGTGAGGAACACAAAATCTGGAGCTGGAGAAATATACTTGGTGCCTTCCCTCATAGAGTTAATAGGTAAACTGCAAATTAAGAAAAAGACCCCTAAGGGAGAGGGTATAAGAAAGAAAACTGAACCTCAGGAATGCCCATTTCTCAGAACAGCAAGCTAGAGAAAGAGGAGGCAGCAATGAAGAAAGAAACTAGATGGACAAGAGGTGCGGAGACAGAAACCAAAAGCTGAGTTTGTTTTAGAAGGGCAGAGCTCTCCTCTGGATCCACCAAGTCCTCTTAAGACAAAGAGGCCATTTCTGCTCCCCACAGTGTGGTAAGCATTAACAGGAACAGACTGTCCAGCAGGTTCATCTCTGCCAGTGTCCAGGTGGGTAAATGCTTTCTTTGGGAGTGTTTTGTGCCCAACTGGCTGCTCAAGTTAAGCCACAGTCTCCCATTGTTTTTATCTGTAATAGCGCCAACATTTTGATCTCAAAAACTAAAACGGAAAAACGAAAGAGGAAACAAAGAGAGAAAAAAAGGAGAGAGTATAAAGTAATATAAGATGCTATAGGAAGGTAAAGTAGTATGAGGATTATAATAAAAACAATGTCTTCTGAGAGGTCAGAAAGGACACCTGAAGTAGAAGACAAAAATTGTATTATTTAAGTGAAGCTGTTTTAATAGTTAAAATGTCAGCTGTCTTCACTGTAATAAGGCAAATAGAAGAAATCTGGAAATTTTCTACAGCCCGACACATTGAATTTAACTTTGCAGATTTCAGTAACTGTGAGGATGGCCTTTAATTTATACCAACAAATATGCATACGTAGTAGACTAGTGAAAAATGTTACATAGTTTTTGTAGCATCAGTCTTAAGTGGCAGCCAAGGGAGCATTACTCAATATTTAAAAGAAAAATTTCTCTTTATTAATTTGGAAGCATTATAATAACCTGAGTGGCCAAAATTTTGCCCAGTGAAAACAAACATCGAGAGCTTCCTAATTGACTAAGCACACTTTTCTATTTTAATACATTCAATGTAAATTTCTTGGGCTTGGAATTGAACTGTTTAATGTCTCTTTCCCTCATATTATGCCCTATAATAATTAAAACTTCAATTTCTCTCTGAGGAATATTTAACACCATCTTTCTCACTTTCTTCAAATAATAAATGTGGCTGCTACATCAATCATAGATTCATAAAGCTAAAATAAATCTCAGGATCATCAAGTCTTAGATTCAGAATAAAAGATACTACCTAAATTAGTTTAATCAGAGAAATACATTCCAATCGTTTTAAAAATAACTTTAGGTTTTTAGTATCTGTTGGCTTTGCAATGAGCTGCCAAGTCATTTGTTACCATTTGGGCTCATCCCTGCAATTTGTGTGTGTGTGTGTGTGTGTGTGTGTGTGTGTGTGTGTGTGTGTTAGTCTTGCTGTCTTTCCACTCTAAAGTACAGTGGCATGATCTCGGATCACTGCAACCTCCACCTCCCTGGTTCAAGTGATTCTCCTGCCTCAACCTCCCAACTAGCTGGAACTACAGGTGTGTGCCACCATGCCCAGCTAATTTTTGTATGTTTAGTAGAGATTGGGTTTCATCATGTTGGGCAGGTTGGTCTCAATCTCTTGACCCTGTGATCCACCTGCCTCAGCCTCCCAAAGTGCTGGGATTACAGGCATGAGCCACGGCCCCCGACCTATCCCTGCAATTTTTCTAGTAACACAGTTTCTATGTTTATAATAAAAGCACTGAGAGGTTTCCCAAAACACAGCTTTAAAAATATTAAATACATGTATTCACATATACAAAAGCAAACAAGTATATGTCAGTTAGAATTGGATCTTGCTGAAGCAACAGTCCTAAAAGAATAATGCAGTGCCTTACATAGCATTTTATTGTTCTCATACAAACTCTAGGAGTGTGTAACACAGACAATTAAGGCAGCTCTGACCCTAGGCTTCTTCCATCTTTTGTTTCTTTAATAAGGCCTCCATTTCCAAAGTCTCCACATGTTCCAAGATGACAGCATTAAATTACATTTGCCCAAATAAATGTGATTTCTAATATTTCACATTATAAATAACTCCGCAATGAATTCATTTACATGTGTACACTTCTGTTTATGTCAGCCATTTTTCCTCAGAATAAAGTTCTAGTGTCAAAATGTCATCCAGAAAGAGTATAACAAATTATAACTTTACCAGCAATGTGTAACAGTAGCTTTTTTGCCACCACATGCCCTTGACAAAATTGAGTGTAACATTCTCTCAATTATTTGATAGGTGAAATAATTTTTTATGATTTTAGTTTATACTTCTTTGGTAATAAGTGACCTTGAGCAAACTTTGTGACTACTGACTACTTATATTTATTCTACTGCAAATAGTCCTGATACTCTAATAATTTGCTCGAAGCTGGAATGAGAAAATCATGTGAAAACACTTTGCATATTATCAGATGCTCTATAAACGTGAGAGGTTGTTAGTGTTGGTGTCTTCTTAATCATGAGAATATCTTTCCTTTCTACTTTCAGGATTAGTGTTCAGATCAAGTATAATATTTATTATATGTGACAGTGCTAAGAAAACTTAATATACTTTATAGGTAGAAGCCATTATTATTTTTGGAGATATTAAAAACTTTCCTAATTCTTTGACTAACTGTCACATATAAAAGATGGGGAAAAGCATGAAAGTAAGAAAGCAGTTTTTTTAACTTCATCACCTCACTCATGCACATCTTCACATGGTCATGGGTTTGGGCATATGGCAAAATTAAGCTTTTCTACTAAGTTCCCCCGAAATCACCATTAGCAGGAGATAAAATAGATTTGGGGAAAAAAATCAACAAATTAAGGTTTGAAAAGGAAATGGAGCTACTTTCCAGACTTCTAAGAAAAAAATTACTATGGGTTTTAAAACTCACCTCATCTTTCTTCTAAGAGAAAACAAAAGTTATAATACAGGAATTCCCTTAAGTTATCTAAGTCAAAACACATTATTTGTTTTCCTCTTCTCTTAGGATAGGAGGTGTTTCTCTATATATTTCCCCATGCAACTCATTTATAGCAAAGGCTGCAACTAATCCATATGCTTTTGTCTCTCAACTGGCTACCTCCAACCAATCTCACTGCACACCACATAACCCATATTCGCTTCAAACAAAAACTAAATTGATCAATATTTCTCTGCAATTTAAGCAAACACATTATATTCTAACACTTTGCTAAGAGCAGACACCTTTTTTGGTGCCAATCAACATTTCAAAAGCATATAATTTATGTTAACAGGATTTTCAGATTGGAACACAGAGTGAAGAGGCAATGGCAATACTATCTTGCTCCACCTAATTTCTAAATTTTAATATATTCTGATTATGCTGGTTATATATACTTTGAGTAGTATGAAGTATGTTTATTTAAATTATATGTGATTTTCTCAGAACTTGAATTAATCTATTAGACTTATGCAATTATTATTTTTATACATGGCTTATTTTTATATTACTTGATTTGTCATGGTTGCTGGTTATCCTGTGGGCTCAGTAAGAAATTAATGCAAAGGAAATTAGAAGGAAACAGACATTTACAAAACAATCCCAATAATAAATACACTTTACAGGAAATGAAATGAATAAATGTTTCCAAAAATTAATATTCTTAAATAAATCGTAATTATTTTTCTGGATAAGAGTCCAACATAATTCAGACCTTGGCTACTAAAAGTTATATGTCCCTGTCCAAGAGTGATGAAGTGTTTCCTAAATGGCTTTGGAACTCCGGAATGCAGAGCACAGTTTTCTGCAGTGAAGGGCCGTTCTTTATGCAGTTGAGAAAAATAAGCATAATGATTGAAGTGCCATCTATAGGAAATGTTCAAGTATGGTAAGAAACTTTGCAGAGCTGATTGATATGTAACCTTTGGATAATATATTTCTTATGCAAAATAAGCCTCTGGGCCTTCATTCTGAAATGATTAAAAACTTCTCATGCAATGTAAATTATGGACTATGATTCTGACCTCTTATGCTTTCAGTGTGGGCTTTGTCTTTACATTGTCTAGACTCCGTTCAGCACAGTGACTGAGTATGACTAAACATCTGATGCATTAGTTACAATCTTTTCATGCGGAGGATGTGTTATGAGTGCTGCTGTTAACAGCTGTGATTGTTGTTTGTAATTATCTCTATTTTTCTCATAGGTGGTCTCTTCGCTGTGACAGCTTCTGAGCAATCATCTGAAATACTGACATCTTTTAAAGTTGTCGTATGTAGGACTGAACCTCCTTCCACTTTATTCACCTTTATTAGGAAAAACAAAAAGTAAAACCGCACAAGTTTTTGATGACTGCAAAGTCAAATGTGTATTCTCTGAATCTGCTGTCATAGATGTAAAATGGAGAATGTTACTTATTACCTAGATGTTTAAATAAAATAAGTGTTTGATACTAAACTGAGGAAGGACTAAGGAAAGGATAACATGTTATATCTTAACTGAAGATTCTGATTGGTAGTGGCTGCATTTGCTGTTAAACATCATGAATCTATATTTAATTCTAGCAGATGGCAGGGTTCAGGACATGCTACCCGAAAATATTGCACCTTAGCATGTTGACCATTTTAAGTTGAAGGAATTTCAGAAATGGCTTCTGCAGGAAGGACTTTCTGACCTTTCCTTGAAACAGGTCATAAGACACTCATGTGAGAGGTACCCTTCCTGTACCTGGAGAAAAGAAGCATCCTTATTGCCAAAGGCAGGGAATATAAACAAAGAGGCTGCAAGTTCCCCCCACTTTATAATTTCCCTCATTCATACCCCCTTTGTCCTGTCATATTTCTTCACAACTGCCCACTTTTCATCAAACCTCTCATTGTAACACTCAGGTTTAATCACTTATTTGGGGCCTCTGTTTTTTATGAGGCCTCCTGCATCATGTAAAACCTATATGAAATAAGTATGTATGCTTTTCTCTTTTTTAATCCATCTTTTGTTACAGTGGCCCCAGCTGAGAACTCAGAAGAGTTGATATTTTCCCCATCCACTCTGAGGAGCAGTTAATTATTCATTTGTAATATCTACCTACCTTTAGTGCGTAAGTGGTAATTCAAATCTACTCATTTGGGCTAAGAAATTCTAGACAAATCTGATTGGGAATAGGGGTATTATCTGTATAGTAAACTGCTTTTTAAAACCATCATGGAGATGGGGTGTCACCATGTTGGCCAGGCTGGTCTCACACTCCTGACTCAGGCGATCCACCCGCTGTGGCCTCCCAAAGTGCTGGGGTTACAGGTGTGAGGCACCATGCTCAGTGAAACTCTGCCTCTACTAAAAATATAAAAATTAGTAGGGTGTGGTGGCAGGCGCTATAATCCCAGCTACTCGGGAGGCTGAGGCATGAGAATCACTTGAACCCAGGAGGTAGAGGTTGCAGTGAGCCAAGATTGTGCCAGTGCACTCCAGCCTGGGTGATAGAGCAAGACTCCAGTCAAAAAAAAAAAAAAAAAATCATAAGCAGTGTAATATATAATACATGCAAGTGCTGTGGTTCGTATATGTCCCCTGATGAAACATGATCCCCAATCCCCAGTGGACCAGTGTTAGGAGGTAGTGCTTAATAAGAGGTGACTGAGTCATAAGGGTCAAGTCCTCAGGAAAGGATTAACGTCAATGTTGAGGAAGTATGACAGTTATCACAGAAGTGGGTTGTTATATAGCAAGTCTGGCCTCTGGTGCCTTTCTCTTTTACATGCACTCTCCTGTCCTTTGCCCTTTCATCATCATCCGGATGATGCAGCTGAAGGTACTCACCAGATGCCTGCCCCTTACTATTAAACTTCCTAGCCTCCAAAACCATGGGTGAAATAAAGTTTTGTCATTATCAAGTACCCAGTCTGCAGTATTCCATTATGCAACAGAAAATGCATTAATACAACATGTGTAGTTTGACTTGAATCCTCATGACAGGGGCATTTAAGAACATTTGAAATAAATTAAAGAGGAATCCACACTCAGGAAGTATACTTAAGTACCTCAAATATTTTATCATATTTCATCAAAATCTTTACAAGTTTTTTTCATGTAAGAAAGCTTATCAATAAGTTTTCATTGTTGAAATAAATAGTTTCTGAGATATATGAGTGGTTAGAAAAAAGGATGTGAGCATAAACAAAGAAGGCATAAAAAAAATCAACCAAATCAAATTATAAATCATTTGATATTCAGAGTTCCAAAAGCCTTGGATCATTCTACTTCAAGGACACCTCTGTTATTTGCCCAAATAAGTGTTGGCTGAGCCTGCCATCAAAGTATTGATGCGCTGACCTAAGGGTGAATCTTTCACATGGTATGCTTGCCAGAGGAGCAGAGAACAGAGATAGACAGAGTTAAGAGGATTAAATGACTGTAATTTCCCCTATTTGCTAGTAGATGTACATTAAGCAAAATCTGGGTCAAAGACTTGCTTTTATAATAAAATATCAACTGGTAGCATGAAGATGAAAAGGGAACATAGAGAAACCACATGTATCGACTCACCTAAGGTGGCTAATATTGTTGGCCAGCAAAATTGGCTTAGGTCAAGTCACAAAAGGGCTTAACTATCCTGTCTTCCTACCTTTTTCCCCTTGTCTCAGAAATATTTTATGTGTCAAGTTTCATTGAAAAAGATCTCCTCCACATCCCTCTCTGTGCTAGTTTCTTACTACTTTTTCTTCATAACTTTTAAGGAAGCACTTTTTAAAAACATAAGTTTCAAATGCAGTAGTTTAACAGATTTTACTATGATTTTATATTAATAAAATTCGTAGTTACTAATGTGTGCATAAGTATCTCGACACACTAAAGACATAGCCGTTACTTACTGAAGACTGAAAGGATAATACTTTGCTGTTTGTCAGGTATCTAGGCAACCTGAGGAAGAACAAATCACACTCTTTCTGGGTCACAGTTTCAAAAAGCCAACTATGTGCCACTGCCAACTCAAGAGAACTGCTGCTCACACAGTCAAAAGGCAGCTTCTCTCTTCGTGCCAAGATAGTCTTATTAGTAGACTAATAGCTTTGCAGGTAACAAAATAGAATTACAAACATTTTACACTATTGGTATGACACACAATAAGTATGTATGTTACATTTAAAGTTTCCAGCTTTGCTTATGAAATAAGATATAATTTGCTGTTGGGTATTTATCTGGGACATCTTTATTTTCCCAGCCTTCACCTTATAATCATTGAATAGGTGAAAAATCAAAACCTCTGGTTCAAGAGGTCCAGTTCAGGTGAAGACAAAGTAGTTGGTATCAGACTAACCCTCCCACAGGAAACAAAAACTTGGACAAATTATTAAAAAACAACTATTTGAAAGCAATGAGGAAAGAACAAAAACAGGCAGAAACTGAGGAAAGAAATGCATGGGATAATATCATATTTATATGAAGTTTTCTCCTGAGGAAAATATTCAACAGCATAATGACAGCCAACTAGAACCCAAGAAGAAAGCCACCATCTCTTAAGATGAGTGTCAGGGGACAGAGTTTAGTTAAGGTTCCATTATTTTATGTAAATAGCAGGAAAATAAAAAGTATTTTTACATTTGTCATATCAATTGAAATTATTTACTATGGGAAATTAGCATCTTTTTATTTTGAACATGACTTTCTTTTTGGACAATGGAAATGCTTAAGAATTACATTAAATATATTTAATTTATAAATTTAGCTAAATATCTTTGAAGGTTTTTGCTTATTAAATTTGAAATTGCACCAAATATTATTCCAAAAGTACTTAATAAATACGATGGTTAAAAAGTTGCTAGACTTATAAATCCCAATAGTAAGATCCTCAAGCAAAAATTCAGAAATTGCTCTTAAGGAATATCTAAGTTTTTGAACTTACAATTTTAATGAATTAAATTCTAATTATTGAAACAAAAAATAAATCTTTGGATAGTTTTTTTTTTTTTTTTTTTTGCAAAAACTAAAAATAAGAAAGAAGAAGGAAAAGGAAAGAAAATAAGGATCCTGAAAGACACAAAGACCTTTCACTGTCAGAGACAAGAATGTGACTGTTACACAAAGGATGACAGGACAGGAGGTTCAGAGTTCAAGCAAATGGGCAAGTCATGGGGTCAGAAGGATTTGAGGAGCCAGAAGGAATAAAGTAGGAAGATGCCAAATATAGCAAACACAGGAAGGATCTTGATGACCGCTGAAGTCACCCTTTGTTTTATCCAGGAAACTTAAGTAAGGGTGTGTATGTGTGTGTATGTGTGTGTGTAAGAGAAATAGAGAAAGAGAGGAAGAGAGGGAAGGATAATAAGATTGATTCTATGTAGATTTAGATAATAGAGGCAAGAAACACCACAGCAGTCAGCACTTCTTACTTTTCACTAAGCCAGAGTGTGTGGGATACTGCAATCACATAGCTTGTGAGGGAAAGTGAGAAGCCACAAGAAAAGATTGTACAGGAGTACACTGCTGAAATCCTATAAACCTATCATCATTCATTTTTGGAAATCAACTATTTTGATCCACAGCAGAATGTTAACCAGAGTTTGGAAAATAAAATCTATTCCAAAGTGATAAAGTAAGTAATACCAATAGCGAGATCAATGCAACCTATTCGAGTACTCATTCCTTGAAAAACAAGGAATCCCAGAACATATAACATATAACGTGTACATCCACAGAGCATCTTATCTCTGGTGAGCAAAATACTGTTTTCCCTTTGCCATGAAGGTACTTCAGAAACTTTAAGGGCAATTCTGGTGGGGGCTCAGAAGAAGGGGAGAGCTATAGGGAAAATCTCATTCTTCTTAGAGATTACTTAAGTGACTGTGACCAGAATACTGGTAGAAATATTGACAGTTATTTCTGTCATGGTGACAGTTATTTCTGTCATGGTAGTTCCGATGAGGACTTAGAAATGAGGACTGAGGTCTTCGAAACTGGAGGAGAGTCCAACTCTATTACAAAGTGGCAAAGACCTTGACTGAATTATGTCTATGTCCCAGGACTTCGAGGAAGACAGAACTAAGAAGGATAAAGTGGGATAACTGATGAAGAAATGTTTAATCGGCAAAGTATTCAAGATGCTGTGTCACTTCTTTTAATTGTTTATAATAAAACACAAGAGCAAAGTGATTTAGAGAGGAATTTATAATTAAAAGGGAAGCAGAATGTAAGGTATTGGGAAATTCTCAGGCTGACCATGTAAAGAATAAAAAAGCATGTTTAGGAGAGAAAACCAAGGGTGTGGCCAGGCAACCATTTGATAAGGAGCAGTTCAGCAGGACTGGTTTCACAAGATACAGGTCACAAAGATCCTGCTGATAAATCAGGATGCCGTAAAGAAGCTGGCCAAAATCTGCCCAAAACCAAGATGGCAACGAAAGTGACCTCTGGTCATTTTAGTATGTAGAGAAGGAAGCCAGGTGCTATTCATTCAAGAAAATGGGAGAATGACCCTGAAGATACTTTACAAGCTGTCACAGCCACTCCAGGCCCAGAGTGCTAGGGTCTTACGGGCAGAACATTTTCTGGAAAGAGACCCAGGTCTTCTGTGTGATCTTGGAGCTCACTTCCCAGGGACACTGAGGGTCTCTGCTCTCTGCATTCTGCACAGCACTCCTTCGCCACGGGAGCTCTAGCTCAGCGGGCCCAGGTGTAGCTGGAGTCACCACTCCAAAGGGTGCAAGCAGTGAGCCTTGGTGGCATCCACAGGGTCTAATTCTGCAGATGCATAGAGTACAAGAGCTGAGGAGGCATGGCTACCTCCTCTGAGATTTCGAAGGATGTCTCAGACAGCCTTGGACCTAAGCAGAAAGCTGCCACAGGGGTGAAGCTGTCATAGGGTCAACCCAAAAATTGGGATTCAGCATAGGAGGCCACAAAGATTCTTGGCTTCACACGGAAGGAATTCCAGAGCAAATCGACAGAGAAAAGTGAAAGTAAGCATATTAAGAAAGTGAAGAAATAAAAGGGTGGCTATTCCATAGGTAAGGCAGCCCTGAGGGCTGCTAGTTGGCTATTTTTATGGTTATTCTGGATCTTATACTAAACAGGGGGTTGATTATTCATGAGTTTTCCAGGAAGGAAGCAGGAAATTCCCAGAACTGAGGGTTCCTCCCGTTTCAGACAATGTAGGGTAACTTCCAGATATTGCCATGGCATTTGTAAATGGTCATGGAGCTGGAGGGAGTGTCTGTTGGCAAGGTAATATATTATAATTAGCATATAATGAGCAGTGAGAATGACCACAGGTCACTTTCATTGCCATCTTGGTTTTCGTAGATTTTCCCAGCTTCTTTACCACATCCTGATTTATCAGCAGGGTCTTTGTGACCTTATTCTGTGAAACCAGTTCTGCTAAGCACCTATCTTATCCCCTACCCCCATCTCAGAGATTACATACTACTTACTCCTTCATAATCTTAAGGGGCTATAGAAGGATGAGAGTGTGTTCTCTGTGACTGCTTCATGCTGAACAAGGGCCATTGTCCCTACCTGCTCTGTAGGCACAGAAACTTTTCGTTACTGAATCTAATGACTTCCAGGGATGTGATCTTTTGTGCAGTGGCAAAGGCTGGAAACCTTGGGCCAATTATCACTTTTGTCTGGAACTGTTGCAGCCTTCAAAACATAAACTTTAGCTGTCTGAACCCCTGTTAAATATAGCAAATAATTATTTTTTAAAAAAAATTCAAATAGCTCCTAGTGATAATAAGATGCTTAAGCCCAGATTAGCAATGCTTATAAAAAGAAATAGGGTGCCATTTGAAACCTAAGTGAACAGGCTAGAAAATCAGTCTCCTGTAATCTGAAATACAAAGCAAAGCAGATTCTTAATAAAAGGTTTTTTTTTTTTTTATAATGGAAATAGAAGAAAAACAAAGATTAATGTTGGGCACAATTTATCCAGGTGTTAGAATTAAAGCATCTTTAGTTATAGAGAAGGAAGGCAGTGTCAATCTGTTTCTTGTTTTTCTTACCTGTATCACAAGGAATAAGCTGTAGCTTGCAAGGCCTCAGAAAAAAAGGTAGCAGTAATAATATTGAGTTTAGTCAGAAAGATGGAAGAAAAATTTTAAAATGTTAGTTTGTGGACTTGTAGCCTGGAAGGAATTTATGAGTCAGTCCAATATGCAGAAAATAATAAAAACTCAAAAACAATAGGCCAGAGTAGAATTTAACAAGTGTACTATAATTTTTTTTTTTTTTTTTTGAGACGGAGTTTCGCTCTTGTTACCCAGGCTGGAGTGCAATGGCACGATCTCGGCTCACCGCAACCTCCGCCTCCTGGGTTCAGGCAATTCTCCTGCCTCAGCCTCCTGAGTAGCTGGGATTACAGGCACGCACCACCATGCCTAGATAACTTTTTGTATTTTTAGTAGAGACGGGGTTTAACCATGTTGACCAGGATGGTCTCGATTTCTTGACCTTGTGATCCACCTGCCCCGGCCTCCCAAAGTGCCGGGATTACAGGCTTGAGCCACCGCGCCCGGCCTATAATTTTTTTGAAACATAATTTTTCTCTCTCCTGTCTCTCATTTTTACCAAAGACAAATCATGGTAGGACTGAATTGTCCACAAAATGAGTTTCGTTATTCTTCTTCAAAAATGTTTTCCAAATTCTAGATAAATCAGGCAGGTAGAAAGATATATGCTCCAACATTTTCTTGCAGTAGTATTCTTTACTCAGTTGCTGAAAGCTATAAAGAGCTCAAAAGAAAAAACTTGACTCTGAAAAAGAAAACAGAAAGGATCAGAAACATTTGAAGCAAAAAAAAATTTTTAAAGGATTATTTGATGATTTCAGTCTTTTATTAATTTAGTCCATGCTATCAACTCTTGTTTTGCCCAATATTGGGCCAATAGTTGTTATAAATATATTAGCTTTCTATAAGACTCTTGGAAGTTTTTTTTTTTTCTTTATGCTGATTTTTGGGGTTTTGGAGTTTTTCCCTCTATTTCAATGGCACAATTTTCAAAGTTATTAGAGACTTGCATTTAAGAGTACCCATCAGGCTTAGTGCAGCACTTTATGCCTATAATTCCAGCCCTTTGGGAAGCTGAGGTGGGCAGATCATGAGGTTAGTAGTTCCAGACCAGCCTGGCAAACATGGCGGAACCCCATCTCTACCAAAAATATAAAAAAATAGCTGGATGTGGTAGTGTATGACTGTAATCCCAGCTACTCAAGAGGTTTAGACAGGAGAATCACTTGAACCCCGGAGGTGGAGGTTGTAGTGAGCTGAGATTGTGCCACTGAAATCCACCCTGGGGACAGAGTGAGTCTCCTATAGATAAGTATAAACTGCCTTTTGAAAAGAATTAGAACAAGACAACAATTGTCCCTGGATAACAAAAGCCTTAGTACAGCCATAGTCTTAAGATGTAATTAACAAGGAAATCTGTTGATTTCTGTGGTAAATAACAATTTAACATAACAATGATA
Source organism: Saimiri boliviensis (assembly GCF_048565385.1). Classification (NCBI taxonomy): domain Eukaryota; kingdom Metazoa; phylum Chordata; class Mammalia; order Primates; family Cebidae; genus Saimiri; species Saimiri boliviensis. The sequence continues at coordinate 225,477,077 of NC_133449.1, forward strand.
AATATTACTGAGACTATATACTGAGACATATCAGAATTATAGAAATTTTATATAATTTTATAATACATACTATTACCATATTTATATAAATATAACTTAAAGAAAGTTAAATGCCATTTTATATTTGAAAATGCTCTTTGTATGATTTTAATATATCAAATAAGCCAAATATTTCTCTTTTGGATGTTAAGGGACCTAATATCAAAGGTGTTAATCAGGTCAAAAAAAACAACTTAATTTAAAATTTGATTTTGGAAAGTTTGTCAAATACTGAAGTTTTAAAACATTTCCTATTACAGAATAGAATCCCAGGTCACTGTAAGTCATTTATTTAGCCTAAATGATAACTCAAAGATTTCAAAAAGTCAAAAATCTTTACTGATTATTAGAGAGCAGGCTCAGCTTTTCAAAGAAGATCCAATAAAAATAGCACAAGCCCAACTGAATCTGTCTCTTTTCCCTCGCCCTTTTTTCCCTATTTAAAAGGCAAACAAGAATATTTTATTGTCTCTCAATATTATGTAATAATCTTATTCAAAAGAGAAAACTGAATTTCATTTTTACATTAGTGCATCATTAATGCTAAAGCTAATTTTTAATAAAATCTTATCAACGAATCTATCCAAGTTTAATTAGTTTACCATAAGATTTTCACAAACCTTTTATAATCCTTTATGATTTTGTATTAAAGAGCAGATCAATGTTCCCCAAAATGCTTTTATTCTGACATATGGGCCCAAATAGTGGACCTGCATCAGTATGCTTTTATTTTAATATTCAATTTATGAAAAAAATGAATAATACTCTTTTAATTTTAGTCAACTTGCTCAAACACAGAATTCTTTAAAATTCTAATTTTTTTCATAAACTTTCTACAACTTGTTTAAACCTTTAGTTTAAATGATTCTTAAACCCTCTAAATTAGACAAAATTACATTTAAAAAAAAAAAAACACATTCTCATACTTTTTTTTTAACCAATAACACACACTTTATATTACTTTTAATGTGAACAATTTTAATTATTTGCCAGGAGCAGAGCCTCTGACTCTTTCCAGATAAGCTCTGACTCTTTCCAGACAGAATTCCAGATGACCTCTGACTCGTTCCAGCATAACTAGGGGGTATTGCTAATCCTATATTTCCCCAGGCCTTCCTTATCTAGTATCTAATGGCTCTAGAGCAGGTAAGTCAAAAATTATCAAAAGTAATAAAAGTGGTTTATATACTTAAAGCATTTAGTAAATCTAATGTGGGACCAGCATAATTTAGACCAAATATCTAAATTTTGAAGACATTTTTATTTTACCAGTAATCTTTAAACTGTCTTTGTTTCTAAAGACTGTTAGAGTCACATGAACTAAAAGACATTAAAGTTTTTATTTTTCTGACAAAATATTTGATTTATGTGATTTTAATAAAAGCCAATTAATTAGCATTCTTTTGTATATTTTGGTAGCAACACATTAAACACACAACACGTAAAAATTCAAAGACAGATGCAGACCTAGTAGATTGATCAGGTTTTTTATTTGCAGTTAAGTTTCTCTTTTTAATTTTAAACCATCAGTCTCTTGATTATCCGTTCCCTGTTCTAAACAACTGTCAGCCAGGTAGTTCCCAATTTATATTTTTAAAGGGGTAAGTTTTAAGGGGAAACTAGTATGGCTGAATGTTTAGTCAAAACAGTCAAGAAAAGTAGATACTCTTACACTTAGAGATTTCCTTAAACATGTAAATTTCTTAATTGGATTATTGATTTTAGGGTGGAGCCTTTTAAGGAACAAGACCAAGAAAGCATGCAGTTTCTGGGGCCTCTTGGTGAGCATAGCTAGAAAACAAAAGGAGATCCCCCAAAAATCATGAATCCCATTTTTAAACTGAATTCTTCGTCCCCGCCAAAGTGGCAAACACCATGGGATAACACAGTGCAATGCTTTCGCTTTTTATTGTAAGGGCATTCCCCCAAGGCTGGTGGGTAACCCAAAACCAGTTAGCCCATTCGATAATTAGCCCATCCCCCATGGGAATCTTACTTCTTGATGGGAACTGAGAATGTTTCCATATTTTCCAGGAGGTCGAAACACACTTTTCTCAGGCAACATGGAAAGTATTCTGTTCTTCAGTAACTGGCATTAGCCATCTCCTAAAGTATATTTTCTGTCTAACTATTATACACCAAGGTTAAAACCTTTTTAAAATGTTAGTTAATTTTTTATGCTCCTGAAAGTAAAAAAGCTCAGATAACACAATGCTAAACAGAGCAAAGCCCTAGATTTGTAGAGGTATCTCTCCAGTCACAATCCCTGTGGTTCTATGAAGAAAACAGAGATTTTTTTTTCCCAAAATGGAGTCTATGGCACCTACACTTTTCTTCCCAAGGAGTCCCAGACTGTCAGAACCTTGGGTTCTCTCACGTGGACCCTGAGGATGGCAAGAAGAAAGACTGCAGAAATAATTCAGTCAACTGGGAAGAAAAACAAACCAAATACATACATATATATATATCTTTTTATCAAAAACACAAGATCCAAGAAAAGAAAAAGCATAAAGATGTTTTAAATATATATACATGGCAGCTTGAATATCCATTTTTAATTAAGCTGGTTTTTAACTATAGCGCTCTTTTTAAAAAATCCATTTAAATCTCTTAATACCAGACTCTTAACAGGACAAGCAGCTGAAAAGCCTTTTTTTTTTTTTTATCTAAAGTATTTTCCCAAGTAAAACCCATAAGCCTTAACTAAGATTATGACTTCACCATAGACACGAGGTGCCTCTGAAGAGATGGCAAGTGGTTTTTACAAGATCTAGAGAGAGCCCAATTACTTTCTCTGCAATTTCCCACCTTGTGTAGCAAAGCATTAAATAAAGTTAAAATAAGAAAAAAATGCTGTAACATAAAATAACTTTGCAGTAGAAAGCAAGAAAAGGAAAGACCAAGATTCACCTTGGGTGGAACTCTTGCCCAAAATCCTAGAGGGAATGCAAATGCTGAAGATACCAGAGCATCCCAGGGGCTGTCAACAGTACCAAAGCCAACGAGGTTCCCCATACCAAATGCCAAAAACCCCAAGGGGGATGGCCAACAGTGACCACCAAAGTTAGTGTAAGACCTAACACAATTTGGGCCACCAAACAACATTGCTCTAGCATGCCAAGGTCAGTAGAACAGGGAACCCCTCATAATCAAGTGTCCTACCTTAAACAAATGCCCAAATAACCAATGCAATGATCACAAACATGACAATGAAATAAGCGTAAGCATGCATTTCAGCACCAAGAGGAAAAAGTAAAATGTCCATTCATTAGAAACTAAAGTGAAAAGGTTCAAGAGATGGACTAACAAGGGGAGTTACAAAAGATGTGACTGACCAGGCATGCTGCTGTCCAGGGTACATAGACAATGGGAGAGGACCAGAGTCTCACATCCCCTTCTTGGTCTGTCCAAAGTCAAAAGAACATAGGAAAGAATAGAGGAGCCAAACTTGAAGGGGAAAAAAGGTAGCTAGTTGAATCTGGACAAAGGGAGACTCATCCTCCTGTCAGATCTAAATGGTGACAATCAGTCATAATCTGGGTTCCTGGTGGAGGTCTCCCTTGTCCCTTTATGGTCACCAAAGAAGATGTCACAGGAGAACCCCATAATTGGTGTTCAGCAAAGGAGGCTACCTGGATTCTTGGCTTCATGCAGGAAGAAATTCCAGAGGAAGTTGATCCAGTAAAGTGAAAACAAGTATATTATAAAAGTAAAGGAATTAAAAAGTGGCTACTCCATAGGCAATACTTTTATGGTTATTTCTCGATTATTTGCTAAATAAAGAGTAGAGTATTTATAAGTTTTCCAGGAAAGGGGTTGGTCATTCACAGAACTGAGGTCCCTCCCCTTTTCAGACCATGTAGGACAACTTCTAGACATTGTCATGACATATGTAAATAGTCATGGCATTGGTAAGAGTTTCCTTTAGTATGATAATTTTATAGTATTAGTCTTGTAATTAGCATATAATAGTATTGTATGTTTTTCATAAATTACCCAGTCTCAGATATTCTGTTATAGCAGCACAAGATGGACTCAAACGAATGGTAACTTGATGGAGGAAGTTGAAAGGCAATTTACATAAAGAACTGGCTTTTAGGAAATGAACATTTATATAAGCAAGAAATAGCTATTTACCAGTCATATATTATTCCTAAAAGCATAGTGAGAAAGTACTTAAACTCTTAAGCCAGAATTATGGGCTCAAATCCACATGCCACCACTTCTGTGATATATAGCATTGAGCAAATTTCTTAAAGTCTTCTGTCTCCATTTCTTTATTTGGTCATATGGGGGAAACAATAATGGTACCAACTTAATAGCCTTGGGAGGATTAAATGAGTCAATGTTAGCACAGAAATTGAGACTATGCCTGATAAAAAGAATTCAATCAGTATAATTAATATAAGCTATTATTGTTATGGTGGTGGTTATTAAAAGAATATGTAGCTTGTTTTTAATTATATTTTTGAAAGTAATAAAAATGCACTTTTCAGAACATGTATGTATTAGTCCTCTCAGACTGTCATAGCAAAATACCATAGATTGTGTAGCTTAAACAACAGAAATTAATTTTCTCACAGTTCTGAAGGCTATCCAAAATCAAAGTGCCAGCCAATTGGATTCTGGTAAGGACTTTCTTCCCATTTTGCAAATGATAACCTTCTTACTGTGTCCTCACATGACCTTTTTTCTGTGCAGATGCAGAGAGAGACAGACATCGTAGTGTCTTCTTCTTCTTTTAAGGTCACCAGTTTTATCAGATTAGGGTCCCCCCTGCCTCGTTGCGGCACTTAACCTTAATTACTTCCTTAAAGGAAGTAATTCTGATTTAATTGTTATATTAAATCAGAATTAATATAATGATTGAATTAACAATTAATATAAATATAACAATTTAATATAACAATTCAGAATTATCATGGGGAGCTTTCTCAAAATATATGTGTCTTTCTCACATGATAATTTCCAACTCAGAAAAGTTGCTTATGGGTATCTTTGAGTACTATTTTTAAATCCCTCAAATTTCTTCCACGCCTTTCCTTTCTTTTCAGAGGAAAATTATACAACTATTTTTCTGCCAGCCCTATTGACTGCCAGAGGAATCAGCTTTCACTTCTCAATGAATATCTGGCATAGCTATTTAGGTTTTTTTGTTTGTTTGTTTTTGTTTTTTTTTGTTTTTTTTTTTTGTTTTTTAACAATTAAGCCAGATACCTCCTTATTCCTCAAGTCTATGATCCAAATTATTTTTCAGAAGATAATTTTAAAAAAATGCATCAGATGGTGTCTAATACATTGACACCATTTTGTTTTAGAAATACTTTGTAAAAATGACTTTATTCCATCTTATGGTTATTATTAGTTTCCACTACTAGTATAAGATCTCTTTGTTCCTTTTCAAAACACATTAAGAAACTGTAATTCTAAGAAAGCAGCTCACTGGCTGTCTTAACATATCAAAATTATAATGATTTAGAAACAGCAAGAAAAGGGGGGAAATTATGTGGATATATGAATGTTGACTGGAGCTGAGAGAGGACACTATTTACTGTTCAATATAATAAATAAGTTACAAAATTAGTTTTGAGAAAGTAGGTATAAATAATAGTACATACATAAAATTAGTGGAGTTGGCTGGTATTGGTTCACCTGAACTGCTAGTCATTTGTTAAACTATGATTAGCTTAAAATTAACCAATCTAGAGGTGTTACACACCACAGAAATCAGCAAATTCTACAAATGGGGACTCTTTCATAAAGTGCTAGTTGTTAAACATTTACCAGCATACCATCGAATGTAACTTATCCACGTTTATGGCTTTAATTATAAACAGGCTATGTGAATACCAGACTTTCCCCCAACTTCCTGCTTATCTATTCATTCTCAGTTCATTCTAGTTCATCTGTGTAGAAATATTCAAAAAACGTTTTCTTAAAGGAGGAAAAGCCTAAATGAAAAGTATATTGGTTTAGCAGATACGTGTTTATTTTGAAGCAGAAATATATTTCTATATTCCTCCGATGAGGAGATATATGCATACCATGGAATTTCTACATCTTGAAATCTATATCTCTGCTTCTTTGCATAAATAAACTCCCATATGTTTGCAAATTAGTGCTACATATAGTACATAGTATTCTGTAAATCAATGATTCTCACATGGTAATGGACCTGAGAATACTACAGTGATTTTAAAAATAGATTCTCAAGCCTCACTCTAAAAGATACTGCTGCTGTAAACTAAGATCAGAATACAGGAATCTGATATTGCAGAGTACTGCAGGTGATTCTGATGCATGTAGTCCTCAGCCTATACCTTGGAATCATTGTCATATGTGGTGTACATGGTAGTGGCAGAGTGTCTGCAGGCTTCTGAAAACATTGCCAAAAATTATGTTCCTGCCTACTGTAAAGAGCAGTATTTGTTTAATCTCCTTAAGTCATGCTCATATCATAGTATCCACTTCTCCCAGTAACCCTGATCAAGTGAACTCATCCTCTAATTTGTCCAGATAACTCTATCCCAACACATTTTCCTCTCTGTCATGTGTACTTTACCTGCCAATTGATAGCCACTAACCAACTACTGTTTTTCTTGGCTAGGGATCAAAGATTTGAGTCTGACTGCTAAGTAAAAGCAAAAGTTTACTGGATTAGGACTTCCCCAAGCACAACTGCTCAGAGTTGTAATTCTCAGTTTGCAAACTTTTCCTCGGAGGCCCTCAGAAATATCAAAGTAGAAATTTAAAACCTTTTGAATTTACTTAGAGGCCTCCTCATGTTTGCCAAAGGAGTAGGGAAAAAATAAATAAACTACTTATCTTCAATCCTTTATTTTCTATTGGGTTAATATTTGCCTAACATCTCCTAAGACAGTGGCTAATCAAAGTAATCTCCTTGCTTATTTGAGTTTGACATCCTAATGGAACACTGTCCATTACCAGTACTAGACCAGTATTTTTCAAAGGTTTGTTTTATACGACTCACTTCAATTAAACAAAGTGATTGTATGTACCACTACTCTAAATGGTTCCAAAATGTTTTTTGCAAATGATTTCTAGTTCATATGGTAATATAATACTTATGAATTTTCATCCGCTTTTGCCTATACACATACTTTCTCTGAACTTAGTGAACTGTTCCATTTGTCCCTCTGGGGACCTTTTCCTCTCCCAAGCACACAAACAGGTAGAAGCAAATCACCTACTGCAGAAACATGAGAGAGAAAGAGAGAGAGGTTTGGAGGCTTATTGGAGAGGAAAATTTTAATTGACACAGTCTATATAGAAGCAACCAGCTGAGAGGAAGGAATAACAAGAGAGACGCTGTGTGGAAAGAGGAAGATTCTGGAGAATGCACAAGCCCTTGGAAGCTAACTTTCCTGGAAGCAAACTCAGTGTGCACTTGTTCCCTTTTAAGGAGCGCTCACTTTAGGGGTCAGCCAGTGATCCATATTACTTTTAGTTTGTATCGACTGGTCTAAACAGCAGGACAGCCCAGAGTGAAATCTTGCTCTGTTTACCTATTTCTCAATTTGTAACACAAAGCACTACCTGTTGACAACCCAGAGGCAGAAACATCCAGATACTTACAAGCTTCAAGAAGAGAAAATAAAGGGCTAAACAACTAACCAATGCTTAGAAAACTTGTGATGATATTAAATAAAGATGATATGAAGATAAATTCTTACCCTCTGACCAATAGCACCAGACTAAAATTACAGTGCTTTTGTATAAATTACAGAAAAGTGCGCCTTCTGAGAAAACAAATATAAAAAGATCTCAATCCTCAACAGAGAAATTATAGAAAGGTGTCTCCTCTGGGCAGATGAATTTCAAAAAAGTACTTGGGTCAAAGTGAAAGCAGCATGGGCTGGACTTCAGAGCATAGCCTGCACAACTGTGCTCAGCATACGAGCCACAGCAGGACTAGAACCAGGCTGAAATTGTTCATGTCTAACTGCCTGAACTACCCCCTGCTTCACTAACTTTTACCTTTGAAGACTCAGTTCAGGTATTAACTTGCCAGACGGGGTCAGTACTCTTTTTCAAAAAAAAAAAAAAAAAAAAAAAAAGCCTTGAATGCTTCTGCCCTAATACTAATGTAAAACTATGATCTTGAAATGATCTCTTTTCTATTTGTCTCCCTAATGTATAAGCTGATCAAAGGCAAAAATCATGTCACGTTGATCTTAGAGCCCCTAACACCTAGCTTAGTGCCTGCTGTATAGTAATATCTTAATAAATGTGGGTTTAACTGTCTTCACCTAGTAAAGCCATGGCACATTTACAATGGTATTTGCTCCTCTGTTAAACACTTCTAAAGAGAAGAGAAAAGCCAGTAGTGCAGAGACTTTAGTGGCATACGGACACACCATTCTACTCAACAGATTCAGTGAAGATCCCGTTTTTAATTAGGCAAATTAGGCAAGGACAAACATAGCATTTTGAATTATTAGTGCATACCACCTGTCCTTTAACCTAAGCACATATTCAGAAGGTAGATTCTTAAATATAAATTCCTCAAACATTAACTCATTTTTGAAGTTGTGTGTTTCAATATATTATTTTGCAATATTATGAAAGGTACTAGCTAACTAGCTAACAATTATATTTACAATGTACATGCAGAGTCTCTGATGATTTTATCCTTTTTTAAAATTAAACTTAAAGTTCTGAGATACATGTGCAGAACATACAGGTTTGTTACATAGGTATACATGTGTCATGGTGATTTGCTGCACCCATCAACCCACCATCTACATTAGGTATTCCTCTTAATGCTATCCCTCCCCTTTTCCACCATCCCCCAATAGGACCCAATGTGTGGTGTCCCATGCATTGTGCCCATATATTTTCATTGTTCAACTCCCACTTATGAGTGAGAACATGCAGTGTTTGGTTTTCTCTTCATGTGTTAGTTTGCTTAGAATAATGGGTTTCAGCTTCACGCATGTTTCTGCAAAGGACATGAACTCAGTCTTTTTATGGCTTCATAGTATTCTACGATGTATATGTGCCACATTTTCTTTATCCAGTCTGTCACTGATGGCCATTTGGGTTGGTTCCAAGTCTTTGCTGTTGTGAATAGTGCTGCAGTAAACATACGTGTGCATGTGTCTTTATAGTGGAATGATTTATAATCCTTTGGGTATATAACCAGTAATGGGATTGCTGCGTCAAATGGTATTTCTAGTTCTAGATCCTTGAAGGGTTACCACACTGTCTTCCACAATGGGTGGACTAACTTACACTCCCACCAACAGTGGAAAAGCGTTTCTATTCTCTACATCCTCCCCAGGATCTGTTGTTTCCTCACTTTTTAATGATTGCCATTCTGGTGTGAGATGGTATCTCAGTGTGGTTTTGATTTGCATTTCTCTAATGACCAGTGATAATGAGCTTTTTGTCATATGTTTGTTAGCCACTTAAAGGTGTTCTTTTGAGAAGACTTCACCCACTTTTTGACGGGATTGTTTGTTTTTTTCTTATAAATTTATTTAAGTTCTTTGTAGACTCTGGATATTAGCCCTTTGTCAGATGGACAGATTACAAAAATTTTCTCCCATTTTGTAGGTTGCCTCTTCACTCTGATGATAGCTACTTTTGCTGTGCAGAAGCTCTTTAGTTTAATTAGATCCCATTTGTCAAATTTGGCTTTTGTTGCCATTGCTTTTGGTGTTCTAGTCCTGAAATCTTTGCCCATATCTATGCCCTCAATGGTATTGCCTAGGTTTTCTTCTAGAGTTTTTATGGTTTTAGGTCTTACATTTAAGTCTTTAATCCATCTTGAGTTAACTTTTGTATAAGGTGTAAGGACGGGTTGCAGTTTCACTTTTCTGCATACGGCTAACCAGTTTTCCCAACATTTACTAAATAAGGAATCCTTTCCCCATTGCTTGTTTTTGTCAGGTGTGTCAAAGATCAGGTGGTTGTAGATGTGTGGTGTGATTTCTGGGACCTACGTTCTGTTCCATTTGTCTATATATCTGTTTTGGTACCAGTACCAAACTCTTTTGGTTACTGTAGCCTTGTAGTATAGTTTGAAGTCAGGTAGCGTGATGCCTCCAGCTTTATTCTTTTTGCTTAGTATTGCCTTGGCTATATGGGCTCTCTTTTTGGTTTCATATAAAATTTAAAATAGTTTTTTTCTTCTTCTATGAAAAAATTAGAAAAATTTCTTCTAGTGGTTGCTTGAAGGGAGTAGCATTGAATCTATAAATTACTTTGGGCAATATGGACATTTTCATGATATTGATTCTTCCTGTGCATGAGCATGGAATGTTTTTCCATTTTTTTGTGTCCTTTCTTATTTCTTTCAGCAGGGGGTTATAGTTCTCCTGGAAGAGGTCCTTCACATCCCTTGTAAGTTGTATTCCTAGGTATTTTATTCTATTTGTAGCAATTGGGAGTGGGAGTTCACTCATGATTTGGCTCTCTATTTGCCTATTATTGGTGTATAGGAATGCTTGTGATTTTGCACATTGATTTTGTATTCTGAAACTTTGCTAAAGTTGCTTATCAGTTTAAGAAGTTTTGGTGCTGAGACAATGGAGTTTTCTAAATATATAATCATATCATCTGCAAACAAAGAAATTTGACTTCTTCTCTTCCTATTTGAATACCCTTATTTCTTTCTCTTGCCTAATTACACTGGCCAGAACTTCCAATACTGTGTTGAATAGGAGTGGTGAGAGAGGGCTTCCTTATCTTATCCTGGTGTTCAAAGGGAATGCTTCCAGCTTTTGCCCATTCAGTATGATATTGGCTGTGGGTTTGTCATAAATAGCTCTTATTATTTTGAGATATGCTCCATCAATATCTAGTTTGTTGAGTGTGTTTAGCATGAAGGGGTATTTAATTTCACGGAATGTCTTTTCTGCCTCTATTGAGATAATCATGTGGTTTTTGTCATTGGTTCTGTTTATGTGATGGATTACATTTGTTGATTTGCATATGTTAAACCAGCCCTGCATCCCAGGGATGAAGCCGACTTGATCGTGATAGATAAGCTTTTTAATGTGCTGCTGAATTTGGTTTGCCAGTATTTTATTGAGGATTTTCCCATTGATGTTCATCAGGGATATTGACCTGAAATTTTCTTTTTTTTTTTTTTTATATCTCTGCCAGGTTTTGGTATCAAGATAATGCTGGCCTCATAAAATGAGTTAGGGAGGATTCCCTCTTCTATTGCTTGGAATAGTCTCGGAAGTAAGGGTACCAGCTCCTCTTTGTAACTCTGGTAGAATTTGGCTGTAAATCCATCTGTACCTGGCTTTTTTTGGTTGCTAGACTCTTAATTACTCCCTCAATTTCAGAACTTGTTATTGGTCTATTTAGGAATTCAACTTCTTCCTGGTTCAGTCTTGGGAAAGTGTAAATGTCCAGTAATTTATCCAATTTCTTAGATTTTCTGGTTTATTTGCATAGAGGTGTTAATTCTCTGAGGGTAGTTTGCGTTTCTGTGTGATCAATGCTGATATCCCCTTTATCAAATTTTTATTGTATCTACTTGATTCTTCTCTCTTTTCTTCTTTATTAGTTTGGCTAGCAGTCTACTATTAATCTTTTCAAAAAACCAGCTCCAGGATTCATTGATTTTTTTTTTTTTTGAAGGGATTTTCATGTCTTTATCTCCTTTAGTTCTGCTCTGATTGTAGTAATTTGTTGTCTTCTGCTGGCTTTTGAATTTATTTGCTCTTGCTTCTCTAGTTCTTTTAATTGTGATGTCATGGTGTCAATTTTACATCTTTCCTGCTTTCTCCTGTGGACAGTTAGTGCTATAAATTTTCCTCTACACACCGCTTTAGCTGTGTCCCAGAGATTCTGGTATGTTGTGTATTTGTACTCACTGGTTTCAAATAACTTATTTATTTCTGCCTTATTTTCATTATTTACCCAGTAGTCATTCAGAAGCAGGTTGTTCAGTTTCCATTAGTTGTGTGGTTTTGATTGAGTTTCATAATCCTGAGTTCTAATTTGATTGCACTGTGGTCTGAGAGACTGTTTCATATGATTTCCATTCTTTTGCATTTGCTGAGGAATGTTTACTTCAATTATGTAGTCAATTATTTTAGAATAATTTCTATGTGGTGCTGAGAAGAATTTATATTCTGAGGATTTCGGGTGGAGAGTTCTACAGATGTCTATTAGGTCCACTTGGCCCACAGTAGAGTTCAAGTCCTGAATATCCTTGGTAATTTTCTGTCTCATTGATCTGTCTAATATTGACAGTAGGGTGTTAACGTCTCCCACTATTATTGTGTGGGAGACTAAGTCTCTTTGTAGGTCTCTAAGAACTGGGTGCTCCTGTATTGAGTGCATATATATTTAGGATAGTTAACTCTTCTTGTTGCATTGATCCCTTTACCATTATGTAATGCCCTTCTTTGTCTTTATTGATCTTTGTTGGTTTAAAGTCTGTTTTATCGGGGACTAGGATTGCAACCACTGTTTGTTTTTTATTTATTTATTTTTTTGCTCTCCATTTTCTTGGTAAATCTTCCTCCATCCTTTTGTTTTGAGCCTATGTGTGTCTTTCCACATGAGATGAGTCTCCTGAATATAGCACACCCATGGGTATTGACTCTTTATTCAATCTGCCAGTCTGTGTCTTTTAATTGGGGTATTTCACCTGTTTACTTTTAAGGTTAATATTGTTATGTGTGAATTTGATCCTGACATTATGATGCTAGCTGGTTATTTTTGCTCATTAGTTAATGCAATTTCTTCATAGCGTCAGTGGTCTTTACATTTTGGTATGTGTTTGCAGCGGCTGGTACCTGTTTTTCCTTTCTATATTTAGCACTTCCTTCAGGAGCTCTTGTAAGGCAGGCTCTTATAAGATGACAAAATCCCTCTGCATTTTCTTGTCTGTAAAGGATTTTATTTCTCCTTTATTTATGAAGCTTAGTTTGACTGGATATGAAATTCTGGGTTGAAAATTCTTTTCTTTAAGAATGTTCAATATTGGCCCCACTCTCTTCTGGCTTATAGGGTTTCTGCAGAGAGATCCACCGTTTGTCTGATGGGCTTCCCTTTGTGGGTACCACAACCTTTCTCTCTGGCTGGCTTTAACATTTTTTCCCACATGTTAAACTTGGTGAATCTGACAGTTATATATCTTGGGTTGCTCTTCTCTAGGAGTATCTTTGTGATGTTCTCTGTATTTTCTAAATCTGAATGTTAGCCTGTCTTGCTAGGTTAAGGAAGTTCTCTTAGATAATACCCTGAAGTGTGTTTTCCAACTCATTCAATACTCCTGTCATTTTTAGGTACATGAATCAAATGTACATTTTCTCTTTTCACATAGTCCCATATTTCTTGGAGACTTTGTGCATTCCTTTTAATTCTTTTTTCTCTAATCTTGTCTTTACACTTCATTACATTGATCTTCAATCTCTGATATCCTTTCTTCTGCTTGATTGATTCTGCTATTAATACTTGTGTATGCTTTATGAAGTTCTTGTGCTGTGTTTTTCAGATTCATGAGGTCATATATGTTCTCCTGTAAACTGGTTATTCTAGTTAGCAGTTCCTGTAACCTTTGATCAAGGTTCTTAGCTTCCTTGCATTGGGTTAAAACATGCTCCTTTAGGGCAGAGGAGTTTGTTATTACTCACTTTCTGAAGCTTCCTTCTGTCAATTCATCGTACTCATTCTCCATCCAGTTTTGTTCCCTTGCTGGCAAGAAGCTGTGATCTTTTGGAGGAGAAGAGACATTGTGATTTTTAGAATTTTCAGCCTTTTTGCACTGATTTTTTTCTCATCTTCATGGATTTATCTACCTTTAGTCTTTGATGTTGGTGACCTTCAGATGGGGTTTTTGCATGGTTGTCTTTTTTGTTGTTGTTGATGCTATTGCCTTCTGTTTGTTAGTTTTCCTTCTAACAGGCCCCTCTTCTGCAGGTCTGCTGGAGTTTGCTGGAGGTCCACTCCAGGCCCTGTTTTCTTGGGCACCAGTGGAGGCTGCAGGATTGCAAAGATTGCTGCCTGCTTCTTCCTCTGGAAGCTTCATCCCAGAGGGACATGTGCCAAATGGCAGCCTGAGCTCTCCTGTATGAGGTGTCTATAGGACCCCTGCTGGAAGGTGTATCTCTGTCAGGACGCATGAGGGTCAGGGATCCAGTTGAGGAGGCAGTCTTTCCCTTGGCAGAGCTCGAGCACAGTGCTGGGAGAGACACTGCTCTCTCCAGAGCTGGCAGGCAGGAAATTTTAAGTCTGCTGAAGCTGTGCACACAGCCACCCCTCCCCCTGGGTGCTATGTCCCAGGGAGATGAGAGTTTTATCTATAAACTTCTGACTAGTGCTGCAGTCTTTTTTTCAGAGATGCCCTGCCCAGAGAGGAGGAATCTAGAGAGGTTGTCTGGCTACAGTGGCTTTGCTGCACTGTGGTGGGTTCTGTACCCAGTTCGAACTTCCCGGCGGCTTTGTTTATGCTATGAGGGAAAACTGCTTACTCAAGCCTCAGCAATGGCAGACGCCCCTCCCCTCACCAAGCTCAAATGTCTCAGGTTGACTTCTTATTGCTGTGCTGGCAGCAAGAATTTCAAGCCAGTGGTTCTTTGCTTGCTGGGCCCTTTGCGGGTGGGATCCACTGAGCAAAGACTCTGGCTCCCTGGCTTCAGTCCTCTTTCCAGGGGAGTATTATGGTTCTGTCTCACTGGCATTACAGGTACCACTGAGGTATTAAAAAAAAAAAATTCCTGCAGCTAACTCAGTGTCTCCCCAAATGGCCACTTAATTTTGTGCTTGAAACCCAAGGCCTGTAGGTGTAGGCACTGGAGGCAATCTCCTGGTCTGCAGGTTGTGAATACCATTGAAAAAGCATGGAATCTTGGCTGGAGTGCCCTGTTCCTCATGGCACAGTCTCTCATGGTTTCCCTTGGCTAGGAGCAGTAGTTCCCCAAGCCCTTGCACTTACTGGGTGATGTGATACCCCACCCTGCTTCTGCTCACCCTCCGTGGGCTGCACCCACTGTCTAACAGGTCCCAATGAGATGAATCAATTCCTCAGTTGGAAATGCAGAAATCACTCGCCTTCTGCATTTGTCTTGCTGGGAGCTGCAGACCAGAGCTGTTCTTATTTGACTATCTTGCCTGAATACCTACAATTTTATTCTTAAGTACACAAAATGCCATCATTACAATCACTAAAATGGCATTGCAATTATGGTGTCAATAATCCTGCATATTCAATTTTTATATTTATAATTTAGAATGTAATAGTCAATAAAGAAATTTTTTAAAACGTCATTATCATTGTTCCAAAAGGATATGTGTTAAGAATTCTTAACGATAGCATCCTTTGAAACCTTAAGATCTGCTACAGTCTATAAAGCCAGGAACATGAGAACCTAGGACTGTTCTGACATTTTCACAGTGTTTTCAGTTTTTGTGAGTAGTCATTTACGACAAAAGGTAATAAACCCTAAACGCTGTGCTGTGGTGGCAGTGGTTTCATAAAACTGCCTCAACAATGAAATTAGTAATATACTGCCTGTTTGATAGCATGTCTTTTTCAGATGTTATCTAAATGCAGCTTTCAAAACCCTGGGGAAAAAGACATTACATTTTAATTTTATGAGTAAACTACAGTAGGATCAGTACACATTAACTGAAATTCCTGTGTGCTTGGTCAACATGATAGCCAATGATTATTCAAACTTAATTTTTTTAAGCTTCGCTTTTTTTTCCTTCATAGACTCTGGGAAGAAAAAATGAAAATATGTGAACAAAAACTTAGTATAAGGTTGATCATCAGATATTGCTCACATAGAAAAAATGGAAAATGTCGTACATGCCCCATAATGGAACATGAGTTATATGAACTATCGTACAGCCATATAATGGAATATACTATGCACTCATGAAACAAATGCTATGAAATATATCTCTCATTTTAAAGGGATATAATTATTTACTGCTCAGTTTTAAAGGCCAGGTTAAGAAAATATTTGTGCTTATATACATAATATGTTTATATGTTAAAAACCTTAGAAATGTAAAAAAAAAAAAAAAAAAAAAGTAGTATTACTAAAAAAGTAAGACCAAGGTGGTTGATAGGAAGTGGGAAAATATATGTGCACCGACTTCCTAATCTCTTACAGCAGTATTTAATAGACACTTTTTAGAGTAAAAGTTTTCTGATTGTCACTGTTTTAAAAATATTTCACTTCTATTTTAGAAGCCTTGAGCAAAATTTACAGGAATAAACTGCATAAACACTCTTTTTATTAATCCCTTCCTGAAATATTGCTTATTTTTACACTCAAATCTTTTAAATTCATGTTTTTTTTCCGATGTTTGTAATTCAACTCAAGGTAATATGTTACTGATATGCTGATATACAAGTCCTGCTAAAGCACCGGTCATAAAGGAATGAAAAAGACCAAAAGATAAAATAAGTAAATAAATGAACTGTAACTACATGCAGAAATAGTTTCAAACTGGCATGAACGAATAGTTTAACAAGGAGATGATACTTGAAATCCTGAAAGGTGTATAATCTGAGGACACAGAATTTTGAAGCCTGTTTAGTTAAGAGGTAGGGGAACCAGAAATAACTCTGCTAGCATGAGCCAAATGTTTCTGCATTTCTTAAAATGCCTTGATTCATTGATTCTCCCCTGATTTGGGCTAGAGGATAAAAATAGTTTGCACAGTACCAATGAAAAAACAGAAATAAAGGGAAGGCAAATCCAGGAAATAAACAATAAATACATAGAAACAAAACTCTATATCACTTGTAATTCAAGGAAAAGTGAATGAAACAGCTAGGCTGAAGCTAAACATTACTGCGAATCTGTGCGGAAGACTATAAACAGAAAGGTAAATTGGGGGTCCATTACAGAAGAAACCTAAAGCTAAGTAGAGTATTAGACTTTAACAAACATGAATAATAACTACTGATTTCTAAGTTATATCTAGATTTTGAAAAGATTTAAATGGTATAAAATAAATTAGAAATACAAAAAGGTAAGTGATGAAACAACCTTTCTGAGCAGTCTACTGTAGTCCAGGCACAGTGTACAGTAATTTCTCATTTAATATTTATAACAACTCCATGAGGCATATATTGTAATTTTCATTTTACAGTTGAAGAAATTGGAGCTCAGAGATGTTATTTTAAAATAACATACCTGCTCCAAGTAGGGAAGAATATTAACTAGTAAAGGACTGTTTAGGAGGCAGGCTTTTAGAATGATAAAGTAAGGACCTCCAAAAATTCACGTCTCCATAAAAGTAATTCACACATTGACAAAATTTTCAGAATCAACTTTGTCAGAACTCTGAAAATGAACTAAAGGCTTGCAAGAATTAAAGGAGTGTCTACTCGAGGAAAATGCCTAAATTTTTGTAAAGACAGAAAGCTTCTACTGTGTTTTAGCTTGCCCTATTTCCATCCCTCACTTCCCAATTCTACAGTAGCCATGAAAATCAGCAGCATTATAACCACGGCAACTATGAAAAACATCAGCCTAGCAGCAACCAGAGGAAGTTGACTAGGTTTGGAGCTCCTTAAAAAGCACTATCCCTTGAGAATTGCTTCTAGTTTTTCTGTCTGCCAGCTCTCTAGAAAATATCTATTCATGGGACTCCATGTTTGGGTCCCCTTCTATGAACACTCTCATGAAAGCCATCTTTCTCTTTCCTAGATTTCCCCTCTGGGGTCCCCTTCCACACTCTCTCGTGGAAGCCTGTCTTCCCCTCCTAAACTCCATCTCTCTCTATTCCCTTCCACTCAGTGTGGAAGCTGCTTTCGTCTCCTGTATCCCATCTTTCTGGATTGTCTCACCTCAGTGTGAGAGTTAGCTGTTTCTATCTCTTTCCTCCTGTTTCTCTCTCTAAATAAATAAATAAATCACTTTCTACCAAAAAAAATAAATAAATAAAAATTTTTTAAAAAAAAGAAAATCTCCATTCACAGGGCTTTTCATTACTTAACTTGACTCAAAACTCTTTCAGTAGGAAAATCCTTATTCATAGAATCTTTGTAAAAAATAATTAGCCACAATTGCTAACAGTGCAACTGCCTGATGTAGTGATGCCTGTTGAAGAGAAGAGGCAGACAAAAAACTTGAAAAAAGTATCTGGGTCATTAAATGCCCATAAGGGTCTTGGAACACCTCCAACATATTCCTGGGAATCTAGGAGGCCATGTTTATGTACAGAGATGGATTCATATCAAGGAAAAAGGCAGAAAGGCACTTATCTCTTACCCCTGGCTGAATTTGGGATCCTGAACTAAAAGTAAATGAAGACTAAGGCAGAGTTGTACATTGCCAAGGCAATGAATATGTAGCCCAACAAACAGACAGCCCCTCAGCAGAGTGGAAACTTATTGGGTAAAGGCAATTAGGGAAACATCTGTATAATCATTGGCTGATCATTAAGCTAACATATCAATGTCTTCAGTGGCTTATGATAGGGAATACAGAATAAGTCCAAGAAGGACATTCAACAAGCAAATAAGAACAACAGCAACAATAACAAACAGCAACAACAATCCAGCAAATGACCAACAACAGCAACAACAGTCATCTATAATGATTTAGTTTTCAAAGATACCAAAGTATATTATTTAAAATGTCTATTTTATAACAAAAATTACAGGACATAAAAAGAAACAGGAAAGTCGGGTGTGGTGGTACACTCCTGTAGTCTCCATGCTTGAGAGGCTGAAGCAGGAAGATTGTTTGAAGTCGGGAGGTGAAAGCTGCAGAGATCCATCATCATGCCACTGTGCTCCAGCCTGGGTGGCAAAGTGAGACTCTGTCTCTAAAAAAAAGAAAAAGAAAAAGAAAGAAAACAGCGAAGTATGCCTATGAATAGAGAAAAAGCAGTCAAATATAAACTATCCATAACAAAGCATAGGTGTTAGATTTACTAGAAAAAAAGATTTTAAATCAGCTATTATAAAAATACATAAAATCTGAAAGAAGCCATATCTAAGGAATTGAAAAAAAAAAAGAATTGAAAACAATGTATTACCAAATAGAGAATATTAAGACAGAGATAGTAATTATTTTAAAAAGCCAAAGATAAATTCTAGAGTTGATTAATACAACAACTAAAATAAAAAATTCATTAAAAGGGCTCAGCATGAGATTTGAGTTGGCAGAAGGAAGAACTAAAGGTAAGTCAATTGAGATTATTTAGTTGGAGGAACAGAAAAAAAAATGAAGAAAAATGAGTACAGCCTCAGAGATCTGTGAGACATAATCTAGCATAACAACATTTTAAGAATGGGAGTTCAGCCAGGTGCGGTGACTCAAGCCTGTAATCCCAGCACTTTGGGAGGCCAAGGTGGGAGAATCACAAGTTCAGGAGTTCGAGACCAGCCTGGCCAACATGGTGAAACCCCATCTCTAAAATTAGCTGGGCATGGTGGTACACACCTGTAGTCCCAGCTACTCAGGAGACTGAGGCAGAAGAATCGCTTGACCCCAGGAGGCAGAGGTTGCAGTGAGCCAAGATCATGCCACTGCACTCTAGCGTGGCGACAGAGCAAGACTCCATCTAAAAAATAAAAATAAAAAAATTTTAAAAAATAACAAAGTGGTTGCTGAAGCCTGGCTGCCTGGGTTTACATCTTGCCTCTTGCCCTTGTTCATTACTAGCTCTGTGATCTTGGACAAGTTATTTAACCTCTCTGCACCACAATGTCTCATCTCTAAAAAGCATATAATAAGATTATCTACTTTATTGGGTTGTCTTGGGGATTAAATGAGTTTATAGGTGAAGCACTTAGATCAGAGGCCCACACAGAAATGCTACTTAAGGGTCTGCCATCATCATCATTATTGAAAGAGTAAGACTGGAAAATTGAGAGCATTTAGAAAGCTTTTGAAATAATAAATACATGATGAAGGCAACCACAGTAAAGACTGAGGCACCTACCACCGATTGAGAGACACTAGGAAATAAATTTGACTGGATTTCAATATGGGGATGATGCAACAGCAGTTCAAAATCATTCTTAGGCTTTCTGGTTAAAGTGAACGGGCAGATGGTGATTTCATAAGCCAAAGCAGAAAAAAAGAAGAGCACATTTGTGATGGGAGTGGTTTGGCTGAGGATGTCCTCCTTGGACATACAGTCAGACAGTTTCCTGAAAATAAAAGGCTGAAATATGGAGATGCAGCTTCAGGAGAGATTGACATATAGATGGTCGTTAAATGGTAGCATCCAAAAGAAATATGTAGAAAGGAAAGAGCAACAGACCAAGGATCAAACCTTAGAAAGCATTAAAGGGATGGCAGAAAAGAGAAAACCTGCAAAATAGACAAACAGTGGCCAGAGATGCATAACAAGGAGAGAATACTCTCATGAAAGCAAATCGAGTGAAAAAATTTAAAAACACATAATGCGATCCTTAGTACCAGAAGCTACAACTATGGACTGAAGATTACCCATTGGCTTAGAGTTGACAGCTATAAATGTCATTAATATCCCCAATGAGAACAGTAAAGTGGATGAGGCAGCAGCCAGCGGCTGGACATTAAAAGGGTACTGCTGAAGGAAAGAAGCCACTGTAAGATTCTAGAGCAATATCTGCAAACAGTGATAAAGTCTGGACTAAAAAACATGAAAAGAAAGAGGTCTGTCTTAATGTGCAAGAAGGAAGTTCAAACAGTGGGTATTTAATTAGTTCTGCCCAGGATAGCTTGTCCGTTGAGCAAATTATCTAGCATGTAGTACTTAAAATTCTCCACAATTATAGTTCAAAGAATTTCTCTAATAACTTTGCGTTAACTTCATGTGAAACATAAACTACTTATGATTCAAATCTTCTAGGAGAGAAACAGGCTCAATAAAATGTCACTTTTGTTACAGATCAAAGGTTTCCTTTTATAACGTATTTGTGCCTGTGAGACAGATATCTCTTATTACAATTGGGAGCCCTCAGGGATGTTGCTTTTGTATAATTACCCATAGTTCAACACCTAGAAGTGTGTTAAACTAGTGTCTCCAAAAACATCTTAAGGATTTCTGGGTCATCATTAATTCTAAGATCATTCCTACTTGACGAAGCTTATGGGGAGGAGAGGGGTGTTTCTCTGAGGAATAACAGCTGACATTTATAGAGCAGTTTGTCAACATGGCATGGGTTATGCTCTCTTCATGCATAAGTTCATTTAACCCTCACATAACGCAGCAGTCAGGAGCCATTATTAACTTCATTTTATAGTGGATTACATTTCAACTTGGAGAGGTTAAATAACCTGCCTGAGGATATAGGAATCAGGAGTGCCCGGATTTGGACAGAAATAGCCACAATCTATACACTATGGTTTGTTCACCCTGGATTCTCCTCTGCATGCACATCATTTATCCATTTAGTGGAGGAAATGTTTCATTAAGAAAACAAATAGAGGGTGGTGGTCAAAGGGTACAAAGTCTCAGTTACACAGGATAAGTAAGTCCTAGAGATCTACAATAGAGCATACTGCCTGTAGCTAACAATATTGTATTGTAAGTACTTATAATTTGCTAAGGGGTAAATCTTAATTAAAAGAAAATAACAGAAATTGACTCAAGTTCTAAATGACTCAAGAATCTGAATACTTATTATGGGAATAACTCGAGTCTATTATTTTCTTTTCTTCTTTCCTGCTTGTGCCTTCTAGCCACTGCAGAACACATTGTCACCTTTGCCAAACACAAAGCAGAAAATAGAAAAGGTGAACTCAAAATAAGAAAGTCATCCTTAAGTAAAATTATGAAACAAGTGAAATCTGTGCCACTCTCAGCTCCGTTTTCCTTTCCTTCCTGACTTAGGTAATGAGCAGATGGTGATCCCATAAGCCAAAGTATCTCTCCTGACAAGGTCTCATTGCTTTGGTGGCCTTTGCGTTGCCAAGCAACTTTCCTTTCTTACCCCCATGTCTTTCCCACACATCACTGCTCATCAAAGTCTAGCCCTGTCATCGTATTTATTCTGTAATCAAAAACATGTAGACTATATTAATTTTCCACATTCCATGGTTCGTCTGTATTTCAGGGATATTTCCTTTTTTCTTTTTTTTTCCTTAAACTTTGCACATAGATTCTCTCTCTCTCTTTTTTTTTTTTTTTTTTTTTGAGACGGAGTTTCGCTCTTGTTACCCAGGCTGGAGTGCAATGGCGCGATCTCGGCTCACCACAACCTCCACCTCCTGGGTTCAGGCAATTCTCCTGCCTCAGCCTCCTGAGTAGCTGGGATTACAGGCACGCGCCACCATGCCCAGCTAATTTTTTTGTATTTTTAGTAGAGACGGGGTTTCACCATGTTAACCAGGATGGTCTCGATCTCTTGACCTCGTGATCCACCTGCCTCGGCCTCCCAAAGTGCTGGGATTACAGGCGTGAGCCACCGCGCCCAGTCTGCACGTAGATTCTAATCACTGATATTGTTTAATCTCTTACCCTCCTATTCTCCTTAAAAAAGTACCTCCTAATCCTTACCTGAAGCTAAACAGATCTTTTTAGAGGTTTATAAGTTTTTCTCTCTCAAATTTTCCAGTTAAAAATCTCTGCCTAGTCAACAAAATAATAGCGCATTGTATGTTATTTTACTAATGAAATGCTTATCTTTCATATAGTAACCCCTAATTACAAGTACTGCCCTATAAAAGGTAAGTCATTTTCTTTCTACAACTACCAGAATAAGTAATCTTAAAATGTCCCCTACCCCCAAGTCACTTTTAACAACAACAACAACAAAACAACTCAGGTGATGGGAATTTAAAATACTGTGGTAGCTAGATGGGACCTGCTTTTGAACAGGCAGGTGTCTTGCAGTTCCTTCAATTATACACTCATGTTGCCCCCTATTCTGTTTATAAGCAGGATCATCCCAGTGCAAACTAATTTAATACAATTTCTTATTAATAGATCTGGAAGAATATTCGTGAGGAGAAATGTGGAGAAAAGGAAAACCTTTTTTTTTCAAGTTTCAATGCCATTCAAAATTTCAATTAAGGAATTTCTGGATGGAAATTCAGTTTTAATGCTGGGGTTTTTACCTTTTAGATTATTTTTGTACTTTGAAAGTATAACTTTATTTTTAAAATATTGCCAAATATTTGTCAACAATTTATCATGCCTCAAGCACCAAAGGCAAAGCAGTGAATTAAAATGGATTTACTAGCTTAAATGCTACCAGAGAAGACAAATATCAAAGAAACAATAAAAATAGACCACGCACAGTGGCTCACGCCTATAATCCCAGCACTTTGGGAAGCTGAGGTGGGCAGATCACTTGAGGCCAGGAGTTCTAGAACAGCCTTGCCAACATGGAGAAACGCTATCTGTACTAAAGATACTAAAATTAGTCAGGTGTGGTGGTGCACGCCTGTAATCCCAGCTACTTGGGAAGCTAAGGCACAAGAATCACTGGAACCCAGAAGGTGGAGGTTACAGTGAGCCAAGATCACACCACTGCACTCCAGCCTGGGCAATAGAGTGAGCCTTCCGCCGCCCCCCCCCCCCCCCCCCGCCAAAAAAAAAGGTATCATTATCTCAAAATCCATTACAGGTTCCACAGTGTATTATTCCTTAAATGAAAAATACCGTAAGAAAATAAGAGTGAAAAATAATTGAGGATATTTTCTGGTTCTTGTTTATCCCTAACTGTACTCTTAATTATAAAAAATGACTAGAATGAGGTATGTAATAATCTTTTATATTACGAATATAATACCTTAATCCAGTTTAAAATATAATTTTGTAGAGACTGAACAGAGATAGCATAACCAACTGTGTTTTATTATCTTGACAAGTGAATGATGTTTCTCAAAAGCTACTTCTTTAGTGCAAATAAAAACAGAAGTGATTGCAGTTGTTTTTGCCTGTGTGCTGGTAAACACATCTTAGGAGGAGAGAATCAAATGATGTCTGAAAATAATCAACAAAAATTTACCTGACAAGGCAATTAGGATTCTGAAGTTACTGCCCCAATGTAACTTTTCCTAGCATCAGTGATAAACGGATCTAAAACTTTCCTTGAAATGACCTGTGTTATGTTGAAAAGGACGATATAAACACTTCTATAATAACTGATTTTACCAATATATAAAAGAATACATGCACACACACACACACACACACTTCAAGTTTAATTATTAGCTTTATCTGCAATGTATGACAAAGAATAAAGTAAATAAGCCCATAATTTTTTATTAATATTTTGTTAGAGGAATAGAAGCTAAATTGATTTAAAACATTAAGAGATTATTGTTTATTTTATTGATCCACTAATTATAGATGCCCAATTCATGCTTTGGAGTAAAATCAGCTTTCACATTGGAATGAAAACCACAAAAACCTTACCCAAGACAGTCATCCCGTCAAAACACTAAACAGAAACAAAACTTTACTTTATCAAAGGATCAGGAATATACTCCTAATACACTGAATGATTTTACCTTAAAACTTTTATTCATATCCTCTTTTTCTGCTTAGCTATATAGAAGCTAGGAAATACATTAAAATATATTTTTGAATAAAATAACATGTATTAAAAGCTCCAAGTTTGTGCTTTTTTTGTGTTTTCTAAGTAGTTGTTAGGACTGTGAGTGTTCATTTGGGATGGGTTATCATGGAAGCCTACTATTAGCATCTTAAATTATCCAGTGGCATTAAAAGTGAAAACTCAGTAAGGCAATGTACACATTTAGGTTTTTTTTTTAAATAAAAAATACTCCGGTTGAGGGAGGGGGCTTCTAAATTCTCTGTACACTAATAATAATATCCAAATGATAAAAAAATACTCAAATAACAGTAACCCTAATAGCTGCAAGAAGATCCAGAGTGATCAGACCATAATACAGTTTCAAGTATATTTTTTACTCTGCAAATATTTGTCTATCATTTCATAAATCTAGATATACAGGAATGAAGCAGAGTGGCTGTCTATGAAATTGGAGTACAAAATTCCATTCAGCAGAGACCTATTTACTTAAGAAGGTTTTATGCATAGTAATTCAGGTAATCAAAAAATGTATTTTAGGAGTTGCCGGAGCCTGATGAACAACTATATTCAATCAAGTTGATCCGAAGATAGTTCCTCCTGCCCCTAAACAGCTTAATTAATTCAAAGAGCAAAGAATGCCATTCTCAGAACAAATATAGTAAAGCAGTGTAGATTTTAACATTTAGGTCAAAAAATAAAATACACATCTCGGGTTTCTTGAGCTCAGCTCTCCAGAAAGTCTTGTCACAGAAGTTTTTCATAAAGGAAATGCTATGTTCAGAGCTAAGACAGAATGAAACAGCCTTATGGGCACGTGGAAGTAGAGCCCCACAGAGGAGAGGAAGGGTCAGGGAAGGCAACCAGGATGCTACTACAAAAGAGTGAGATTCAAGTAAGAACAAAATTTTTTAAATTAAAAAACCACAGGTGTGAGAAACATTCCAGATATCCTTGTGGAGACTGGATTCTGACATGGCAATTTCTAAGTAATAGGATAGGCTAAGCATTTGCATGGCGAAGCATGAAACTGCTGAAAGGGGAAATTCAGAGAAAAGAGGAAAGAACCAAAGGCTGTAAAATGAGTCAAGTTGAGTCCCAAATCAAAACATATTGCAATTTCTTATAGAAGATAAACCTGAACATCTGACTTGAAATCACTTCCCAATTTCTTCGTGCTGACACATATACTCTTATGGTTTTAACGTGATTCAAGTTAACAAATTTGTCTCTGCCCCTCCGTGTATAAGGCACTATGCTTGGATGAGATAAGAAGCAGTGTTCAAAGATTTAAGAATGAATTAGACACGAACAAGCAATATGCTCACAGCATAATGAATGAGACAAATAAATACCTAGCTAATCAATTTAACACTACTAAATTCCATAATATAGATATAATGACTACTTAGGTAGAAAAAATTAACTCCCAGCTACATTCTAGAAGACAAACATCAATTGAAACTTCATTCTAAGTTTTCCAGCATGCAGAAATGGGTGGCTGGGAAAATTCACAGACGTATCAGGATACCAGAGTGACTTTGGAACAATTCTTTAATCTCAGTAGACTCAGTTAATTTATTGGTCTGTTCTCATGCTGCTAATAAAGACATATCCAAGATTGGGTAATTTACAAAGAAAAAAAGTTTGATTGACTCACATTTCCGCATTGCTGGGGAAGGCCTCACCATCACGGTGGAAGGAAAATGAGAAGTCAAGTCACATATTACATGGTGGCAAGCAAGAGAGCATATGCAGGTGACTTCCCACTTATAAAACCGTTAGATCTCACCGGGCGCGGTGGCTCAAGCCTATAATCCCAGCACTTCGGGAGGCCGAGGTGGGTGGATCACGAGGTCAAGAGATCAAGACCATCCTGGTCAACATGGTGAAACCCCGTCTCTACTAAAAATACAAAAAATTAGCTGGGCATGGTGGTGCATGCCTGTAATCCCAGCTACTCAGGAGGCTGAGGCAGGAGAATTGCCTGAACCCAGGAGGCGGAGGTTGCGGTGAGCAGAGATCGCGCCATTGCACTCCAGCCTGGGTAACGAGAGCGAAACTCCGTCTCAAAAAAAAAAAAAAAAAAAAAAACCATTAGATCTCATGAGACTTATTCACCACCACAAGAACAAGAGCAATATGGGGAAAACAAACCTCCTGATTCAATTATCTCCACCTGGTTCCAGGCAAGAGCTCTTGTGGAGGAAGATTCCCATTTATAAAATCATCAGATTGCGGGCAGGGCCAAGATAGTCAAATAGAAGCAGCAGCGATCCGAGGCTCCCATCAAAAAACAAAAACCATAATAAGCATGTCAATCCTTCACTGGCAACCAAGGTATCCAGGTTCTCTCATCAATATTAACTAGAAGGCTGGCCTAACCCAAGGAGAAAAGGAAGAACAGTGTGTTGCAGCGGCCCACCTGAGAGCAACATAAGGGAAGGAAGCCCCTCCCCCAGCCAAGGGAGGCGGTGAGCCAGCTGAGTGGGCTACCCTACCGGGGAGACTGTGCTTTCTCCACGGAACTGTGCACCCCTTGGATCAGTCATCCTACTGCCATCACACTGGTCCCCCTCAAGGTCAGAGGTCCCAGAAGAAGGAGCAGACACCCATCTTTGCTGTTCTCCAGCCTCCTTGAATAACATCTCCAGGCATGGAGTGAGGTCGGTCAGAATGGCAATTATTGAAAAGTCAGGAAACAGTAGATGCCGGCAATGCTGTGGAAAAATAAGAACACTTTTACACTGTTGATGGGAATGTCAATGAGTTCAACCATTGTGGAAGACAGCACAGTGATTCCTCAAGGATCTAGACCCAGAAATACCATTTGACCTAGCATCTCATTACTGGGTATATACCCAAAGGAATGTAAATCATTCTACTATAAAGACACATGCACATACGTTTATTGCAGCACTATTTGCAATAGCAAAGACATGAAACCAATCCAAGTGACAATCAATGATAGACTGGATAAAAAATGTGGTACATAGATATCATGGAATACTATGCACCTGTAAAAAGGAATAAGATCATGTCCTTTGCAGAGCCACCGATGAAGCTGGAAGCCATCATCCTCAGCAAAGATAGACAGGAACAGAAAACCAAACACTGCATGTTCTCACTCATAAGTGAGAGTTGAACATTGAGAATACTTGGACACAGGGAGGGGAACATCACACACCAGAGACTGCTGGGGGGTGGAGGATGAGAGCGAGGGAAGGGAACTTAGAGGATGGGTCAATAGGTGCACTAAACCACCATCACACACGTACACCTATGTAACAAACCTGCATGTCGGCAGAGGTTTCCCAGTTTTTTTTTTTTTTTTTTTTTAGAAGATAAAAAGAGATAAGTATTAAGAGTTTGGCACTTGAGAAATTCATACACACAAAGGAAGTTTTCCCTTCAAGGGTCTACCATTTCTGAGATTTGGAAGAGTTTACATAGTATTTTGATCGTATGAGTTTTCATTGCCAACAACGCAGAGAAACATAGATAAATCTGTGTTTTAAAAAGACCAAAGGATTGGCCTGGTGCCGTGGCTCACGCCTGCAATTCCAGCACTTTGGGAAACCAAGGCAGGCAAATCACGATGTCAGGAGATGGAGACCATCATGGCTAACATGGTGAAATCCCATCTCTACTAAAAATACAAAATTAGCTGGGCATGGTGGTGCATGCCTGTAATCCCAGCTACTAGGGAAGCTGAGGCAGGAGAATCACTTGAACCTGGGAAGCGGAGGTTACAGTGAGCCCAGATCCCGTCACAGCACTCCAGCCTGGTGACAGGTAAGATTCCATGTGAAAAGAAAAAACAAAAAGATCTAGCCTTTCTAGGCAACATGGGACGAGGAAAGTATTCCAGACTTTAGGTTTGATCCCAGCTTTGTCACTCCCTATGTGCATGACCTTTCGTCTCAACTTCTACATAGTGACATGAATGCCATAAAACTTCAAAGCATATCTACGGTAGTACCTACTGAGTGCCAGGTAGTGTTCTCAGTGCTTGCATTAGACCAGTATAACCAAACCAGCCAAGATTTCTGCAGTGTGGAACTTATATTCTGGCGAGCCCTATTTATTTTTTTTCTTCTTTTTCCCTATTACTTTTTTTATTTATATTTTTTTCCATGGTAATTCAAACAGAAAATAGAAAAAAAAAACTGAGACCAATGTTTTCAATCCTCAAATTTGAAAAATGTTAATGTTTTGTCATACTTGTGTCAGAATTTTTAAAAGAAATCAAATATTACAAGGTTTTGTTTTAAAATCCATTGTAGCTACAAACAAAAACAAAAAGCTGAAAAAGGAGATGGAACTGAATCTGTACCCTATTGCAAAATTAGTAAAATCTAGACAATAACGAAATACTCATCAATTTATCGAAGAAATGAAGGGCGAGTTTGGATGTTCGGGACAAAAGAAACATACTGAGAAAACAATAAATTACAAGAAAGATAATGGACGATGCTGTGAACCCAAAACCAATTCAACAGACAAACATGGGGACAAGCAGGCGCTTACTTCTTAGGAGCCAAGGATATTTATCACTCGGTATGATACTCATTTGGCCGCAGTAGCTTCTGGAACAGCTCTGCTCTTAACATTTGAACAATTTATTGCCTAATTATTTAGTGTGCCCTTTTGAAGAGTCTGTCTGCTGGACACTTTCTGAGAGTGAGCACGAAATGTAGGCTCTCAGAAAGTCATCCCCCCCGCCTACATTGCATTAAAAGCAAAATAACCTTTTATCAAATGCTTCGTGACCATTTAGAATATTGAATTTGTATTTTAATCATCGAGTTCAACAGGAATACAGCCAGTGGGAAGGACTTAATTACAAATGATGTCTTTCTCATGTTTATACCCACAATCCCAGGAGGTGCTTTAATGAAGTTCTGAGCCCTCAGACAGGAAAGGTCAAATGACTTTCCTCCCCCCTGCACCTCCAAAATGCACAAAGCTGCACCTTTATCCTAGCAGATGTTCGTCCAGGTATAATATTAGCCTGAGGCAAAAATTCCAGGAAACAAGAGCTCAGAGGGAAGCAATTCTCTGGAATTTAGTGGATAACAGCAGCCTCTTTTGGCGTCTGTAGAGGAGATGAATTTAGATAATCTCCTTTTGATTATAAATGTATATTTTGTAGGGGTGTAATATGCCAGCAAGGATACTATTCTGCTTGGGAATTTATTACATATTAAATATTCATGATATTTTAAATCAATATGTTTTAAATGTTGAAAATGTTTCTGCTACACTTCTGTTATGCACATATTCAAATTTTATAAGGTAAAGTCAGCTGAAATCGCTTATTTGGTAGGTGAAAAAAGGTTGAATATTCCATTTTATCTGGTTCAACCTAATTACTCAAATTGTCTTACAATTAGCAGAAGAATGCAAAGTTGCATTTTATAACACCATTTTGACCTGTTTTCATTCATACAAAATGCTCTTGTATTTTGTTAACAATATAATTTCAAAATATTCTGTATCTATAGAATATGTATATGTATAATTATATGCATAACATTATACATATATCAGCAGATTTTGAAGTTTAACATAAGAGTATTTAAAAAGAATGAGGCCGGGCATGGTGGCTCACGCCTGTAATCCAAGCACTTTGGAGGCCAAGGTGGGCAGATCACCTGAGGTCGGGAGTTCAAGACCAGCCTGACCAACATGGTGAGACTCCGTCTTAAAAAATAAAACAAAATAAAATAAAATAATAAAAAAATAAAAAGAATGAAAAACAAATCCAAATATATTATTGAAAAAACAAAAAGAGCTTTGGTTTTTCTTGTAACTTAAAAAAAAACTGGCTTCTTTGCCTTTTCCAAATTAAAACAAGCAAACAAAACAAAACAAACCTCAAAAAAAAAAAAAAAACTTTAGTAAAATTAAGTTTAAAAGTGTTTGATTAAGCAAAGAACCATTCTGGCAGTCTCCGGAGGCAGAGTAGGCTCAAACACCCCAGCATAGCCACGTGGTGGAAGGTTTACCAGCAGAAAAAGGAAAGCGAAGTACAGAAACCCTGGACTGGTTATAGCTCCGCCTTTGCCTTATTTAAACAGGGTTTGAACAGTTGGCCACATTTGATTGGCCAAAATTCAGTAATTGGCACAAGAGTAGGCCAGAGTCTGTTTACAATTTCATTTGGGTTATAGTTCACAATGTACAGAGAAACCTTTAGGTCAAACTTAAAATAAGTAAGAAAGCAGTTTTAGGCTAAACTTGATTTAACAAATGAAAAGTTATGAGTTTCCACATGAATTATTAATATTAATAAATACAGAGAATCTTTCAATATAGAATACTTTTTTGATATGGTTTTCTTTGAGAAGATATTTTGGTCTTCAAAATTTTTTTTTGCAATTTGTCTCTTTGTAAAATGTTTAAAGTCATGAAAATAGGTTTGTATTTATTCCTGTTTTCACTTGGTTTGATGTTTTTTACCATAGCTTATAATGCCTATGCCCTGATGAAAATTTATAAGAGCTAAAGTAATGTATGTCACCATAAAGCAGAATTTGGCTGAACATTAATTAACTGAACATAAAAATATTTTCTAAAGACTTGTTAAGCTAATTTCAATGTAAATTTCATATAACTAAAAAATCATGTGACCTCAAAACGAACGGAAGTATATATATACACACACACACACACACACACACAGAGGCACACACACATACCGTCAATTAAATTAAGCCTGAATAACACTTAAAACACCCACTACTGACAGGTTAAGTTAAATACTTGTGATTTAAAAGACTGGGGATCTTTTTGGGGAAGGGAAGGTTGGAAATAGGGGAGGAGCAGGAGGGACAGGATAAGTAGCTGTCATTATTTCTGGAAGTCTATCTCAGTGGTTGGAGCTATATATGACATTGAAAAAAATCTAGTGTAGCTTACCATGATATGACTAAGTTGCAAAATAGATTGTCTTGCGTGGTTAATAAACAATTTCCGAAGAGAATACGTTAAATTCTCTTAATGCTTTGCCGGCGTACGTACGTAGAGCAGACCACAAAATAGGGGAACAAGAGCCATCCATGAGCCAGCTGTTAGGATTTATGCTCCAGGCAATCGCCCGAAATTAGGTTGTTAAGCTGAGGGAAAAAGATCGGTATTTAAACTGTCTTTATATGATCTCATAGCCACACACCACCAGCCTCGCCAGCTTTATGGTGCTTTAATGTAAAAAGTGGATATTTGTTTTTAAGTCTAATTCGTTTATGTTCTTTAAAATACACACCACCCTGAACGTTTATAAGAAATATTAATAGCATAAAATCCCTCTTCATAGCTGAAAAGCAGAAATGTATCTTATTTTTATTGGCGGTTCATGTAGAGGCCTACGTAACAGCTGCCTTAATAGCCACTGGATTAGGGACATACAACTGCAAAACCCTTGGCCTGTTCCCCGTGCGGAGAAACAGAAAAATGAGAGAGGCGCCCTCACCCAGGTTTTGGAATTCCAAGAAAGGTGTTGAACTGCCTGGTGAAGAATTCCTTTTGAATGCAACTATCCTCATTTAGGGGGGGTGTGTGAGTGTTCGGTTTGTCTTTAAACTGAAACCTTTCCAAAAGGCACGTGTTGATTTACCGAAGACCTAATGCCAAGGGGAAGTCGAAAGGAAAAAAAAAAAAAAAAAAAAAACCTGGTGAAATCTCTCAGAAGAGGCGGGAAGAAGGCTTTTTTCCCTGCGGTCTCTCCCGCAGGTCTCCAGAGTGCAGGAGGAGGCAGCCCGGCGCCTCGGCTTGATCTTTAAGACAATAGCGCCGCTCGCCGCCACCGCGCGACTCGCCTGCCCACGGCCACCTGCCCCGCCCTCCGGAGCCGCTGTCCCCGCGCTTCCCCGCAGCTCGGCTGCCTCGCGGGTCCTCCCGTCCCACCTGCACCTCCAGGACGCCCGGATCCGCCCGTCCTCCTGCCCCAGTCCCTGCGGCCCACGGGACCCTCTCCCGCGCCGGCGCCCCAGCCCCAGCGGCCGCAGCCCTGAGGAGCCCGTGGTCCCGCCAGCCCCGGCCGCGAGTCCCCGCACGGCCCAGCGCCACCCGGCCGCGCTCGCCTCCACCCCGGCCGCGGGCCCCTCTGGCTTGTTTGCCTGTCCTCAGTCCCCGGGCCGGCCCCGCTCCCTCCTCCCGGCTGCTCCAACAGCCGTTTGCTTCCTGCGGTGTGTTTCTTTTTTTCCCCTTCCTAGACTCCATCAAAGGTGGCTCTGTTATTGAAATATGAAGCCGTTTCCTCTCCAAAACCCTTGGTTACTCAAGGCGGGAATCAATGGACCTATATACTCTCCCTGGAGTTATAAATAAATGTCTATTTGTTCAGGAGGCGTTTTCCCGCGTGTCCCAGCATCTTCCCCAGTGGTTATTTCAGGGATGTGTGTGTGTGTGTGTGTGTGTGTGTGTGTGCGCGCGCGCGCGCGCGCCCTGTGCCCATCTGGTTCTAATCCTGGGTATGGATCTACAGCCTAACCCCACCCATCCCGTCTCCCCCTTGCATTCCTCATTCTATAAATAAATCCAGGTTCCTCGAGCTCTGTCATCCAATGATACAATAGCAGTTGTTTGTTGAGGAGATTTAAACTCAATACCAATACTGAGTCCAGTAAACCAGAAAATACGCTTCTGGTGATTTGGGTGGAAGGCCACCTCCAGTTTAGAAAGCTTTCTGTGGCGTTATCATCATTGTCTGTTATCATTGATCTCCTTTGGGGAGGGGAAGGCGGGAAAGAGAAGACCTCTCCTACCCCTGGATTTTTCTTTTAGGCAGAGGCTAATAAAACAAAGTGAAAACTGACTGTGCTGGGGAGTCTGCTCACACTGCTGCCCCCAGATATCATTCCACAGACCCCTCGTCCCAACCTCTCTGGACAGACCCAGGAGTGGTCAGGGTGAGGGTGCAGGAGGTGTGGTATGGCGGGGGGCTTGTGGCTGCAGCTGTCGGCTTGCCTGAATCCCAAAGCGGGATACTTGGGATTTGAGCAGAAGGGAAAGTCATCTAAGAGGCTGCTGTTTTACAAGGTCTGGGCACAGAGCTGCCCCTCCCTTCCTCCCTGAAGTTTGCATGAAGTGCACGTTAGGCTGTAATTAGGGGATCTGGGAGGAGAACTTTCCTGGTGACGCTTTGCTTTTCTTCTGCTCTTGGTGAGAAAGTGCCTCCTTCTTCCCAGGATCAGGACCTCTGCCATCCAGCGCCACAAAGAGACATTCTGCGCGCGCACACACACACACACACACACACACACTCTCACACTCGCCCAGAGACAAACTTAAGGTGAGGAGAAAGAGCGCTAGCTTCAGTTGATCTCCAGCTTCCAACTTAAGCAGAACTTGAGAGCATCTGAACTCGTGGATGTCAGGACAAGGTAAAACTTGCAAATTTCTTTCCCCTCTTTTGGTTATACCTTTGTGCCTTTAGATTTCAGAGGGCAATACACACGTAATGTATATATACATTAAACAAGTTTTATTCTTTTCTTTTGAATTTAGTTTTCATCTCAATTTAATATGACACCTCAACTTTTTTAAAAGTTTCATATTGTCGGATAAAATATTTCACTACAATAAACAGGCTCAGTCTAGAACTGGAGAAAGAATTAACTCTAGTATCCTGGCTTCTGCGGGCGCTACTGTAAATCTATTAGACTCATTGGTTTCCAAGCGGTGACTTTTCTATCCGTATTTCAACAACCATTTTTATAGTACCCGAGGTGAAAAAAAGGATAGTATAGGCTGAAGGGAAAGATGAGGAATGGGACAGTCCAGCCAGGCTTATGAATTTTGTTTCAGAGAATATATAGGGTTATGTGAAAAAGTAAGTTACTTTAGTCATAGGTAATACCTGTTAGATTAATCATCTTAGAAATGTTGCCTTTTTTGGCCCAGACTTCTCCAGCTAATTATGAAATTAAGATCATAGAATTATGATGCATTTCACATATACAGTGATGCTGATGGATAATTTTAATGCACTGAAGAAAATGTATAGTCATAGTTAAGATTACTTTTAAAAGCTGCTTACAGAAATTATTTGTATGTTGAGACTGTTCACCACCAAGAGCAAACCTAAATTTATTTGGGCTTAGATCAAGTAGTTTTCTTCCATTGAATGTGACTGTTGTGTTCAAAATAAGATGGCTTATTAATCTGAGAATAAGTTGCTTTATTTTCATTTATCACTGGAAAAATACACACAGTGGCCAGTACATTTGGGAATTTTTAGGGTGGAAAGTGTTCGTGTACATGTTCCAGTGTGATGTCATAAAATCAAACATACTGGCTGGCTTCTTGGAAGCTAATAATTCTTAAGAAATTAAGGCCATGGATTAATTTCTAAATGAGTAAGATATTTATTCATTATGAATGTAGTTTCTGGTAACTATTTCTATGTGATTATTTCAGTGTACTAAATTTGCAGAGGTTTTA